>NC_032011.1:12731009-12731599 GCF_001865875.1 Lupinus angustifolius
AAGGGTGAGATAGCCTAGGTCTAAGGTCCGCTAAACTAAGGTTGAGGCGGAGGATGGTCAATCTGATCATCAGGCATAGCAATGTTCTGATCTCCCCTGATAAGCACATATAGCTTCTGAAATTCTGAGCAAAACATAGCATTCTGAGCCTCAGCATTAGATTGAATCATGTTCCTCAGCTCCTGAAATTTGTTGTCGGTGTAGGCAATCTGACGTTCTTCGTACTGCTCCATGCTTGCAAAATAAGAATCCTTCAGCCCTTGGAAGTGCAGATCCATACGGTTGTTAAGCCGTTGCTCCATAGCATCCATCTGAGCTAGACCAAAACCAGAGTTCTGAGGTGCTGTTCCAGAAGACTCCCCCTGAGTAGTTATATTCTGATTACCCAAACAATTATGAGAGTGAGTTTAGCCGCACTAGTTTTAGATTGACAAAGAAAGAGAACATCTTTGACTAGCTTAAAACAAGGTATTAAATATTAATAGCACTTAATGTTGTGAACAAGCTTAAAAACATCATCAACTTTAGATCATGCAAAAGTAGTGTACACTTGTGCTAATTAGATAACATAAACTTTAACAACCAAACAA
>NC_032011.1:12731699-12732921 GCF_001865875.1 Lupinus angustifolius
GATGGATGAGCAGAGGAGGCAAAGCTTAACCTAGGGTTTTGATTGGATGATTCGGAATTGGATGGATTAAGGATGAAAGAGAGCAATTTCGGAGGGTTTGAGAGGGTTAGGATGAGGTTTGCTTAATCCTGTTGCACTTGGATTAGTTTGGTTACTGTTTCAGAGACTTAAAGCACAGAGAGGTTGCGAGAATGTCAAAAAAAGTGTAGAACCGAGACACAGTATGCCTTTAACGTACTGGTTTTAATCGATTAACGGGATGGTTTAATCGATTAAAACAGTGCAAAATTTGAATTTTCAAAAAAAATTGCCCAGGTAATCGATTAATGGGCTGTTTAATCGATTAAATTTGAATTTTCAAAAATTAAGCCCAGGTAATCGATTAACCATTCGCATAATCGATTAAATCAGTGAAAATTTTGTTTTTAGACAGCAGAACGGTTTCGACTTTTTAGGACACATGCATGCATTGCAATAGATTTTCCGAGACATTTAAAATCACAGAAAGAGGTTAATCAAGAGATATAATTTTGCATTTTCAACATATATGATTTAAACATGAAACACAGGCATATAGAGGCAAGACAGTTAATGCAAACAACTAAACAATTTTTAAACAAGATATTGTTCATCAAGAATTCCTAGTTCTCTCCTTAGAACATAGAAAGTATCCCTGGGAAGGGGCTTGGTGAAAATATCTGCTAACTGTTTAGATGTTTCCACAAATTCAAGAACGCAGTCACCTTTTTGTACATGATCACGCAAAAAATGATGTCTAATTTCTATATGCTTTGTTCTAGAATGCAAAACGGGATTCTTGGATAGGTTAATGGCACTTGTATTATCACATTTTATTGGGATCTTTTCGAGTTTAAGACCAAAGTCCTTAAGTTGCTCCTTCATTCAAAGGATTTGAGCGCAACACACACCAGCGGCAATCTATTCCGCTTCGGCGGTGGATAAAGCAACACATGCTTGCTTTTTGCTGTGCCATGCAACTAATGAACTGCCCAATAAGTGGCAAGTACCACTAGTGCTTTTCCGATCCAACTTACATCCGGCGAAATCGGAATCGGAATAACCCACCAAGGATAATGAGGCATCCCGAGGATACCATAATCCCATGTTAGTAGTTCCTTTTAAATATCTCATGATTCTTTTAACAGTTATATAATGTGATTCTCTAGGTGATGATTGAAATCTCGCACACATGCATACACTA
>NC_032011.1:12733021-12733394 GCF_001865875.1 Lupinus angustifolius
TTGTTATTCTTGCCTTTACTGGTTGACTCTTTCGCTTCCTTCTTTTGAACCTTCTATAGTCCTCCTTTTCTTTTAATGAATTTGCTAAATTTTTGAACCTCTAGCAAATGATTTATCGAGAGCAACTAAATGGTTAACAATATGAGTGAATCGCTTTTGCATATCACATATTGATTCGCTCGGTAACATGCGAAACAACTCTTATTCGTGGGTCAGCATGTTCAATCTCGCGCGCTTGACTTCGCTAGTGCCTTCGTGAGTCAATTGTAAAGTGTCCCACATTTCTTTCGCGTTATGGCACTGCGAGACCCTAAAGAACTCATCATATGATAGGGCCGATGTGATGATGTTTTTGGCGCGCAGGTTATGCTGG
>NC_032011.1:12733494-12768436 GCF_001865875.1 Lupinus angustifolius
GAGCTTACATATTGTATATCAGAATAGCATCCAGTATAGCATACGAACAGAATGTATCAATTTGAATCCAATATACCAATTAATCGATTGAAAAACAGTAAGGAAAGATAGAGAGAAAAATTCTGCAACGCGAATTTTTATCCTAGTTCGTTTGCTGTCCACTGCAAACTACATCCAGGCCTCCCGGCTGACTTGGGAGATTTCCTTCACTATAATCGAATCAATGTATTTTACAGACACATTATTTTTACAAACACATTATCCAATTACAACACTTAGCAAATGACAAGAAATCAAAGAAACTATTCAATGGTTTGACTCCCTTCCTATCGACAAAGAAAACGTTTCTTTCGGCGTAGCCCCAGCCAAAGAATCTCTGTTCTTTCCTTTTCTAACATTCTAAGTAATTATGAAGAAACACTCAATCTCTAACGGTGATAAGACACCACGAGATTCCCTTTACAACAATTACACAACAATTACAAGAGTAAAATAAAGCTATTTCTAAGCTCAAATATAACAAGAAGGCTTTACTCTAATGCACATCTAACACAAACTCATGTGAAATGACAAGTATTAGTTATGAAAACAGAAGTTACAGAATCATAAAACTTCATGAAAAAAGCATCAAAATATGCATGAACATGTGAGGGAAAACATGAGAAATTATAACATGAAATGCACTCAATCCTAAAGCATAGAATCTGTCATTTCTAAACTCACAAATGCATTTAACAAATAGATGCAACAATTAACATGCAGAATGCTCTAACTCTCTAATAAATGCAACATGCAACTTATGAGATTAATTCTGAAAACGCAGTTTATAAAGAATCAGTCCAGAACCCCAGATAATCGATTAAATGCCATCTTAATCGATTAACGTGATTCAAAATGTTAACTGATTCTGTTTTTCAAGTTTTCAGTTTCAACAACTTAACAAACAGTTAGGTTAATCGATTAACGTAATGCCTTAATCGATTAACAGCATTTAAAAACGTGTTCCAGTAGCAACCACTTTTCACAGCAGTTGGGTTAATCGATTAAAGGATTTGGTTAATCGATTAACAACAATTAAAAGTGTATTTTTAAATACAAAATATCAAATACGTTATGCACTTAGATGATACATGTTTAACACTTCGTTTTATGCCTAGAATGCACATATACATGTATTTATGTAATGCATGAACATATTATGAATGACATATCTCATGGATGAAATGATTTAAAAGATATATGCATATGAGACATGTATTAGGTGCCCTAAGCCTTGACTCAACTTAAACTAGAATCTAGTCTAAGCCTAGTACCAAATAAAGACTTAAGCACGCTGATTTGTTGATGATCTTCAAGCTCTTATAGGTACATGTTGTCCTCATCAAAACCATGATATTCAAGGAGAGCTTTCCAAAGTGTTCCTCTTGACATGCACACTTTCAGAGTGGCTATCAACTGGGAATTCAGTCTATTGCTGCACTCTTCCAAGGATCTCTTCTGATCATCACCCTCTTCTTCTCTGATCCAGCTCCTCTCTAATTAAAAGAACTCCTCACTTCAGATTCCAAAGAATGTGGATGAGTCATCCAGACTGCCTAAGAGTGATTCAGGAAGTTTGGAATGAGGAAATTGTTGGCTGCCCAATGTATATTGTAGCTGAGAAGCTGAAAAAGCTCAAGGCTAAGCTTAAAATTTGGAACTGGAATGTGTTTGGTAACATTCACTCAAAGGTCCAAGAGGCTTTGTCTCATGTGGAGCACATACAATCCTGCATCAACAATGAAGGTCCAAATGATGAGTTGCTTGACCAAGAAGGCACTGCCCAACTTAATTTGCTGAAAGTTTTGAGCATGGAGGATGATTTCTGGAAAGAGAAATCTAGAATCAATTGGCATATGCATGGTGACAGAAATACAAATTTCTTTCACAAAATCACTAAAATCAGGCAGATTTCTAAGTCCATGATAGTGCTCAAAGATGGGGAAAGAATCATATCAACCTAGGATGAATTAGCAAATCACAATCCTAATCAATCCTAATCATTTGAGCTCAATCCTAATGATTTGATTCAGAATGTCATCCCTAATATGGTGCTCCGAAAAGAAAACACTGACCTTATTAGCCTTCCTTCTGAGGAAGAGATAAGATCTGTAGTCTTTTCTCTTAATGGGGAGGGGGCCCCTGGCCCTGATGGTTTTGTAGGAAACTTCTATCAAAGCTATTGGAGCATAGTTAGTAAGGATGTTACTACATCTTTCCAGCAATTCTTTGCTCATAGTTGGCTTCTGCCAAACATAAACTCCAACAATGTGATTTTGATCCCCAAGTCTTCCAATGCTGACAAAATTGAAGACTTTAGGCCAATTGTCCTTGCTAACTACCATTTCAAGATCATCACTAAGGTTTTAGCTGATAGACTATCTCACATTGCTTCTAGGATTATATCTCCTCAGCAAAAGGGCTTCATAAGGGATAGAAACATTGCTGAGTGTATATGCATTGCTTCTGAAGCTATCAACCTTCTGGACTAGAAGAGTTTTGGTGGGAATTTAGCTATCAAATTGGATGTTAGGAAAGCTTTTGATACCATGGACTGGGCATTCTTGCTGCAAACCCTACAGGCTTTTGGTTTTCATGATAAATTCATCAATTGGGTTAATATCATCCTCCACTCAGCCAGGTTATCAATCAATGTTAATGGCCAAAAGGTTGGCTTCTTTCAGTGCTCTAGGGGGTGAGGCAAGGGGATCCTCTTTCACCTTTGCTCTTTTGCTTAGCTGAAGATGTGTTGAGTAGAGGCATAACTAGCCTAGTGGATTCCAACAAGCTGAGCACCATTTCTGGTCCTAAGGGCCTTGCCACTCCTAGCCATGTTTTGTATGCTGATGATATCCTTATCTTTTGCAAAGGGACAAAGAGAGAGTTGCTTCATTTGAGACAATTACTAGATGATTATGGCCAAGCTTCAGGCCTATTCATAAATCCAAGCAAGTGCAAATTTTACTCTAATGCTACTCCTAGGAAATCTGCCAAGATCTCATCTTATCTGGGCTTTCATGCTGGGTCTCTTCCTTTCACCTACTTGGGGGTTCCTCTTTTCAAAGGGAAGCCTAGAAAAATTCACTTGCAGCCTATTGCTGACAGAATTCTTGGCAAGCTAGCCAAGTGGAAAGGTCACTCTTTGTCCATCATGGGCAGAGTGGAACAGGTCAAGTCAGTGATTACTAGTATGTTAGTCTATAGCTTTCACATCTACTCTTGGCCATCTCAATTGATTAAAAATCTAGACTATGCTATAAGGAACTTTATTTGGTCAGGGGACATAAGCACCAAGAAAATGGTCACTGTCGCCTGGTCTCATGTGTGTTCCCCAACTAAGGATGGTGGTCTTGGCATTAGATCCTTAAAGAAGCTTAACCAAGCTGCTCTCACTAAGCTTGCTTGGGATATGAGGCACTCGAGCAGGGACTGGGCTGTCCTATGCAGGGCCAGATTTGGTCTCCATAATAGTTACCCTGCTAGATATTTCAAGTCTTCCATTTGGCCAGGAATTAAGTTGAATCGGCATGCTGCAATGCATAACTCCATTTGGGTTATAGGAAATGGGAAAAACATTAATTTCTAGAAGGACAACTGGCTTGGTACTCCTTAGGTGGAACTTCTATGCATTCCTCAAAATTTGCAGGGTCTATTAAAGGCCAACATTGCTGACTTCATCCAAAACTTTGCTTGGTCTATCCCGAAAGTTTTGGTGGATCACTTTAATTTCTTGCCTGACAAAATTGCAACCATTGTGTTCTCTGGTGGGAAGGACTTGCTTTGTTGGGAGAATTCATCTGATGGAGGTCTTACATTGAAGCAGGCTTACAACTCCCTTGCCCCTGTTTCTAATAATCAAATCTGGTGCTCCAAAATCTGGTCTAAAGCTATCCCTCCGTCCCAATCTTTTCTGACTTCGAGACTAATCAACAACAAAATTCCTTGTGATGACAACTTACAAAGAAGAGGCTGCAGCATGGCTTCAATATGCAGTATTTGCAAAGCTCAAACTGAATCATCTTCCCATCTCTTCCTCAGCTGTCCCTTGGCCATTAACATCTGGAACTGGATAAATGAAATCTTCAGTTTAAATTTGGACATTTCTGCTATCAAGCCAATGCTGCAGGCATCTAAAAATTACTGGAATGACCAAGTCAAGGACCTGTTCGGGACTTGCATTATTCATGCAGTAGGCACAATCTGGTGGTGCAGAAATCAAATTAGATTTGACAATAAACATCCAAACCTGGGATTTGTTTTAAACAAAATCAGAATGGCAACATCTCTCTCAGGTAACTCTTCTAAGGTCATAGGGAGATCCTCATTGAATGATATTTGCATCATCAAATTTTTCAAGGCTGAAATCATCCTTCCTAAGGATCCTTCGATATTGGAAGTTGTTTGGTATCCTCCAAGGAGACATAGGATCAAAATTAATTCTGATGGAGCTGCCAGAGGCTTCCCTGGCCCTATTAGGGGGGGCGTGCAATCTTCAGAGACCACAGTGGCCAGTGCCTGGCTTGCACTGCTGACTTTTATGGAATTCAGGAGGCTATCTTTGCTGAGCTTAAGGCTGCAATTTCAGCAATTCACTTTACTAATTCTAAGGGCTGGAAGACTCTTTGGCTGGAATGTGATTCCTCTTTGGTGGTTGATATTTTCAAAGGTAAACACAATCCTCCTTGGAAGCTTCTCAATAATTGGCTAAAGTGCAAAGATACAATGGATGATATGGATTGTATTGTTTCTCATATTTATAGAGAAGACAACTCTTGTGCTGACAAATTAGCTAACTATGGCATCAACACAAAAACTAGCTCCTGCTGGAATTCTACTCCTTCTTTCATTTCAATTGACTGTTTTCGCAATAGGAATCATCTTCCTAGGTATAGATTCACTACTTGATCTTCTTGTAACTTCATCCTTCATCAATATATCATGGTGTAGTTGCACCTTTGCTGAAACAAAAAATCACAAGTTACATATAATAATAATTAATATTGTTCTTGCAAGATTTAAAATTGAATATAATATTTATGAACTATTAGTATAAAGATTTATATACAGCTAGTGCATCATTCACCATTATTTGTATTACTTTTATTGAAGTGTCACGATAAATGAATATGAATGGTGGATGACGTAGATATAATGGAAAATATCCTTACACTATCAATGTATACATCTTCTTTCTCTTTTAAATAAGAATTTTGATATGAATTTTGGAAATTTCAAAAAATGTTACGTTTCATATGATTGAGACATTATAGTTGCAAACCATATATAAAACCTTAGTAACTAATTTGTTTTGGCATTGGATTCTCCACTAAAATAAAAAAGTTAGAATGACTTTAACTTAACAATAAAGAATGTATGTTGTCAAATTCTTTGTTGTGCATATTCGATTTGGATTATAGTTGTTGAACCTTCTCAGCTAATCTATTTTCTCATTCAGTGGTAGAGCTTATAAGGGGCAGGTGGGGCAGCTTCCCCAAGATTCCTTTTTTAAAAAATTATTAAAAATAATAATTTTGTTTACCTTTTTACTTATGGGAATGCATATGTAATCCCACAAAGTGTGTCGATCTATGTGTCACTTATTGTGTTTGACCAAAAAATAATTAATTATTATACTTTTAAATTATAAAAAGTGATACATAAAGTGATACACTTTTTGGAACAACATATGTACTTCATTTACCTACACTCAAATGACGTCTTTATGTAGATACTAGTTGAAGCTCACATATTTATTTAATTTGTAGTTTGATAAATAAATAAATAATGTGCAACTTGTGTGGTCCTTCTAAAAATTATATAAAATGAATCAAGTTCTCTTATACATGTCAATGTTGATGTTGCTTATAATAATATGACTTCTTTTGAGTTCGTATTGAGTTTATACTTGATGAAAGAGATTATATATGCATTGATAATATAAATTTAATATTAATAATATATGGATTTTTTGTCGAAAACTTGTGCTCTATGAATTTCAATAAGGGAAAGAAGATTAGTTTAAGATGTCAATTTTAACATTTTGTTCTTGGTATCGCTAGTCATTCAAGTTTGAAAAATTCTCAATCATATATAGTTGGTCATATCTTGCTTTATCAACTTATTTGTCTTATTTTAGCTATTGTGCTTCAACTACTACATAAATATCATTTTCAGCAATGAAGACAACCAAGCAAAATTATGTAATAAGATAGAAGATGAATTTCTTGCACACATTATAATCATTTATATCAAAAAAGAAATAGTTGAAAATTTTATCTCTATTACAACAATGTATGTTTCTTTATAATTTTGTTACTTAGTTAATTTTAGTTATAAATTGTAATGAAATATTATTGTCCCTTAAAGTTTAGATCAAGATCCACCAAAATTCTCATTAGTATTGTTTTCACTCTTTCTTCATCAGCTTGCTAGAGGATTATTAAAAAGAGAAAAAATTGTAAGCATTAATAGTGTAAGAGTTTTATACCTTGTCACTCATCATCTACAATTCAAAGTTAATTGTCATGAACTTTTAAATATAAATAATACAAATGAATAATAAATAATGTATTGATTGTGCATAAATATTTACACCAGTGGTGGATAGATATTACAACTGTAAAAATAATAAGAGATGGAAATGGAAAGAATTATAAAAGTGTGTGAACGGGGATGGAGACATTAAGCAGTGGAGATTGTATAGTATCCACCTCAGCTAGCAATTCAGTAAGACTGAATTGAATGGGAAGTTTGTACCAGTTTTTGTTTTTTCTTTTGTTTTATTTCTTTAGACGGTTTTGAATTTTGGAATATAGTAAAATTTAATGGAATTACTAAATGAGCTTCACAAAAAGAAAGGTAAAAACAAGGGACAAAACCATATGTATTGTTTCATGTGTCAACCTATGTGCTAAAGTTTGATAATTGATGAGTATTTTTCCTTTTGAGTTGTTTATTAAGTTTATTTTGTTTTATAAAATTATAAATTTTTAACATATGGAATGACACAACACGTTTTACTCTATAGTACATACCTAACATGTGAAGTGGGTCACCATTGGGTGTCCCTTGATTTTAATATGCCTCCTCTCTCTTGCAATTTCTACGGTTTTTTTATAAAGATAAAAGTATTATTAAAGTTGAGCGGGGATCCAATTACTCCAAGAGTTAGTTTGAAAAAAATCACTTTAGGATGACAAGAAGGTCCAGGGTTCGATTCCTTGGAGCGACAGTTGTTGGGAGGGGAAGCCCCGCACCCCGAAACAGATTCGTTCCTTACCCAAAAGGTGAGGAGATACCCTTGGTAGTATAAAAAAAAATACTTACTCCACATCTTAACTATTCATTCTACGGAAATCTAATGTTCAGATCTACTAACTATTTCAAATTATTGGATTTCCATAGAATGAAGGATTAAGATGTGAAATAGGTTTTCTAAACTTATTCTTGAAGTAAATGGATCCCTTCTCATTAATATATTAGGTGTACTTCACAAAGGATTACAACAATGTTTTCTATATAAAGCGGATAAAGATCTCTCGTTTTATGTTCTTATCCCAATCCTTTTCACACCAATAATAATTGGTCATATTATTTGAAAATCTCACATCCCAATTAAGGCCTACGTATGTTTGATGGTGGAAGACAACTGTTTCTAATGCCTTGGTTAACTTAAAGTCCAGTCTTGAAATCTTCCATGGTGAATTCAATAGCTGATCAAGGCAATGCATCAAACTAATTTTAAATTGCTTTGAAGATGTAGCATAAAATACAGAGATGATTCCAATGTCGTTTACACAAGATTAGAACCCAGATGTCTTGAAATCAAGATTGGTGATTTTGTTTGGGAATGGTTGAAATGGAAGTCGCCATTGATGAAAGAATCGACCTTGTATTTAAATGAAAATAGCAATTGGAGAAACAACTGACCTTGTCCACATCGTTGATGGTACCACCACTCAATTCAAACCCAAAATTATAAAATAGAAGAAAAAAGGAGAAAGATCAATAAAAATGGAAGATTGGGGTTAAGGCTAATTCAAACGTATTTGCTACCGTTTCTTCTAAAGCATCATCATCAACATCATCTCTTCTTAAGGTGTTAATAGCAATGACAACAATACTAAAAATAATAGTAATGTTGGCACTATGAACAAGTATGTTATGATCTTTCCCTCTATGATAATTTTGTGTTCTCTACTTTCCTTTTTGTTGGAGCAATATGGCACCCTAACTTAAACCCCAGTTTCTGAGGCTGTAACTAGGGTTAATAATGATCTGAACTTGGTTCATGAACCAAATAATTCGACTCGTCAGGTTGATTAGTTGACTTGATATATATATATATATATACTAATTTTGTATGTTTATTGTTATTATACCATGACTCATGCATTATTTTTTATGTTTATTGTTATTATACCGTGACTCATGCATTATTTTTTATGTTTATTGTTATTATATATAAATAATGTTATATATATAACATTGTCCAATATTTTTTTTAAATTTAATTAATTATTGGAGTTTTTTAAATGAACCAATTTGAGCTGAATCGAATAGTTTGTGAACATTAACCGAGCCAAAGTCGAGATAAAAAACAACTCGTATGGAATTTATGTCGAGTTTCAAGCTAAACAAATCCTTATCGAGGTGAACCAAACTGAACTCTGATTTGATTCGGTTCGACTCATTTTTATATTGCTAAGGAATGTGCTTGGTGGAATAACAATAGGACAATGAAAGATTAATCTTCTTTGGAGTGATGAAAACTATGAAGGGAATATAATATCTTTATAGTCCATCTTTTTTATTCAATTTGGTCTTTCTATTTACTTATTGTTATGCATAGATATAGATCAAACAATGTCGGTTCTCTTTGTTAATTTTAAGTAAGTTAAGGATGCAATTTGTAAGGTTAACAAAACAATTCAATAATTTATATATGTCTCATGAGTTCAAATTGTTTCTTTTTTGAAACCTCTCAACTAAGTAGGTGTATAATGAATTTATTCTCATATATCGTTTCAAGATACATCATCTTAATCTGTACTTTTTATTCTCTCCATATTACAAAGTAATATATGTTTCCAAGAACTTCAAGGTTTCTTTGTTACAATTTGGATATCAGATGTGATGTGATGTCAAGTCTAATGAAATTGTTTAGAATGGAAAATAACTTTAATGAGAGACTTAAAACAATTTTTAATAGTTTATTTTGCAAGGAGATGAGAGAGTATATATTTTGTTGGTATCTCAGTTGCCTTCATTCTTCATCTGATGTGGATTAAGTGATGGCATCAAAATGGTAATCTTTTACATCCATTAGACTTAATTCCCCAAAAGCAACAACTTTCTAACATTCAATACTCATCATTTTGGCTAATGTTTTTTACTTATTTAGTGTATGGATGATAATGTATTATAATGCTACAGATTTAAAATGGACATTTTGGTTGCTCTAGTTTACATGGTCAAGATAGAAAGTATCTTATGAATATAATTTTACAAATTAGGTAAAATGTTGAATATTTGTATATGGAGTAACATAGAAACTTTAAAACCCATTGCGTCGATAGGTCAAGCTTTCAACATTTTACTTAAACAACATAGGTATATTTATAAAGTGATTCTATCGTGATCATGTACTATTGTCGCATGTAAACTAGAGAAAACAAAATGTTTAGTTTAAATCCCTTGTAGCAAGCTAATAAATGATCCTCCGTACAAAAAATAAGTCCACATCATTAACCAAAATGGGGAATATTGAATACAAAAAAAGTATTGCTTTTGGAGGGTTCATGACGAGTAGGTATAAAAGGTCATCATTTCAATACACATCACATGACCTATGAAGGAAACAAAGATATCAACGTTAATATAAGCTCGCCTATCTCCATGCAAAATAAAACATTATAAATTGTGTTAGTCTCACATTAAAGATGTATGCTTCTTAACATTTTCATTAGATTTGAACATCACATCTGACATTCAAATTGTGACAATGAAACCTACATGTTATTATAAATGAATATCACCATATAATATGAAAAAAATCAAAATTACAAATTAAGAGGATATATAAGAAACTATAGTGACAAGTCATTCATCATTCACCTTCTAAGAATGGTAGTTGCAATAAATAAAAGACACGATCATACTACTTTAACTTACTTACAATTATTAAAACAACATCAACATTGTTTGGTGGTTATTAATGAATACCACTTTCAAGGTAGCAAGACTAAAATGAATTGAAAAAGATTGAAAGTATAGATATTATACTACTTCCGTAGTTCATAACTCTCAGATGCAAGCAGCAACCTTTATTTGTCATACTAGTATTCCACCAAACACATTCCTTAACAATAAACAATCACAGCTCCAAATAAAACAAACAACTAAGTAGGGAATGCAAAATCTGGTATATGAGCTTGGTATGGTCATATCATCAAAGTCTGGTATATAATACATCAGACACAAATCTTCCAATATCTTGGCATGTATGTACTAATAATAGTAAACAAAAACTAAACAAAGGGAAGTGAACAATGCCTATGATATGATTAATAATTTCGAACCTGTAATTTCAGTTGTGGACAATTACATCCTTGAAAATAAGGTATGGAGTCAGGATACGAGAGTGGTTCAACAAAAAGTAAAATAAAGAACATGAAGCTGTCACATAGGGGAAATTCATCCCATATTGGTTTATATTGTCAGCATTGCTATTAGCATTGTTATCATTACTATTAACACCTCCAGAAGATGAGGTTGATGATGTTGATGATGAATTAGAAGAAACGGTAGCATATTGGATTGAATTAGCATCTAAAGTTTCCACCTTTTTTCAAAAAAATGAAAAACTCCTAATCATCAATTAAAAGACCAGTCCCAAATGAAATTGTCGTTCTTGATTTGAAGGTTTTTAAATATTGATCTTGTGTTAATAATACTAGAATTGTCAATCTTTATTTTCTAATTCTTCAAAGTAATTTGGAATGGGTTTAACGCACCACCTGATCAACTATTGAATTCTCCTTGGAATATATCCAGATAAAAAACTTTGAGAAACCAAGGTGTTAACTACAATAATGTTTCTCTACAAAACATACATAGGGGTATATTTTTTACTTGAGATTTTTAAATGACATGGAAAATTACTATTCGCCGAAACGAGGTTTTGGGGCAAAAAAATGGGACAATAGATCCTTGCTCCTCAACCCACCACCTCGACGTATTATTTAGAACACACTATAACGCATAAGGTTTGGTTTAGTTTCCATTTGTACATGGAAGCAACAAAGCTCTTACGTTTATCATTGGCATCCAACCCTAAAAGATATTAGCTATTATAAAGTAAATAATATTATCTTATGTTGCATTCTTTATCCAAAAAAATATTGATTTCTTCTAATCTAAAGTGACCATATCATTGTCATCCAAATAGCAGACAAGGCATTTCTACCTTCACAATGTTACATAATGATTATGCCATGGAGTGAGGTGCAAGACCTATAAATGTACATGATTTTTTTTCTATTGGGATAGCAAATTTATCAATGAACCTGACTAAAGCGAATTTGTTTTATAACAGTTGACCGATATTTGCTATTATCAGATTTTGAGAGGCATAAGGTGTAAGACCTAGTTTGCTTTAAGATGCCTTTCTCTTAATGTGATCCATAAGATTTCCCCAATATAATAATAAGGACAATGAATAAACCCAACTATTTTTCCCCAATGTAGGCTTGTTGAAGAATTCTTTTCAAAGTGTGGATGTTTTTATAACAACAAAAACTGCCCTAGTGTGCCTATTATGAACCCTTGTCTTCACCAAGGAGGTTACAACTTAGATTCTCCAAATATCTGCCCCAATTTGGGTGATTGAGGATGTGTAGTAGTAAGTCTTCACCTTGGGGTGTTCATTTAATTTTCCCTAAATTTTTCCCATAATATCTTATATGGGTATCTGTCAGGAATTCTCTCATTTTATTATGATCCAATGTTGCCCTTACAGGTTTTCGACTTTGGACCACTCTCCTTTTCCTAGGTTGCCCATGTGGGTTTTCAACCTACCAGTCTTTTCTTTCTTTCTTTTTTATCTTTTTTTTAATTTTAATTTTTGCTCTTTTTTTTTTTTTTTGTGAACACCCTCAAATGTCTTGACTTGATAGAAAGTAGAAGTCTTGAACAATGAGCCATTCTTTCTTCAAGAGACTCGATGATCTAAAATCTTTCCCATACTTGGTCGAGAGACATTAACTTCTTGCAACTTTCTACCAAAAACTGCATGGTGTGAGATAATCAGAGTCATCCTTCTATTCAAATTAATATAGTAGACTTGGACTAGAAGGCTTTAGAAAATGAATCATTTCAAATATTTCCCTAGTTTGAGAGGCTTACACTTTTTCTTTTCATACTCCTTATCTCATGCATAACTCTAAAAAAAAAAGAAATACTAAAGCAATGATCACGCAAACTTGAGAAATGTTTATGCTATGGGTGGTGATGTGGTAATGATGATGAAATTTAATTTGGATTTGGCTTGTGTAGAGGTGGTGGTAGTGATGGTAGAATTTAATTTGTATTTAGGTTGTGAGTGGTGGTTGCGATAGAATTTAGTTCATGTTTAGGATATGGGTGGTGGTGATGTGAGAAAATGAATTTTAACTTATCCATTAAAGACGAGCTATTTTATCAAAAATTTAAAACTTTAGTGGAGCTAGCATTTTTATTATAATGATGCACATTTTAGGCAAAATAGTGCTCGACGAGGTCTTTTTAAGAGTTTACAATAAAAAGGATATAAGGTTCAAAACATTTGTTTCCCATACCCACCTTTTACCTTTCTTCTTTATCCTATTTTTCAATAGTTTTCTAGCATGACATTCAACTATTAAGAGAATTTTCTAGATTGATAAGAGTAGCCTAAGTTTAAGGCAATAATTTTTATGAAATGTTCCTTTGCACTTTTCTTTTCTCTAACTTTTTGCAAGGGATATTAATTGAGGATTCTCAGCGGGCTTTTTACTTATTTTTTTTCAATTTTAGCTAGGAACGATCTTTGTATTTTCTTATCCTTCAGTCACATGATTGGTGTGAAAGAGTATTTTTTCCGTTTAATAATTGAATGTTAAGGAAAACGATTAAAAAAACTGCCTTCCCCGGGTTAGTAACATATTGAGGGTTATTTAAAAATTATCTCCTTTCATAATGTCTAGGCTCAAATGGGGTAACTAGAGATATCTCCATGGTGTTTAGGAATTACAAAAATGCCTTGTGTCATCAGAAAAATATGCTTGAAGATGTACATCATTTTTTTAGTTCATACATTTGCATAATCCTCCCTTTTATTTTTGAATCATTTTTTAATCAAATATCTCTCATTAATGCATGAGTTAATTTTGGGCTTTTTGTGGGTAAATATAGTTAGTGAGGTTGATATGTTGAGGCATGAGATGGTGAATTTTCCATAATCAATGTACTAGTATGTATTCGTTAAAAAGATGTACATTAGAAAATAAATCTTTATTCATGAAAAAGAAACATGGTCCCCCATTATTTGATGCCTTAAAAGCTTTGGGGGAAGCAATAAGGGTCTGAAAACATAATTTGTGTCAACATTTTAGGATCTTTGGGAATGGAAAAGAAAAAGGTTGCAAAACCATTATCGTCTTTGTTGACTCTCTTCATTTGATAATGGGGTTTCTACCAAGCTATTTGAAGTCCAGCCTCTTCTCATCTATCAACTCTTGCACCTTATATTTCAGGTCACAACATTTTCCAATTGAATGTCTTGGGATGCCATAATGATATTCACAACTAGCGGCAAGATCATACCATTTGGGATATGGTGGCTCGGAAATCTTTCCTTCCACATGTGTCAAAATCCATTGGCCTTGGAGTTGAGAAAATAGCCCAACATAAGTCATCGAAATGGGGTCGAAGTATGGATGTCCTTTGGCTTGAATTGGGTGGTTTTTGTTTTAGTTTTGAATAGATTGACGTATTTGGCATTCATGTTGAGTTTGTTGAGGGAAAGATGTTTGGTCATGTGTCCGTGTGAATCGAGATGGTGCATGATAATTTTTTTGGGTGTTTATAGGTTGGAACCTTTTGGGCTCAATAACCACAAAATGAGCTTCCCCTTCATTCTCTTTCGAAAAATTGGGCTTCTTCCGTGAGCCCAAACTTTCCTCGACAATTTTACCATTCTTTATCCCATTTTCCAACTTCTCTCCCACCTTGATGAGAGTAGTGAAGCTAGTTGCCATATTTCCCATGAGGCGCTCATAGTATGGATTTTGTAAGGTGTCAACAAAAATTGATAATTGTTCCTCTTCTTCCAAAAGTGGGAGGACTTGAGAAGCTAGCCCCCTCCACCTCTGGACATATTCATAAAAATAACATTATGCAATATTATTTTTAAAATGAAATAATTATTTGAGTTGACCAAATGACCCAGTTCAGGTTGAAAAGAATAGTTCGTGAACATCAACTGAGTCGAACTTGAGCTGTAAAAATAACTCGTATCAAACTCGAGTCAAATTTCGAGCTAAGTAAATCTGTATCGAGCTGAAGTGCGTTGAGATCTTATTCAACTCAGTTTGACTCATTGTATGCCCCAACTGTAACTATCAACAATGGAGTTACATACCAACCAAATCATAGGCATTGTTTCTGACATATTATTGCTAAAATATTGGCATATTTGTTTCTGACATATTATTATATGGTAGACTTTGACGATATGACCATACCAAGCCATAGCTTATTTTTTAGGCCATGATTTTCTGAATGATGTTCTTAATAATTTTGCATTCATATTATTAGTGTTTTTGTTTATAGGCCTGATTTTATAATGTTATGGAATGTGCTTGGTGGAATAACAATAGGACAATGAAAGATTGATCGCCTCTAGAGTGATGAAAACTACGAAGGTAATATAATATCTTTACTTTCTATCTTTTTTATTCAATTTGGTCTTGCTACTTACTGAGTGTTATGCATAGATACATATCAAACAATGTTGGTTCTCTATGTTAATTCTAAGTATGTTAAAGATACAATTTGTAAGGTTAATAAAACAGTGCTTTCTATATGTCTCATGAGTTCGGATTATGTCTTTTTTGCAACCTCTCAACTAAGTAGGTGCACAATAAATTTATTCTCATATATCAATTCACGGTTCATCCTCTTGATTCGTACTTTTCATTCTTTCCATATTACATGGTGATATTTGTTTCCAATAACTTGAAGATTTCTTTGTCACAATTTGGATATCGGATGTGATGTCAAGTGAAATGAAATTATTTAGAGGGAAACAACTTTAATGTGAGAATTAAAATATTTTTTTTAGTATTTTATTTATAAGGAGATAGGTGAGTATATATCTTGTTGGTATCTAAGTTGCCTTCATTCTTCATGTTATGGGTATTTAGTGTTGGTATCAAAATGATGAACTTTTACACCCATTTGGACTTGATTCCCCAAAAGCAACACCTTTCTAACATTCAATACTCATCATTTTGGTTAATGTTTTGGACTTATTTAGTGTATGGATGATAATTAACTATAATGCTACAATTGATTTAAAATAGACCTTTTGTTTGCTCTAGTTTACATGGTCAAGATAGAAAGTAATTTATGAATATAATTATACAAATTAGGTAAAATGTTGTATATTTCAGTTATTGATGCAAGGGTTTTGAATTTTCAACATTATAATTCAGTTGTTTTTTATCACTAAATATAAACTTTTTGTTGTTCCAAAATATTCCAACCTTAAATATAATTACATGTCACTAATTTTCAACATCAACATTATATTGTAGTTTTTTGTTTGAGCACACCAAAAAGTTTATAATTAATAATAAAAAACAATTGCAGTATAACATAGATACTTGAAAACTCATTGCATTAGCTTTCAAAATTTCACTTAAACAACATAATTATATATATAAGGGGATTTCTATTTTTACCATGTACTATTGTCACATGTAAAGTAGAGAAAACAAAATGTCTAGTTTAAATCCCTTGTCCCAAGCTTAATAAATGATCATCCATACATAAAATAAGTCCACGTCATTAAACAATCGTTCATCATACACCTATTAAGAATAGAGGTTCAAACACTTAAAAGATACGATCATAACTCACTTAATAAATAGAAAGCAATGTTTTATTAATTCTCCTAAAATACTTCTTTAACTTGCTAACAAATAGCAAATCATCATCATTGTTTGGTGGGTATTAATGAATAACACTTGCAAGGTAGCAAGACTAAAATGAATTAAAAAAGATTGAAAGTAAAGATATTATACTACTTCATTTGTTAAGTGTACCTTATACTAGTGTAGTTGACAGTCTCATGTATGCCATGATGTATATTAGACCAGGTATTGCACAGGCAATAAGTGTGGTAAGCAAATATATGGCAAGTCCTGATAAATTTCATTATAAAGTTGTGGAGTGGACTATGCGCTACCTAAAGGGTACCACTAATATAGGCCTTCTGTATGAAAAAATCAAAGATTTTGGAGACAAGATCACCGAATATGTTGACTCAATTTATGATGATGATCTAGATAAGCGAAGATCACTCACTAGATATATCTTTACATTATGCGGTTGTACTATTAGTTGGAAAGCGGTGCTACAATCAATTGGTGTTTTGTCTACAAGTGAAGCGAAGTATATCACAGTAACAAAAGCTGTAAAGGAAGCCATTTGGGAGAAAGGTCTAATTGAAGAGTTGGGTATACAGCTGAAAGAACCATCTACTGCAATAATCAAAGTGTTATACATTTGATAAAGAATCCAATGTATCATGAAAGAACTATGCATATTGATGTTCAGATGAACTTAATCTGAGATATCATGGAGAGAGGAGTTGTTAGAATGGAGAAAATACGCAGTGCAGATAATCCAGTATACATGATGACGAAGCCAGTTCCAACAACCAAGCTTAGACATTGTTTGGACTTCATTGATGTTCATAATCTCTAGTGGGCATGAAGAAGAGTAATAGAATAGATATGATAGTCTTTTAGTCAAGGTGAAGATTTATGAAATATTGGCTAAAAGAAAAAGAGAAGGATGTGGCCTTCTTGTAGCCAAGCAATAGAAGTGGTTAAATATTAGCTTGAAGAAAAATAAAATAATGTGATCTTCTTGTATCCAAACAAAAGAAGTGGCTATGGTGAAAACCAACATTAATACATTTTCTTTTGGCCATATAATATTCAAGAACGTTGGCTATAAATAGGAATGCAACAAGCCATTGTAAGACACGTCAATATTTTAAGCTTAGTGCATACTCTCTCTTATTATTCTCTTGTTCTAATATTGAGAGGAATATTTGAGAGTTTGAGAGATATTTGAGTGAGAATGAAATTGGGTTTACTTCGGTTTTAGGGAGAAGTGAAACACTGAGTGAACTTATAACTCTCTTTTATTATTGTGGGATCATTTTTATTGTTCTTTAGCCGTGAACGTAGACAAATTTCTGAACAACATTAATATCTTAATGGCATTTTTTCTATTATATTTTCTCTATGAGATTTCCTTTGCAATAGAAAGTATAGGTATTACATTAATTCCATTGTTCATCACTCTTAGATGCAAGCAACCTTTATTTGTCATAGTATTATTCCACCAAACACATTCCTTAACAATAAACAAACACCGCTCCAAATAAAATAGACAACCAAGTAATGAAATAAAATAGACAACCAAGTAATGAATGCAAGACTATTAAGAACGTCATTAAGAAAAGAACACCCGAAACAAATATCTATGAGCTTGCTATGATGATATCACGAAAGTCTAGTATATACTAATACATCCGAAACAAATCTCCCAATGTATTGGTATAAATGTACTAATAATAGGAAACAAAAACTAAACAAAAGGAAATGCACAATGCCTATGATAATTCTAATTTATGTTTTATGTTAGGAACCTTCATAGAAGATGACATACATTCTCATAATTTGTTAGGGTGTAACTATTTTGATGGCTGTATTGAAAGGTTAACCTATTACCCCAAAAAATGTTTATATTTGAGTGAGCATATAATACAAGGGGGAAATTCTCTTTTCAACTTTATATTTCTCCCAAGATATCATGGTCAAATGGTGTCAGACCCTAGATTCCTAAATTTCACACTAGGCCAGAGGTTGTAAGACTGTAGATTCCTAAGTTTCTAAATATTTATTTCCTGGGAGTGACACTTGTTGTAAGAAACAGTCATACACTATAAAAGATATTAGTCTTTACTCTTAGGATGAGGAAATACACTTGGTTATACTAAAAAACAAATATATTAAATTTTATAATAAAAACTCAAGTTACATATATTAATGATTACTATTGTTCTTGTAAGATTTTGAACAACAATTTCAATTGGGATTAAACTTCAAAAACTTTTACGTTTTGGATAATTATGATATTATAGTCCCAAACCTAGATTTAAAACCTTAGCAATTAGGTTTTTTTGGCATTGCATTCTCCACTACAATAAAATAAAAAGTTAGGATGACTTTAATGCAACAATAAAAAATGCATAATATTTATTTTCTCGGAGTGACATTTGTTGGAATGAGAAATTACACACCACAAAAGGGATTAGTCTTTATTCTTAGGATGAGGAGATACACTTGGTTACACAAAAACATAAATGTTAAATTTTATAATAAAAAAACAAGTTACATATATTAATGATTACTATGGTTCTTGCAATATTTCAAATAACAATTTCAATTGGGATTTTGGAAACTTCCAAAACAATTACGTTTCGTATAATTATGATATTATAGTCGCAAACTCATAATTAAATTCTTTGTGACTAGGTTTTTTTACATTGGATTCTCCGCCAAAATAAAAGAAGTTTGGATGACTTTGGTGTTGAAATTTAATTCTTCGACTAAAAATGTTATCAATTGTCTCTTTTCTCTTGCAGAGAGTGCTTAACTTTGATTGCTTAAAAATTGCCAGGGTTTCCGATTCATCCAGAGAGCATAATAAACACAAAAGGCAATGTAATTTTTCATAAATTTCTGAAAAAGGTAATGAAAATGGAGGATGGTGGTTCATGAAAGGGTATTCTTACTTTTCCATGTTTCATGGTGGTTCATTATGTTTATATTATACTTTTCAATAAATAAATGAAGGGTGTAGATTATAAAAATGAAAAAAAAAGGTTAGATTTCACCGTTAAATTATTAAACAGAAACTTAACAAAAGAACATATTTTATGAATTAGAGAAGTTTAAGATTTTATTGGAATGAAATTAAAGTTGGTGATTCCTATTTACAAAAGGTATGAAGTTTACCTAGATTACATACACTTTTCCCTAAAAAATAAAACACACAATTTACATATTAATGATAAATGGTCTTGCAAGATTTTAAATTGAATGTAACTCGTATGCACTCTCTATGTAAAGATTTATATATAGTTAATATATTATTTACCATTTATTTGTATTATTTTATTTAAGAGTTAATGATAAGTGAATATAAATGATGGTTGATGCAATTACATCATTGTATACATTTTTTCTCTTTTAAATAACAATTTCGATAGGAATTTTGGAAACTTCAAAAACTATTACGTTCCAAATAATTATGATATTATAACCGCGAAACATATTTAAAACCTTAGTAACTAGGTCTTTTTGGCGTTGGATACTCTGCTAAAATAAAAAAGTTAGGATGACTTTAGCGTAACAATAACAATTGCATGTTGACGAATTATTTGTAGTGTATACTCATCTGGATGATAGTTGTGAACCTTATCAGTTCATCTATTTTATCATTAGTTATGTTTTCACTCTTTCTTCATTGGCTTACTGGAGGATTAAAAAGAATAAAAAAAATGTAAGCATTAATAATAGTATAAAAACTTATTACATTGTTAGTGCATCATCTATAATTCAAAGTTAATCATTATTAATTTTTAAATATAAGAATGCAAATGAATGATGGATGATATACTTATTGTGAAAAAATTCTTACACTTTTAGTGATAGATGTTAAAGTATTAAAATAATTAATAGATGGAAAGAATTATAAAGGTATGTGAGTAGGACAAGGATCTGCTGTTCCAAAGTATATCCCAAACTCTGTCTCAGACCAATCATATTATGCCACGTAAATTAAAAAAATTAAATATTTATAACTCTATCAATTTTGTTTCATTATGATTGGTTAGGGACGTGGTTGGGAACAGAGTTGGGGACAATAGATCCCATCCATGTGAGTAAGGATGGAGGCATTAAGTTATGGAGATAGTGTGGTAGCCACCCTTAGCTAGCAATTCAGTAAGACTGGATTGAATGAAAACTTTATATAAGTTTTGTTTTTTCTTTTGTTTTATTTCTCTTGGGGGTTTTGAATTTTGGACTAAAGTAAAATTGCATGAAATTAGTAAATGAGCTTAACAAAAAGAAAGGTAAAAACGAGGCACAAAACTGTATATATTGTTTCATGTGTCAAATCTATGTATTAAAGTTTGATAATTAATTACTATTTTTTTTTCTTTTAAGTTGTTGATTAAGTTTACTTTATTTTAGAAAATTATATATTTTTAATACTATGGAATGACACAACAAAATTTACTCTAAAGTACATACTTAACATGTGAAGTGGGTCACCATTAGGTGTTCCTTGTTTGGATTGTATACTAGTTGATTAATGTTGTGCTGTTTGTTTAGAATATGCCTCCTTTCTCTTGCAATTTTTATGGTTTTTTATTAAGATAAAAGTATTATTAAAGTACAGGGGGAATTCAGTTACTCCAACAGTAAATTCAAAAAACTTATTTCATATCTTAACTATTCATTCTAGAGAAATCTATTGGTTTATATCTACTAACTAATTCAAATCATTGGTTTTGCTTAGAATGGATGATTAAGATGTGGAATAGGTTTTTTAAATTTACTCTTGAAGTAAATGGATCACTTCCCATTATAATATTAGGTCTACTTCACAAAAGATAACAACAAAGTTATTCCATATAAAGTGGATAAAGATCTCTTATTTTATGTTCATATCCCAAACTTTGTTCCAACCAATAATAATTTGTCATATTATTTGAAAATCTCACATCCCAATTAAGGCCTAGGTTTGTTTGATGGTGGAAGACAACTTTTTCCAATGCCTTTGTTAACTCAAAGTCCATTCTTGAAATCTTCCATGGCAAATTCGATAGATGATCAAGGCAGTACATTAAACTAATTTCAAATGGCTATAAAGATTAAGCTGAAAATACATATTGACGATTCCAATGTCATTTACACGAGATCGAGATGCGATGCCTTGAAATATAGATCGTGATTCTATTTGGGATAGGTTGAAACGAAAGCTGCAATTGAAGAAAGAATTGACCATCTATTGAAATTGAACTAGCAATTGGAGCAAAAACTTACCTTATTCACATCTTTGATGGCACCACCACTCAATTCAAACCCAAAATTAGAAAATAGAAGAAAAATGAGAAATATTAATAAATTGAAGATTGGGATCTTTTCGTTCTCTAAAAAAGATGGAAACTTTGGATGCTAATTCGAGCCTACATGCTTACTATTTCATCTAATTCATCATCATCCACATCATCAACAATGCTATCAATTATAGTAATGATGGCACTATAAACGAGTATGGTATGATTTTTCCCTTTATGATAACTTTGTATTCTCCACTTTCCTTTTTGCTGGAGCAATATGGCACCTTAACCTTAACCCCTAGCTCTAAAGCTGGAAATAGGATTGCAATGAACCAAACCAACTTGGTATTTGTTCGATAATCAACTTGTTTCTTAGCTCGACAAATTAGGTTCATGAGCCAAATGAGCCGAACTTGAGATGGAAATTGAGCTCATCAAATAAACGAGTCGAACTTGATCTGGACAAAGTTCAACTCATTAGGTTGATGAACTACCTCTATTTATATATGTATATATATAAAAACTAATTTTTTGTTTACTGCTATTATTCCATGATCGATGCATTATTTTTTATGTTTATTTTATTATAAATATAAACAAGGTTATATTTATAAATATAACATTGTGCAATATATTTTTTTAAAGTGAACTAATTATTTGAGTTCTCCAAATGAACCAATTCGGGTGAACCGAATAATTCGTGAACTTTAACCGAGTCGAACTCGAGCTTAAAAATAACTCATATCGAACTCGAGTCAAATTTTGAGCTTAGCAAATCCGTATCGAACTGATGGTAATGTTCTTCCACATCAACTTTTTTTTATGAATGACTCCAACCGAGATGCCCAAGCAGCATAATGACCATTAATCCAATCTACATTTTAAGATTTTGCAACTTGCACACTTATCCCTGCATGCTAGATCCATCACTACTTATGGCCAGTAAATCCATACGTATGAATTTTACTAGCATCTGAACTACAACACTCATAAATGACTAAAGATAATAACTAATCACCTAATCATTAAGGGGAATAGGCCCTTAACCTAGAAAGTAATGAAATTATAATTGAGAAATAAAAAGATATTATTGACAAACAATGGGAAGAATACATAAATCATTTTCTCTAATCGTGAGTATATTTCGCGTTTTGCTCACTCAAATTGTGTGTTTACATAAAGTTACAAGACATCTATTTATAAGAATAATTCTGGTGACTAGCTCATACAAAATGATCAATGAAATCAAATAAAACTTTATCATATTTTTGTTTTATTATACATTGGGTTTATATTTGTCAATTTGATTTATCAAATCTAATCAGATTGAATTCAATATAAATCTTGCATTATCTTCACTTTATCTTATCCTCTAGCAAGTGACTAACCATTATCAAATCATATTTTTCAATATATTGGTCATTATTTGAAGATTTTTCATTAAATCGTTACAAAAATAGCATACAACTCACATTTAATCTAAACTAAGTGATAATACAGTACAGATGAATCAAAATAACAATTTAGATAAGATTTTTTTATTTGAAATAAAGATTAAAAGTGGTGTATTTTCATAGACATCAACTTGTTGGGGTTGAGACTGTGTTTTAAATTGTATATATAGTTTTATGAGGTTGCATCACTGTTTAAAATCAATGTTTTAAATTATATATGTAGTTGTGTTTATTGTGGCTGATGCACTATTGGGGCTTTTGCGATGTGAGGTTTTATGAGGTTAAAATCATATGTGGTCATATCATTATAATTTAGCATCATATCATAATTATGGGTGATGTAATTATAAAAGTCACCACAACTATAATATTATGTCTGAATAAAGTGATGAGGTATAAAATTTGATATAGTGACTAGGTCCTATTTGATGATGGGAACCAAAATGACTTTGAAGTTGATGTAAAAATAGAATCTTTTTTTTTTTTTGCATGCCGGATTATTTATTTCTTGTAAACAACTCTTGTTAAGAAAAATACTTGTTGGCATAAGTTGGATTTGACTCTTTACTCTTTGCCGTAATTGACTAACAACATAGAACTAAGAGGGAAGATGAAAAATATCTTGAAAAAAACCCAGCTAAGAGCATAAAATGGAGAGTAAAAGTCTATTTGTAAGTTGAAAGCCTATGGAAAGGCTTGGAAGCAACAAAATATACTGATGAGATAACTCCAAAGTCTTTCATTTTCTTTTATTTCTCTCCAAAACTCAATTTGCAAATAGAGCATAAGAGATTAGTCTCATATAGTATTCGCAATTAAGGCCGCCCTGCCCATGTCCACACAATGCCCACCAAAATTAGGACATGTTCATTTTTAAATAGGACATGAAATATCATTCTCTGCCCGCCCTAAACATGGGGACGGTGGGCTAGTGGACTGGCATAAATTAAAAAAAAACTAAAAGTGGTCTAGTACATGGAACATTGCAATATATTATATATTATCTCTTATTTTTTATTTCACTGCTGAAACATTGCAATATTCATGTTATCATACTTAAGATAACATAGATGCACAATATGACAGTATAATTCACAACACAAAACATAACACATTTTTTGCATAAAACGGACATGCAGTTAATTAGTAAGATATTATATTTTGGAAAATTGCTACATTGTACTCGAATAGTGAAAGCATAAATTACTGTGTCATACTTGGCTCATCAAATTTCTTATTGTAGTATTCATTGATGCATGTGGGCCGCTGTCTACCCGTTTGAAATTCCCGTAGACGAAAAGGGCATGTTTAATGGGTAATTTAGGACGGATGGACACATTTGTTATCATCTGCCCGCCCAAAATGTGCGGTGGGCATATGGGCATGGCCCAAATTGTCATTGATAGTCTCACAAGTGAAAGGGTCACCACAAAGCACAAGTGGCTAAGGGGAAGACCAATAGATCAAGAAATGCTAATTGTAGAACTTGGTGCTACAGAAATAGGGACCTTTATTATCAGTTTTAGGCAATGAAGGTCCACCACGAGCACCGATGAAAAATAAGCAATGCACTCAGAAATGTTCATTATTGTCAATAAAGAACAGTGATTTAAAATGCAGTCCGAAAAAGATATTGCAACCACAATATTGTAGTTGTAGCCAGCTCTGCAACAACAACATACTAAAATTATGGTGTGATTGAGATTCACCCTAAAAAGGAAACACAATGGTGATGTGGTCGCAACAAAATGGTGATGTGGCCACAACAAAACCACAATGCACCAGTAAGGACAAAATCACATGCCCAATACTCCACTTTCACTCTGAGACCTCAATAGTTCCCTTCCATCTCTCTATTTTTATAACGTAGCTGACTTGAGCTTGCTTATTGTCAATTGCAAAAAAGTTGGCTTTTTACTCCATGATTTCCTCTCTAGAGAAAATGAAAAAAGAAGAACTGAGTTGACCCATATAGAAAAAGAAAGTTGAGATATGAATGCTTTAGAGGAAAGGATGTGGAAAAAATGGGGATGTGGGAAGATGAGATATGGAAAAATGGGGACTGGAAAAGATGGGATATGTGGACAAAATGTGGCTAAATGAAAGGATGGAAATGTGGCTTCATTTCAGCTTTGCCATTAAAAATAAAATGTAGTCCATACACCAAAGTAAATGAGACTGACCCATTTTCTAAATGACACTTTCATTGGAAATTTTCACAATTTAATTATATGGTTTTTATAGTAATAATGATGTGCTGAGTAATTCAATTATATGGTTTTTAGAGAGCAATTTGGCCGATAGTTATCTGGTTTTTATTACAATCACAATGCTGAATAATTTTTTGTTTATAATGGTTTAGCTTATATTGATCATCATGTGTATATATTTATTATAATGATGGTAATTTCACACGAGGTCCATAATTGTGTATTTTTAGTATAAATGTAACTTAAATTTTTAATTAAGATAGAAAAAATCATTATAATGAACCAAGATTTATATAAAATTAGAAATGAAAAATAAAGCACCACTTGTAATCATTAACGTTTTTATTACGTGCAAATTTAAAATAATTTTATGTTGCAATCCACATCGCAACTGCAACAATGACCATAATTATAACAATGATAACTACAATTTAAAACACTTATTTAAAATATAAGCAGTTGATTAGTTCTTAGATATAGCATCTCATGACCCTGAAGGTCAACATTCACTGAATTTAAAAACTGTCTTCATGACAAGGAAGTCAAATTGATCATTTTCTATCCCCTAACCAAGATTCAGGGTTTGGTATAATTTTAGTTTGTTATGTACTAGATCCCTACTGCAGTTTCATGTTCCAAACTGCTACTACAAAATCTCTTAATAGCTTGTGTGTAAAAGTTGTAAGGCTAAAGCCATATGTCCCCTTTCAAATGCTTATAGCACATTCCACCGTAGACAAGAAGTCAAAAAGTCATTTAATTCCAATGTTACTCAACAATGCATTATAATTGTTAAGGTTTGTTTGTGAGTTTGATATTGGAGTGTAAAAGGCTTCACAACCATGAAATACATTTGTGATATCTCAAACTCCTCTTTTCTTTTCTTTCCCTCTAGAAACTAACTAGCAAACAAATCTGAAGTGTCTTAATTAATATTAAAGGGGACATGGGTGAAACATGTTAGACTTTTAAAAACTTTTATGAACATTTAATGGTTCATAAGAACCTCTTAATTTATGACCTTAATATTATGACATTCACATGTGATAAAAGAATAGAGTAAGAAATATATGGTTCCATTTGTGTTTCCCTATATGCGTTCCTTGATGATTGGGAACTCAGTTTCCTTCCTTCTCTATATGGCACTACACTTTTTTACTCAACCACTACTGCTTCTATAATTCTGTCTTTATATTTCTATTCATGAGATAGCAAAGAATGGAATGAATGGAAATGAGATTTTTTTCCAATGCATGAGTGTCTCTATTTATAGAAGGATTTAGGAGGAGTTATTGGAGAAAGTAACTCCTCTACTTTCACGGAACTATCCATGAAGTGGGAGGGGAGGGAGTTAACAACATCCCCACTAGTTTGATACATCAATTGCCAACTATCATCACATTAGACACTTTCATTCAAACTAGTAACTTCCAAGAACATGGACCACTAATTAGAATTAATCTAACAATCTCTCACTTGGTCTATGCGATGACTTGAAGATTCATGACTTTAATTGTGGACTTTAATTGAACCTTACAAATCATCATTCTTCATTGAATTGAAATGGTTGAACCATGACAGTCGCAAATTATATGAGGCAACCTAATGTATCACAATCAACTCAACCAACTTTAATTTGAGTCTTCATTCGCATTTCAAAAATTCACCAAGTTATCTCATTAAAACCATACAAGTACTTTCTTTAATATGGATAACTTAAACTTTAATTACGGAAATGAAACTTTCATTGAATTCAAATGTGTCATACAATGATAGAAAACATCTATACATATATATACATCAGGTAATATGACATTACCAAGGACTTATCTACAATGTCCATCCTTTCTACATGAGCAATGTAAATTTTGGGCGACAATCCCTTAGTTAACGAATTCGCTACTATTAGATTGATACCAATATACTCTATAAACACTTTCTCATTTCGTACTTCTTCTTTAACTGACAGGAACTTTAAATTCATATGTTTGGCACCTCTCGAATACCTGTTATTCTTAGAGAAGAATACAGCTGTTGAATTATCACAATAAAACTCCAGCAGCCTATTTACACTCTCTATAATGTTAAGCCCTGAAGTAAAGTTCTGCAGCCACAATGCATAATTTGTGGCCTCAAAGCATGCCACAAAATCAGCCTCAATGGTGGACGTAGCAATTACAGATTGTTTACCACTTCTCCATGAAATGGCTCCTCCACCCATTAGAAAACATATCCAAATGTAGATTTCCTTGAGTCCACACATCCTGCATAATCTGAATCTGAATAATCGATCACCTCAAGGTGACCTGACCTTCTATACGTGAGCATGTGATCCTTAGTGCCTTGCAAATATCTGAGAACCTTCTTTGCAGCCTTCCAGTGGTCCATTATGAGGTTACTTTGATATCAACCTAACATTCCAACAACAAAGCTGATATCCGGTCGAGTGCATGTCTGAGTATACATTAAACTCCCAACCACTAATACATAGGGAATTGATTCCATTTCCTTACGTTCCAAATCATTCCTTGGACATTGATTTTCACGGAATTTGTCCCCTTTCTGGATTGGAACTATCCTTGTGGAGCACTTTTTTATTTTGAATCTTTCTAATACCTTATTGATATTTCCTTTCTGAGACAATCCTAACAATCCCTGTGATCTCTCACGAAATATTTCTATTCCTATCACATAGGATTCCTCACCCATATCCTTCATTTCAAAATTATTAGAGAGAAACTTCTTTACATCATGTAACAATCCTTTATCATTTATAGCAAGCAGAATGTCACCAACATATAGGACTAACATTATAAACTTGCTCCCACTAACTTTCATGTAGATACACTGGTCAACACTATTTTCTACAAACCCATATGACGTAATGGTAACATTAAACTTTATATACCATTGTCTAGAAGCTTGTTTAAGTCTGTATATTGACTTATTTAATTTACACACTAGATTTTCCTTTCATGTGGTCACCAAACCTTCGGGTTGGTTCATATACACTTTCTCGTTTAAGTCACCATTTAGAAAAACAGTCTTTACGTCTATTTGGTGAAACTCAAAGTCATAATGAGCTAGCAAATCCATAACAATTCTTAAAGAATCTTTCTTAGATACTAGAGAGAAAGTTTCTTTGTAATCAATATCCTTATTTTGAGTAAAACCTTTGGCGACAAGTCTAACCTTATATCTTTTAGTGTTGTCTTTCGAGTCACGCTTGGTCTTAAAGACCCATTTACAACCAACTCATTTTGAACTTTCAGGCAACTCAACTAGATCTCAAACTTTATTATCGTCCATTGATTTCAACTCTTCTTTCATAGCATTGAGCCATTTTTCAGAATTGTCACTTTCCATGGCTTATATGAAGGAGATTGGGTCCTTATTAATGCTCAAGCCACATTCATGTTCGAGTGAATATACAATATAATTGTCAGAAATAGCTGATCTTCTTTTCCTTTGAGACCTTCTTAATGTTATTTCTTCTAGTTCTTCCATCACTTGATCATTAATGATTTCATTAATCGGGTCATTAACTATTTGTTCATCGTGTGGTTTTTGAATATTATCTTGTTGTCTCTGTGTGTTTTTGACGATAATATAACTAGAGGAACAAACCTTAGGAGACGTCTTCAGTGAATAAGATTCATCATAAGTCTCCATAATATCCACCTTTCATGATTTATTACTCCCACTGGTTTGACCATTCTCAATGAATCTAACATTACCATACTCAACTATTCTTGTATTATGGTTAGGACAATAAAATCTGTATCGTTTTGACTTTTCTGGATAGCTGATAAAGAAACCACTAATGGTTATTGAATCAAGCTTCTTTCCATGTGTGCTGTACACTTTTACTTCTGATGGACAACCCCAAATATGGAGATGTCTCAAACTAGGTTTCCTACCAATCAATAACTCATAGGGAGTTTTAGGAACTTCCTTACTTGGAAATCCTATTTAGCCGATACACAACGGTCCTTAACGCGTACATCCACAACTATAAAGGTACATCACAATGACTCAACATTGACCTAACCATTTCCATTAGAATATGATACCGCCTTTCAGCCACACCATTTTATTGCGGTGTGTACGACATAGTGCATTGAGCACATATGCCTCGATTTTCAATAATATATTTTCCATAATATTCACCACCTCTATCAGACCTCACAACCTTAACCTTATTTTCAAGTTTCCTTTCAACCTCATCAATGAATACCTTTAGGAAATCCAATGATTGAGATTTTTCATGCAACAAATATAGGTAGCAATAACGTGAGTAATCGTCTACAAAAGTGATAAAATAATTTTCACCACCCCATGATGGAATATCAAAAAGACCACAAATATCCGTGTATATCAATCCAAGAAGTTTTCTACTTATTGTAGATGAGTTATTTGATATGTGTTTAGTTTGTTTTCCTTTAATACTATAACACTGTGTTTTTCCACGCACGTTTAATTAAGTAATTAGTTGTAAATGAATAAATTATAGATATTAATCGGTAATATTTTAGGCTAAACCTCAATTGAGTTTTAATCTTGCATTATAATATTCTTGCTTTCACTATTTTTTCAATATTTTTGGAGAATAAAAGTTTTCGAGACGATTTCGGGTCGTTTTATCGAGTTTTTGCCTAGTTTTTGAGTTTTGTAACTCGGAATCGAATTCTGATTTAGCTGTTGGCTTCGAAATACTATTTTTAGTCAAAATAGACACCAATTTTGTTCGTAACTCATCTCTAGGTATTTTTCAACTCGAAATTCAAGTTTCCACTTTTCGGGCAAAAAAAAACCTAAATCGGTAGATCGTATATTTCCGGACGAAGTTACCCGGTAATACTCGAGTACGACTTCAATTGCGAAATCATGTCGCATCAATCAAGTCGGAGTATTAATCACATCATGAGCCAATGGCTTGTCAAACAAGAAAAGTCAAAGCTTCCATAATCCCCTAAATCACTCACCAAATCTCCTTACTCCACCACCATTAGACACATCACCTAAGCTAGCCTAAATCTTGATTTCCTCTCATTAATTTTCAGATTTGAGAGAGGGTGAGGCTCTCCTATAAATACCTCACCCCATCCTCTCATTTTTTCACTAATTCTCCTAAAGAAACTTAAGGTATTCTTTCTCTTTTTCTCTTCTCCATTTTTCTCCACATACACCATGAGAAAATCATGATCTCTTAGTATGTTATTCATGGAGTTTAGTTTATGTTTGTTTTCTTTAAATATTTTGTAAGTCATGATTGAAGGGGATGATAATTAAATCATATGAACCTTTGTGTAGTTTTTGACTTATGTAAAACTTAAAATTTCTTCCTTATTCTTAGATGGAAAAACTATATCTTTGGAAAAGGTTAGATGACTTTATTGGCTTTAGAATTATTGGAAATTATTGTTAGTATTGGAATGCGTTTAAAGGTGATGATTTGAACATCAAAGGAACCTTTATTGTGTTTAAAAAATGTTTATGTCTATTCTTGAAATTTCAAAATGTTTGAGTTTTTGTTGAAAAAATTTCATTTTTAAAAGGTATTATGTGTAAAAGGTTGTTTAGCATATGTTATTTTTTGATTTCCAAGTTAAAGTAATGATTTGAGATAAAATGTGATTTATTAAAGTCTTGACTTCATAAACTTAAAGTGTTATGAAGTTTTAGATAGTAAAGTAGTAAAAGTGTTAACTTATTATAGTTCATGACTGTGAAATAAACACCTATTAATCCTTGAGGTTATCCTAAAATTTGGAAGAGTTGAGATGATCATGAAATTAGTTGTGTTTTCTTTAGTAGCATACTTTAAATTAGGAGATTGACCTAAAAAGTCTTCACTTTATAAACCTAAAGTGTTATGAAGTCTTAGATAGAAAAATGATTTAAAAGTGTTGATCTTGGTTAAGTTAGCTTACTTTAAAGTGATAAGATTGACTTTAAAAGTCTTGATTTAAAAGTATTGATTTTTTTTAAGTTGACTTACTTTAAAATGATAAGTCTAGCTTAATAATCTAACTTAAAAAGGTTAATCTTAATAAAAATGTTTTACTTGCAAAAGATAAGTTTTATGAATAGTTATCATTAGTGAAAAAATGTAATGAAGTGGAAATATATGTCTAGAAAAGTTCTATCTAAGAAAACACTTGGTATTTAAGTATGTCTTTACGACCTACCTCCCTTTCCTGGGAACTAACCTGGTGCATATCCATAGATTATGACATAATTCCGTTCAATTCTATCTAGATTGGGCATGGCCTTACATGCTTTCTTGTGTGACTTTGTGTGATTGTTTGATTATGATTTTTGTTTGAAGACGTGAATTTTGTGTACTTACGATTAGAGGAGTAACATGTTTAAATCTAAATGTTCTTAGATTTTAGATGGTTGGATGTGGAACTGCAAATCTGGATTTCATTGTTGCGATGATGGTGGCAATTCAGAATGTGAATGCTAACTTGCCTTAACTGAATTAGCAACAACACCAACAACAACTCCAAGGACTCGCTTTGTACAAAGGTCTGGACGAGTTTTGTCGTCACAACCCGCCTAAGTTTGAAGGAGGATTAGCACTAGATGTTGCTACCAATTGGATCCAAGAGTTTGAGAGGATTTTTCGGGCACTGATGTGCACCGTGGTGCAGAAGGTCACCTATGCGACCTACATGCTGTCGAAGGAAGCTGAAAACTGGTGGGAGTTCACTCAACGTCAGATGGAACATAAAAATCAAGTTGTCAACTAGGCAACTTTCAAGGATAGGTTTCTACAAAAGTACTTTCTCGTGGACAAGAAGACGAAGAAAGAAATGGAATTCCTGCGTTTACAACAGGGGAACATGTCAGTTGGGGAGTATGCTGTAGTGTTTGAAGATTTGGCGAGGTATGCCCCACACTACAATCAAGTGGGAAATGAAAGGTCTAAGTGTGCCAAGTTTGAATAGGAACTTAGACAAGATTTGAAGGTGATGTTTGTTCATCAACAAATACTAGATTTTCCAACTCTAGCCAAAAAATGCAAAATCTATGAGGAGAGTGTGAAGGCAAGGAATGTCGCACTCAAGAGTGTCATGCCTCAAGGAAATTCCTACAGGCCTTAGAGGAATTTCGGACCGAATCGTGGCAGAGGGAAGCATTTCCACCACAACAAGAAACCTTATGGATTTCCATTTGGAAATCAACAGAAGTCACCCCGACCATACAACAACTACAGCAACCACAATAGCAACAATAACAATCATGGTTCTCAAGCTTGGAACTCTAACAACAACTCACCACCTTGGTGCTCGAAGTGCAAAGGAATGCATTTCGGTGTCAACTGCCCTATTTACTATCACTGCAACCAACCTGGACACATCAAGCTGGTGTGCCCTAAGCTGAAGAAGGAAGGAGTGAATGTTGTTCGGGCGGCCAAACCTCAAGCCAAGGGAAGAGTGTTCACCATGAGCGGAGCTGAAATCAAGGAGGATGAAGATCTCATTCAAGTACATGTCTTGTTAATGAGATTTCCTTATCTGTACTGTATGACTTGGGTGCGACCCATTCATTTATATCCCATGATGTTGTTAACCGATTAGAATTGCATGTAGTTTCCTTACCTTATGATCTAGTTGTGTCAACACCCACAAACGAACCCGTCGTAGTTTCAATTGTATGTTCACAATATCCCATAGTATTAGATAACAGAACTTTCCTAGTATACCTAATTTGTCTACCCTTATCCCAATTAAATATCATCTTAGGAATGGACTGACTATCCAATAACCACGTTCTCTTGAACTGTTTCAACAAAACAGTAATCTTTAGCAACCCTAATGACCCAATAGAACCTCGTTATGAAACTAAAAGCACAACTGCCAATCAAATGGAGAAGTTCTTGAAGGATGGAGCCAATTGGCATTGGCAGAGTGCTTAAATCCCATAAGCTTACCCCTAAGTTCCTTGGGCCATACCAAATCATTAGAAAAGTTGGATCGGTAGCTTACTAAATAGCCTTGCCCAATTTTCTATCAAACATACATAATGTCTTCCATGTGTCCCAACTCAGAAAATACATTAGTGACCCGTTGCATGTCATTGAACCCGACTCAATTCAGCTAAAGGATAATCTCACTTTCGAGGCTTTGCCGTTGAGAATTGCCGATTGGAGTGTGAAAACTCTATGAGGCAAGGAAATCGCCTTAATTAAGGTAATTTGGAGTCAGACGAATGGAGAAGATGCTACTTGGGAGGTCGAAAGTGGCATGAAGGAATCATTTCCCCATCTGTTTCATTAGAAGGTATGTTTAATTTTCAAGGACGAAAATCTTATAAGTTGGGGAGGATTGTAACACTGTGTTTTTCCGAGCACGTTTAATTAAGTAATTAGTTGTTACCGAATTAATTATAGAATTTAACCAGTAATGTTTTAGGCTAAACCTCAATTGATTTTTAGTCTTGTATTATAATATTCTTGCTTGCCCTATTTTTTCAAGATTTTTGGAGAATAAAAGTTTCCAAGACTATTTCGGGTAGTTTTATCGAGTTTTCGCCCAGTTTTTGAGTTACGTAATTCGGAATCAAATTCTGATTTCTCCACTGGCTTCGGAATATTATTTCTAATCAAAATAGACACCAAGTTTGTCTATAACTCATCTCTAGGTATTTTTAACCTCAAAATTCAAGTTTCGATGTTTCGAGCAAAAAAAACCTAAATCGGTAGATCGTATATTTTCCGGACGAAGTTACTCGGTAATACTTGTGCACGAATTCTATTGTGAAATCACGTCGCATCAATCAAGTCGGATTATTAATTACATCATGGGTCAATGGCTTGTCAAATAAGCAAAGTCAAAGCTTCCATAATTCCCTAAATCACTCACCAAATCTCCTCACTCCACCACCATTAGACACATCACCTAAGCTAGCCTAAAGCTAGATTGCCTCTCATTAATTTTCAGATTTGAGAGAGGGTGAGGATATCCTATAAATATCCCATCCTCTCATTTTTACACTAATTCTCCTAAAGAAAGTTAAGGTATTCTTTCTCTTTTTCTCTTCTCCATTTTTCTCCACATACACCATGAGAAAATCATGATCTCATAGTATGTTATTCATGGAGTTGAGTTTATGTTATATTTATTTAAATATTTTGTAAGTCATGACCAAAGGGGATGATAATGAAATCATATGAACCTTTGTGTAGCTTTTGACTTATGTAAAACTTAAAATTTCTTCCTTGTTCTTAGCTGGGAAAACTATATCTTTGGACAAGGTTAGATGAGTTTATTGGCTTTAGAAATATTGGAAATTATTGTTAGTATTGGAATGTGTTTAAAGGTGATGATTTGAACATCAAAGGAACCTTTATTGTGTTTAAGAAAAGTTTATGTCTATTCTTGAAAGTTCAAAATGTTTATGAGTTTTTGTTGAAATATTTTTCAGTTTTAAAAGGTATTTTGTGTAAAAGGTTGTTTAGCATATGTTATTCTTTTATTTCCAAGTTAAAGTAATGATTTGGGATAAAAGATGATTTATTAAAGTCTTGACTTCATAAACTTAAAGTGTTATGAAGTTTTGGATAGTAAAGTAGTAAAAGTGTTAACTTATGATTTATAGTTCTTGACTATGAAATAAACACCTATTAATCCTTGACGTTATCCTAAAATGTGGAGGAGTTGAGAAGATCGTGAAATTAGTTGTATTTTCTTTAGTAGCATACTTTAAATGAGTCGATTGACCTAAAAAGTCTTGACTATATAAACCTAAAGTGTTATGAAATCTTAGATAGAAAAATG
>NC_032011.1:12768536-12807738 GCF_001865875.1 Lupinus angustifolius
TTCAGTAATTAATTTGCTGTCTGGGGGCATATGTGTCATGAAATATTATAAGTGTAGATACCTTCAAGCAATTTCTGATTTGATGAAGGGATTGAATTAGAATTATTGCAACTTAAGTAGTAACCGACTACGGTTACTTTTATGGGTTATGGTCCCCATTTGTAGAGCAACGGGTTTTGTTGAGTAGGCTGATGAGAATAAAGGGAATTGTGAGGAGTTATCAAATATAAGATAACACACCATCACAATTCCATAAGGTTAACTCTCTCAATCATAAGGTTCCAACACACTCTAACTTGGCTTTCTTATTCCCCTCTAGAGAAGAAGAAGGAAAACCATCAGGCTCTAACATCTAGAAGATCATCACACCCACATACCTTCGAGATTCCAAATGGCTAATCAAGGTATGTTCTTCTTCTTCACCATGAAACCAGTTGGGGTTTCTTTGGTCTGGATCATGGTTGTTCCATTTGGGTTTATGTATGGGCATAAACATTGGGTTATGGGAACGAAGTCATGATCATAAGGATTTTCGCGTTCAATCTAAGGATTATAGATGGAAAATTTCTAACAGAATGAATCTATATTTACAAGATTTAAGATTTTGATATTCGTTTGATTTTTAAATTACGTTGTAAAAACGTAAAAGTTAAACTATGAAATTAAATGAGTTGAGATTAAACTTCATCTTTCTTCCCCTTTGCAATCCTTAGATCCAATTCCGGATAACTTGTGAAATTACAGATTTTGATGCACATTTTCTTCGAATCATTTGTATCAATTCGTTGAATACAAAATCCTTAGATAATTACTCAAATACCAATTTCTTGGATATTTAACCAATTATTTAGTCATAAGTTTAATGCAAAAGCAACTCATACATCATTGTCCATTCCTAGAACAATGATGTATCGAGGAAGATAAACCAGATTCGATACCAAGTTCAACTTCCTAATTAAACTTGGATCTAAGATCAAGAATTCAGTAGCAAAATAAATTCAAGCATTAAATGCGAGATATACTTCCCAAAATCAAATAATTGAATACATTAAAGAATTGAATTCAGGAGTATAAAAGTTAGAAGATTACATTTTCATTCCTAACAATCAAGAACTAGCCACTCATCCTTGCCATTACACTCTTCTCATGAGAAATTACAAGAAATTATGGATCTAAAGTCGTTCCCACAACTCCTCTCCTCCTCTCTTGTGTTTCTCTCTCTAAAAATCGTGGGAAAAACCTTGGAAAATGGTTAGATAACCCCCTTTGCTTTTCGTAACCGCCTATATCTGTTCCAAACTTCTGGTCTCTTGCTCAAGCTAGAAATTCTCGCTTGAGCGAGAGAAATGACCACTTTCAAACATGAACACCTCGCTGAGGTGAGGTGCTCTCACCTGAGTGAGGACCAGGCAGTGCATCAGGTTCTTTTTCTTCACTTGTCGCTTGAGTGACAGTCCCTCATTTGGGCGAAGGACAAACATAAATTTAAGCATTTTCCCTTGATATGTCGCTTGAGCGACAGTCCCCTGGCGAGGGGCATTCTTCCTTCTTGGGCGAGGGGCATTCTTCCTGCTTGGGCGAGGCTGTGGCTCAGGCGAAAGGTGCAGTATTCAAAAACCTCAAACTTCTTCTTTTCTCCTTTTTTCATGTTTCTTATTCTGCAATTGACATAAACACATGTAAGTTCCTAAAAAAGACAAAATTAAACTAAGTTCTTGGAAGTTATACACAATCTGCATCATGACTACACACTAAGTGCCCCAAAATCATATACATTTCATTCACAAAACTCCCCCAACCTAGAATCTTGCTTGTCCTCAAACAAAGTAACAAAGCTCAATTCAACTGAGAGGATCCGGTTTTTCCAAAAAATTTCATCCAATCATGGCAAGATCTAAAATCATTCAATTAATTTTCACACAGACCTATTTCATGATGAATCATAGTGATTTAAGTTCCAACTGTTACAGAATATACATGCAGTTCAATTTCAAACAGAATAGCAAGAGTAATTACTCAATTCAATCAAAGAAACTCCCTCATCCTCACATGTTAAGTGTTTCACTCGCTTATTTGTTGGATCCAAACAATTTGACTTTGGCTATCATTTCAGTCAAGCCATGTACACAAGTTCAACCATGGATCTCAACGACTTAACATAGGATTATAATGAGGTCTAACTACAAATATAATTGGTTTTTCTATGATACAAAGAGGGAGGTAGATCATTAGTGCATACTTACCTTTCCTTATTTTGTTCACTCTAAGGTTCACTTTCCAATTTCCTGTACTAACTCATTCTTTGCTACCAACCATTTTGGTTCTCCTTCTTCAATTGACTCTTTTGTTTTGAGTCTTCACTTTTTGGCATGATTCATGTTTCATTTGATTTCTTCCAATTCATTTCTTCATGCTTACCACTAAAAGATGATTGAAGAAGGAGCCTCTTTGATTCAATTCTCAACTCAGATACACAAACTCATTTCCATTGCCAAACATAATAGTTAAAAACCATATGCACTAATGATCTTTCTCCATAGGTATGGGGATGGATGTATTTCATTGAGGCTTGGGTGGATGATTTTCAAAGTTAAAATTTTTTCAGCATAACGGGCTACAAGAATTGGGTTCATGATTTATACGGGTTGACTTTCTGGCTGTAGCTTATCTATCATAGACTAGCCTTAGTCATTTCCATGTTATTTCATGCTTAATGGCAACAAAAAATCAGGCAAAGTTAATTGATGTAATCCATCAAAGACATTCATCTGTGTTTGGGTGTACTCTCTCACCAAGTTGTAGGCTTTATTCCTTTGATTAAACTTCTCATTATTCCACCTATTCAGTCTATGTCTGATTCCACATCCACATGCTGAAAGCAGTTAAACTCAGAACCGTAATCATTTTCAATCACAGGTTTCTTTTTCTTAGCATGAAGAACACTGGGACTAAAACAGACACAACTTCATTTAAAACCAGATACAACTTCATTGAACTAAAACACTCGTACTGAACTTGATACAAACAAGACTAACACAACAACACATTACAAATTACAACTAAACATACAACCTATACTATGAAACATAAACCATAAACATAATTAAAACAGAAGAACTAGTGTGTTTTCAAGCAATGCTCATCAGAGCATATAATCCTCTTCCTCTTCATCATCATCAACATCATCAATAAAATCCTCAGCAACTCCAGAAGTTCTTGCCTCCTCCAGAAAGGTAGGCCTGACCCCAGGCCATGGACACCTTTTAGTGAAGACCTCTAAGCTCATCCAAAAGTGGTTACCCAGATACTAAACCTGATACACAGCATAGAGGCCTTACTGCTGATGCATCTGTCCTTGGCGTAAAATGTCATTTTGGAGCTCCACATGCTCCATATGAACTTTGAGCTCATGAATTTGTTGCTCCAGTGTCAATTTTGAGGCTAATGTTGTGGTTAATGTTGCTGATGGTATGGTTGTTGGTGGTGCTGCTGTGATGGTTGTGATTGTCCCAACCCCTCTTGGTTAACATCATCTTCTTTGCAGTTCTGCTGGACATACTGCCTAGTTATAGGCAGTTTTATCTTTTCAGTTCGGCTGACTTGCACTCCCTGCTGAGCACACATTGTTGTAATCAATGATGAGAAGCCCATAGTCCTTTTCTTGCCCCTTTCGCTGCAGTCTTGTAGAATGTTTTGGCAATTATCGCTGCCACGTCAATCCGCAAACCCTCCAAAATGTTGAAAAATGAGATAACAATCATATAGGGGTAGGGAAGACACATGGCTATTCAGGATGATATTATGTAGCAAGAAAATAATGTAGATTTGGGCCACTATGGTCATATGCTTCATGTAGATCCGCAGGGGATAACCATCACTATTGGTACTAAATGACCTCCCTGGAATGCAGAGAAGCGCAACTGTCTCATCATTGTTGAACCCATGAGTAAGGGTTCAGGTCTCTGCCTTCATATGGTGATACTTACCGAGGCAACCATCTATATTCTCATACGGCTCATTCAAGAGGGCATTGATGGTGTCCCTGTCATATCTGATGGTCCTGCCTCTGACTCAGGACTTGTTCTCGAAAATGTCCCCACCTGTAACACCCCAGCCGTAACATGCGACCCTAAGGACCATGAATTTACTAAGCGTGCCATCTATTAAGCTTAAATACCCCTGCAATATTTTATTCCCCCCAAAGGGAGCCTCCGCGACTCGAACCCATGACCTCAGGGACTTATAGTCATTGATATCATTAGGTCACTACCACTAAGCTACAGTCGCCTCTCAGGTACAAAAACCTAGTTGATGAGGATGATAAATTGTTCCTCCCCCTCTTTAGTGGTAAATTTGTGCCTATCGAAGGATAACACACTGATTACTAGTGCTTGTTTTCAACTTCTTCGGAGGAGCAGGCTTCTTCTTACCAATTGTTTTCATGCGCCTGAAAGTGGACAGGAAATGCACACATTAGTAAAAAAAGCCCAAAAAAGCACAAGGAACATTTAACATTTTCCCATTCAAATTATTATACTTTAAGAACATTAGGGCTATAACTATTCCATTCATACATCCTTTTAACTTAAATCATTTCAATAATTCAACCGTTCTTTTTTAGTAAACCATTTCTCCACAAGAACATATGAGTGTACCAAGTTCATGATATGAACTTTGCAATCCAAAATTAGAAACCCTATGTTTCCTTTTGGTAACATTCATAGTATTTCAAAGAAATGATAAGAAAATGGTTATATATCATGATACTCTAGCACAATAATACCCTAGTCAATCTTAAATGTGCCTAAATGACAAATAAAGTTCCAAACATGCACAAGAGGGAAAAGGGTAAAAAATAACCATAGTGAAGTGAGAGGATAAAAGCCAAGATGCACTTACAATTGTTGGCTCATGGTGAATGAGTGAGTGTGTGCACGAGTTCGATGATGAAACAAGCTTGAGAGTTCTTGGGGAAGATTTTCGGCTTCTTCACTCTTATTTTGAAAGGAGGAAATCAAGGGTTGGAGCCCTTATATCCCTTTTTAAAAACAGAACTTGTCCCCTCTCGCTTGAGCTAGGATCTCTCACTTGGACGAGAGGCTCAGAGTTTTGCATCTGCTCTTCTCGCCTGAGCGAGGTGGTCTCGCCTAGGCGAGAGATGGGCAAATATTTTGGTGGTATTTGTCGCTTGAGAGAGCCCTCCTTGTCTGGGCGAGAAACACAGAGTTCTGGACTTGCTTACCTCGCTTGAGCGAGGTTGCCTCGCTTGAGCGAGGTTGCCTCGCTTGGGCTAGACTGGGGCAGCAAAATTGGCCAAAATTTGGCCCTTTTATCGCTTGAGCGAGGTTGGCTCTCTTGGGCGAAAAATACCCATTCAAAACTTAAAAAAATAACCTAACACCGATTCTTTTTTTTTTCACTCACTCCCACACACTTTATGTACATCAAGTCTTTATGCAATGATTTATATACAACAAAACAAAACTGGACACAAAAGTAAAGCTAAACAAAAACATAAAAGCTGGATTGCCTTCCAAGTAGCGCTTGTTTAACGTTATTAGCTCGACGCCTGTTCCTTTAAGCATTTAACAAGTTGATGGTTGTCGTGAGCCACTCAATGTCACCACCCAAGTAGGGTTTCGATCTTTGGCCATTGACTATCTAGCTTCTCTGAGATGTTAGATCTTGTAGTTCGATCGCTCCATGCGATTTGACTTCCTTAACAAGGAAGGGTGCTAACCATTTTGACTAGAGTTTTCTGGAAATAGTTTCATCCAGGAATTAAACAGCAACACACTTTGACCTGGCCATAAATCATTTTTATGGATCTTCCGTTCGTGGTACATTTTGACCTTTTCCTTGTACAACTTGGAGGACTCATATGCAGTGAGCCTCATCTCTTCCAATTGTTGTAACTACAGCTTCCTTTTCTCAGCGACTGCCTTATGATTCACATTGAAGAATTTAAGAACCCAGGATGCCTTATGTTCACGCTCCGTCAGGAGATTACATGCTTTTCCATAGACTAGATGATAGGGGGATAATCCAGTAGGAGCCATGAATGCCATCATGTAAGCCCATAGTGCATCATCCAATCGTAGAGACCAATCCTTTCTTGTTGTTGAAACTGTTTTCTCTAGGATCCTTTTTATCTCTCTATTAGATACCTCCGCTTGTCCATTTGTTTGCGGATGGTAGGGTGATGCCAACTTATGTTGGACCCCATACTGTTGAAGGACCTTCTCCAGTTGTGAATTGCAAAATTGTGATCCTCCATCACTAATAAGAGCCCGGGGTGTGCTAAATCGACTTAATATATTCATTTTCAAGAACTTCACTAAAGTCTTGGTATCACCCCTTGATACAACTATTGCTTCAACCCACTTGAAAACATACTCCACCACCACAAGTATGTATAAGTGTGAGTCCGATGATGGAAATGGTCTCATGAAGTCTATCCCCCAGTAATCAAAAACTTCAATCTCCTGAATATTGGACAATGGCATTACATTTATCTTGGAGATCCCACCCGATCTCTAACAGTTATCACATTGTTGTGCACACTGATGTGCATCTTTGAACATAGAAGGCCAATAGAAGCCAGATTGGAGGACTTTGGCAGTTGTCCTCTCCCCATTAAAATGACCTCCGTATGGCGAGCTATGGCAATACCATACGATGCTTTTAGCTTCTTCTGCCGATACACACCTCGTCAAAAATCCATCAGACTCAGTCTTAAAAATATGAGGGTCGTCCCAAATATACTGACGAGAATCTCTCAAAAACGTTTTCTTCTAATGTCAGTTCAACTCTTCGGGAATTACCCCTGCAACTCTAAAATTGGCCATATTAGTAAACCATGGTCTTTCTTGAATCATGAGAAGCTTCCCATCTAGAAACTCCTCCACCACTTCAGCTTCTCTCTTTGTCACCTCCTTATTGGCCAACCTTGATAGGTGATCTGCCACATAATTCTCGCTTCCTTTTTTTAATCTTTGATGACCAAGTCAAATTCCTGCAATAATAACACTCATCGCATCAATCTCGGTTTGGATTATGATTTACTTAGCAAATATTAAATAGCAGCATGATCAGTGAAAATTATGATCATGGATCCAATCAAGTAGGATCTAAACTTTTCCAAGGCATACACAACGGCTAGCAATTCTTTCTCTGGTTGTAGCATAGTTGATTTGTGTCTCATTTATTACCTTGCTAGCATAATGTATGAAATGGAAAACCTTAGATTTTCTCTTTCCGAGTACCGCCCGACGACATAATCACAAGCATCGCACATTAGTTCAAAATCTAAGTTCCAGTAGGGAGTCACTATGATCGAAGCATAAATAAGTTTTTGTTTTAGAGTTTCAAAAGTTTTTGCATACTCAGCATCAAATTGAAAAATAGTATCTTTTTTAAGTAGATTAGTGAGTGGTTTTACAATTTTTGAAAAGTTTTTAGTGAAACGTCTGTAAAAACCTACATGGCCAAGGAAACTTATGGTTCCATTGATATTTAGTGGTGGTGGGAGCTCCTTGATAACCTTAATTTTTGCTTTGTCAACCTCAATACCCTGGGAAAAGATCTTGTGCCTCAAGACCACTCCCTCAATCACCATCAAGTGTCACTTCTCCCAATTCAAAACCAAATTGTTTAAATACATCGCCTCAACACAATGTCCAAGTTTGTTAAACAACCCTCAAATGACGACCCAAAGACTGAGAAGTCATCCATGAATACTTCAATACAATGTTCCACCGGATCAGAAAAGATAGCTAACATGCACCTTTGGAATGTGGCTGGTGCGTTGCACAGTCCGAATGGCATCTTCATGTATTCGAAGATACCAAAAGGACATGTGAAAGTTGTCTTTTCTTGATCATCTAGATCCACAGTAATCTGATTGTATCCTGAGTACCCATCCAAAAAGCAGTAGAATGCTTGTCTAGCCAGTCTTTCAATCATCTAATCCATGAATGGTAGAGGAAAATGATCCTTCCGGGTAGTCTGGTTCAATTTTCTATAGTCAATGCACATTCGCCAACCTATGACTTCTCTGGTAGGAATCAACTCATTTTTCTCATTCTTTACCACAATCATTCCTCCCTTCTTCGGGACCACTTGAACCGAACTCACCCATGTGCTATCAGATATGAGATAAATCATCCCCGCATCCAATAGTTTCATGACCTCTATTTTCACAACTTCCTTCATTATCGGATTAAGACGTCTCTGAGGTTGAGCTATCGATCTATAATCTTACTCCATATGAATTTTGTGCATACAATAAGAAGGACTTATTCCGTGTAAATTAGACAGTGTCCAACCTATAGTCCCTGCATTTTTCTTCACCACATCTATCAGTTGTTTTTATTCTGCAGATGATAATGTGTTACTGATTATGACCGATTTCTTTCCATCGTCTTCTAATAACACATATTTAAGATGTGAAGGAAGCAATTTCAGCTCCATCTTTGGAATATCAATTTCCTTCTCTTTGAACAGTTCCTGAGTGTGGTTATTACCAGATGCAACCTCTCGGGATGCATCCAACTCTGCCACACATGTCTTAATCATCTTTTTCTCCTCTATATTGTTTTCTTCAATTTCTCCTCTCAAATATTTTTCCAATAGACTACTTATACTCAGGTGAATGTCATCAAACATGTACAATTCCTCAATGACATCCACTCTAAAGTAGTGTTGCTTGTCCTTTGGATGTTGCATTGCCTCAAATATATTAAAGTTCACTTCCTGATTTTGTAGCCTCAGTTTCAACTTACCATCATCCATATCAATGATCACCCGAGTAGTCTTTATGAAGGGTTTGCCCAAAATTAGAGGAACTTCAGTATCCTCTTCAATATCCATTATGACGAAATCCACAGGGAACACCAATTTATCCACCTTGACCAAAACATCTTCAGCTACTCCATATGGGTACTTCACCGATCTGTCTACGAGTTGTAGTGTCATTGTGGTAGGCTTTCTCTCTAGATCCCCAATCCTTTTTAACATGGACAGAGGCATCAGATTTATACTAGCACCCAAGTCAAGCAGTGCCTACCCTACATATAGCTCATCTATAGTGGCCGATATTGTAAAGTTTCCTGGATCTTTAGTCTTCTCAGGTAAAGACTTTTGAATAATAGCACTACATCGAGCTTCCAATGTCACTGTTTCTTCTGAAAAATTCCTTTTCTTTGTCAACAAATCCTTCATGAACTTTGCATATGTTGGCATTTATTCTATAGCTTCCATGAATGGAATGTTGATATATAGGCTCTTGAATAAATCCATGAACCTAATGTACTGTCTTCCCTTATCTTTTTTAGAAGGTTTCTTGGGATAAAGGAGATCCTTTAGTTGAGGTAGATCACTCTTCCTCTTGTCATTATTCTCCCTTATTGATTCCTCCTTGTTTACAAAACTTTCCTCTTCCTGTACATTTTCATCCTTTTGTGCTTCTCTAATTACATTATCTCCTTTCTCAACCTCTGTTTCCTTAATGACTTCCCCCTCAACCGCCAAATTTTCACTAATACCCCTACCAATTACCTTCCCACTTCTAGTAGTGATAGATTTATAGTATTCCTTAGGGTTGGTTTAGGTATTGGCGAAAAATTGCTGATGATTTGAATGCTATTCTCCCATCTGTTTTGCCAACTGTCCCACCTATGTCTCCAAATTTCTGATAGAAGCAACAATATTCTTCTGATTTGTGATGGAGACTTGCATGAATTTCTCAAAAGTGTCTTTCAGTTTTGTTTGTCTCTCATGCAATGGTGGGTGTGGACCCTGTTGATATGATGGTTAAAACGGTGGTTGCCTAGTAGATGGCCCTACTTCTTGCCTCCAGCCATAATTCTGGTTCTTATTTCCCCTCCAACCTTGTGAGAACTGATTGTTGTATGAAGAATTTTGGGGAAGTTTCCCTGATGAGGCTGATTATTCACATATTGAACCTCTTCCTCTTGATTGTTGTTAGGCATAGAACAGCGGTCAGTTGCATGATCACCCCCACAGAATTCACAGCGTAACATTGGTTGATGAACCGAAGGAGTTTGTATCACATTTAAATGTTGAGGCAGCTTTGACATCTGTTTAGTGCGTGCCTCAATCTGTTGTGTTAGAGCTTGCGTATCTGTTGAAGATAAAGCAATTATAATCATGGTGGCTTGCTCATCATCGACAACCATCATAGTGCCACCTGTTGCGACATCTAGTATCATCTTTGTCTCTGGTTTCAAACCATTACAAAATATATTCATCTGGTCCACATATTCGAATCCATGGTCGGGATATTTCCTCAACAACATCTAGAAACGTTCTCAAGCCTCATAGAATGCCTCTTATGTACCTTGACTGAATGTTGACATTTTAAAATCGGCATGCACATATCTAGCTGGTGGGAAAAATCTTGTTAGAAACTTGGATTACATATCACTCCAGTTGGTTAAGCTTTGGGAAGGGTGAGATTAAATCTATTCCCTAGCTTCACCAAGGAGAAAAAATGGAAAGAACAACATATATGCAGCTTCCCTCTCATTGTCATTGTACCCCATTGTCGCCACCAACTCATAAAAATTATCCAAATGAGCATACGAATCTTCATAATCTTTTCCCGTAAACTGGTGACCACTGACCAAATTCAGATATGCGGACTTGATATCCACTATCCTTTCAGTATGTGGAATGACAATGCTTGAATAACAACATGGACCTTGGTACATAACATAGTCACCTAACGTCCTCCTTGGAGGATTAGGCCTTTCATTATTCCCTATAGCAGCATTTGCATTCTCCATCTTTTATAATTGAGGCTTTGAAATTGTTGATGGTTAAGAGGTACACTATGCTTCCTGATTACCCTGTTTCCTCTTCTCCTTTGTCTGTTTTCGATTACTCTTGACTGACTTCTCAATTTTTGGATTAAACTTTAATTGTACTTTAGTAGCCTTACCTCACAAAAGCATAAGTAAGAAGACTACATCAAGGGTTAGCATAAAGGTTAATTATACTACAAAAAATTAAAAAAAAATAAGTATTTACAATACTCAATAAACTCAGTATAGAGTTAATATAAATCGCTCATTGCTCCCCGGCAGCGGTGCCAGAAACTTGTTAGTATTTTTGGTACAGTTAGTAAACCATATCATTCAAGTAACAAAATCCTGTAAATATCGGGATATCGTCATTAGAGAGTAGAGTAGATTTATACTAATTCATAAAGAAGTAGATTGAATATATATTTACAAGATTTAAGATTTTGATATTCGTTCGGTTTTTGAATAAAGTTGTAAAAATGTAAAAGTTAAACTATGAAATGAAATGACTTGGGATTGAAGTTCATCTTTCTTTCCATTTGCAATCCTTAGATTCAATTCCACATAACTTGTGAAATTACCGATTTTGATGCACATTTTCTTCGAATCATTTGTATTAATTCCTTGAGTACAAAATCCTTAGATAATTACTCAAATACCAATTCCTTGGATATTTAACCAATTATCTAGCCTTAAGTTTAATGTAAAAGCAATTCATACATCATTATCCATTCCTAGAGCAATGATGTATCAAGGAAGATAAACCGAATACGATACCAAATTCAACTTCCCAGTTCGACTTGGATCTAAGATCAAGAATTCAGTAGCAAAATAAATTTAAGCATTAAACACGGTATATATTTCCTAAAATCAAATAACTGAATACATTAAAGAATTGAATCCAAGAGTACAAAAGTTAGAAGATTACATTTTCAATCTCAACACTGAAGAACTTGCTATGCATCCTTGCCATTATAACACTCTTCTCATTAGAAATTACAAGAAATTATGGATTTAAAGTCGTTCCCATAACTTCTCTCCTCCTCTCTAGTGTTTCTCTCTCTAAAAACCGTGTGAAAAAGCTTGGAAAATGGTTAGATAACCCTCTTTGCTTTTCGTAACTGCCTATATATGTTTCAGACTTCTGGTCTCTCGCTCAAGCTAAAGATTCTCGCTTGATCGAGAGAGATGACCATTTTCAGACACGAACACCCCGCTTGGGCGAGGACTAGGCAAGGCATCAGGTTCTTTTTCTTCACTTGTCGCTTGAGCGACAGTCCCTCGCTTGGGCGAGGGACAGACAAGGATTTAAGCATTTTCCTTTGTTTTTTCGCTTGAGCGAAAGTTGCCTCGCTTGGGTGAGGGACATTCTTCCTGCTTGGACGAGGTTGTGGCTCGGGCGAGAGGTGCAGTGTTCGAAAACCCCAAACTTCTCTTTTTTCTCCTCTTTTTCATGCTTCTTATTCTACAATTGACAAAACACATGTATGTTCCTAAACAAGACAAAATTAAACTAAGTTCTTGGAAGTGTACACAATTTGCATCATGACTACACACTAGGTGCTCGAAAATCATATACATTTCATTCACAAAATGGTACTTAACAATTATGACAGTGCATTTTCTCAAATTGAGATATTTTCCACATTCTAATCTATTGGTATTGGTCCTAGACATGATTTCAAGTTCTTGGGTTGGGAGATCTTCTTTCATGAAATGAATTGTTGTGAAAGAAGCAGTGAGTTTAACAACATATCTTGACCAAAACTTTTAAGGGTTAAGGCATGAAACTATTCACCACTTGTTGCTATAATAGTCAGTTGAGTCATGAAACTATCGGCTATGATTAGTTAGCACTTTTTGATTTGATTGAGACACAATAAAATACAAAATATTGGGACAGTTGATCTTTATTATGAGAATTCATGAAAATGGAGAGAAAGATTCAGGGCCAATTTAGAAATGGGTCTGGTGTACAATCTCAATCGATCTTATCAAGGGTGGAGATTGATCTCTTCGGGAAAGCATAGCTGGTGTAGAATATAGATCTCTTCAAAACTCAACGTAAGTCTATCGAACCCTTGAGCCAATATCATGATTGGTGTAATGTGGTTTCAGTGTAGTCTTCTTCGGTTGGAAATTGATCATACGTTTCCTTGAGATTACACAGTAATGGGTCACAAACTCTTAATTGCTTTCTCCATAGATAAAATCAAGCTCGATGAAAGTACTAAAAGAAACAATATGATCTATATTATGCATTGAATCAAAGAATAAATAAGATAATGAAATTTCTGCAATATTTGTGTGGTCATGCATCATTTCATATACTTGTGTTTGTGATATATGTGCTTGATATAATTGTCCTAGATGGTTATATACTTATATATGCTATGCTTTAGTTCATTAGAGAAAATTTCTGTGTGAAGTAATTATTAGTTTGATGTTTAGCAACTTATAGCAGACAAAGAACAATCTCCTCAAAAAGAAAAATATCAGACAAAAATTTCAAAGAACAAGTTCATCTGAAATAGCTTTCTCCAAGCATTTATCACAACCAAAGTTAATTGAAACTGCTAATTAATATAACCTTAGCATCTATGGACCGAAAATATGTTCCTTTTCACAATACAGCAGTTGAAATTGTCAAAGAAAATCAAACTGGAAAAAATCATATGAATATATGTGTCTCTTTATTGTTCTCTTTTTTTCACCGAGCATAAATATGGGTAGACATCTGCTGTCTCAAAACAATGTACCACTTCATATACCGCTGCTTGTAATTGGTCACAAAAATGATTAATTATTAAAATTTTAATTTAAATACATTTTTCAACCAATCATAATCACTAGCAAATGGAGTGACACACATTGTGGGACAGCAATGTGCTCCCATAGATATGTTATCCCAGATTCTGTCTCATAAACTGTTCCGCATCAATAAAAACATGTCATATTAACTAAAACTTTTAAATTTCATTATTATTGTTATTTTTGTTTTATTATCATTGGTTCATGATAATATACAAGGTATGATGTGGGGCAGCAGATCTTTGTTATCTATGAGGACTATGATTAATCAATCAGCAATCTTGGAGAGGGACTAATGGCATTTGGCCTCCATATATCTCAGGAAGCTGACTCTCATCTATGTCTTCTAGCAGTGTTTCTTTCAGGTTTTTGTTCTCAACAAATACTATCTGCACAGAAATGCAATATTCAAGAATAATACACATGCTCCAGAACATGTTAAACAAATGTAGTAATACTAAATTGCAAATTTAAATGTCACCCTCTTCTTGGTATTGTTGTCAATGAAAGGGTGTATAACTTTCCATACTTTCATAAACATGTAAGGTGCATGAACAATAAACAACTTCCCCAATCTTTCTGGGTGGTATTCCTGCATCCAAAACACACAAATTTGTACATATGATCCATTAAAAGATGGTTATTTCAGACAACAACAACAATCAAGCCTTTATCCTATTAGATGGGGTCGACTACATAAATTGAACGACTCTATTTGAGCTATTTCAGAAAACAGACATAAAATGGTTAGGAAGGCCTATACCTGCAAAATGGTAAAAGCATTGATGTATCCACTAATGTCGCTGTTTGCATATCCCCATCCCTTAATATCTGCTATAGCAAGAAACGTTTCTTGCCCGGGTGGCATCCTAACACATCAAATGGGTATATGTTTCAGTCTTCTAACTCAATTCACAGTTCTAAATGTAGACTCTTCACAACATTTTCCTGTGTGTGCACACACATGTGAGCATGAATTTTTATAGGAAAAGGGGTTACCTTGAACATAATTTATCAAGAGCAAAGACTGCAAACCCTGTTTACAAAAATCAATTTTCATTAAGACACATGTCTGAGTTGAAACATATCATATGAAAAATGGTTATAAAAATGGCATATGAACATAAGAGATGGGACCCTCTGCAGTACAAGAGAGTCCTGAAATATAAGGTTGTGGTAATTTTGGACATTATTTTATTGAAAACTAACATAAATCCGGACCATTAATATTTTTTATAGGACAAATGTCACAATTCTTACATGGTATTGGACTCTCCAGTAAAAGATATGCATTCATGAACATGTTTGTGTTCTATATAACCATCAAAGCACTCTGTCTGTTATAAATTGTTATGTAATTGCATCTTAGTTTAAGGACATGGACTTAAGCAGAAAAAACATACGTTTGAATGTATCTGGATCATCTTTGTTTTGAAAATGTTTTGCAGCAAAGGCAATAGTTATAGGTCGACCCTTCTTATCAAGTCCTTGAACAAAAACCTTCCCCTGTGCAACTTCATCAGGGATCTCTGAAAGAGATACAAAACCATTTGGCACAAACGAATGTCTCCATTTCATGTAGTTGAGGAACATTGCTGAACCCTTCTCTACATCCAAATCACGAGCACGCAAGAATCTTCTTAGGGACAAATCATCTACTTCCTGCATAGCAGGGTCAATCAGATTTCAGCTTCATGCAGCCTATTCTATGATTTGGAGAAAACTAATAAGTTGGGCATTATACTTATTATACTGATTTTGGTGTGTTAAGCGGTTAGTTCTGTGCCATTGGTCACTTTTTATGTTATTACAAAAGTTGTTTAATAAGAAAACCGTACATGTTACATGAATACAGTATATGGTACTAGGCTAAATGAGAGTATCATCTAACTATATTTCAAATTGAGTTTTGAGGCTCGAAAATTAGTTTATAGTTTTTGAACATGTTGGGTAATCCATTTTTATGAGTAAGCTACAACTTAGCTCATTTTTTGTATGCCTTTTTTTTATCTGTACATTTTGTTTATTTTTTGAAAAATAAGCTGAAAATATAAACTATATAGGTTTGATAACCAAATGAAATTATAAACTCAATTTTAATTTTAAAAAAATAAGCTAAAAGTATAAGCTTTAAAATCATGGGCTAATTTATTTTTGGTTAACTTATTTTATTTTTAAATTTTGTACTTCTCATTTTACCTCATCATAACTTTTATCCCCTCATCCTTTTTACTCTTTTACCAAATTTTATAATTTTTTACATCATCACTATAATTTATAAAAACTTTTATATAAAACTTGACATTGTATATTATTTATTTTATGTAATTGTATGAATAACTTATTATTTATTTATTTATTGGTTTTTATATCCTATTTTATTTTAATATATATTTTTTCCTATGCAATATTAAAATTTTATAGTAAAAATATATGATAGTAGTAAATATTAAAAAAATTATATTTAAAAAAATAGTGTAAAAAACAAAACAATCATAACATACACAAATAATCTTATACCCTTTTATGTAATTTACTATATAAAAAATAATATTTTAATCTTACCCAACTACAACAGACTAATCTATTTCAAACGTACACTTATTCAGAATCTAAACATTATTTGAAGAAAAACTACAAAATATTTTTTGCCATACATCAAATTCGAGTGTGGGTTTCAACTAAAGTTTGTCTATATCATCCTTAGAAAATTGGTTCCCGCTATTTTTAACTAATTTACATATTTAGAAGTCATTTTGATCAACATTACCTAAATCATACCTATTCTATCGAACCCACTTACTTTTATGAACAAAGTATCCAAACAAAAAATCATCACATATCAAAGTTTTAAATGTGGGTCCACAAACATTATAGGTGTCGATATATAAAGATTTTCGCAGTTGCTACCGTATCACGATAGCAATTATGGTTTTATGGGCTGAGCAGTGGTTGTTCAAAATGTCAATGTGTTGGTAATTTTCAAAATCCCAAACGCTATTTAAAACATTCAGTAGCTTAATTAGTTTTAGTCAAAGAAATCAAAGCCAAGTTAATAAAACCACTTCATTAAAACTCAATTCCTCTATCTGGTTTCCAGAATACCGTATTCTGTTAAGCCTATCCAAAAAGGAAGACAATTAAAGATCATAATATTTTTTACCGCAAGGCTCAAATTTTATCATCTTGCTGATCTAATGATCTATGTATTATGTTTGGGAATCTAGACAAGATGGTAAAAAGTTCAGACTCCTTCATCATATGAATTATTAGCATGGAAAAATTTGAGCGTAAAACTAGTAAATATGGTAAAAGTTGATGCAAACGTTGACTAGTCTTGGTAATATCAAGTGTATTCAAGTGTATACCCTCGCCCTAATCCTTTTCGGGGTGTATGACTACTTTTTTCAACAACTTTTTTTGTTTTTTTTAAGATTTAGCGGGCCTTATACTACTAGACCAATGTCTTGGTTGACTAGTTAAGAGTTGAATAATAGAGGGAGTACCTTAGAAGTAGGATCATGGCTTTCAACAATGGTTCTCATGAGAAGAATTTTGGTGAGCTCTGCATCAATGCTCTTATGTGGTCTTATTTCTTCTTTAGACATTTTTTGTTCTGAAGATAATAACGTTGATGGTTTCACAGGTTCATGATGTTCTGTTTCAATTCCCTTCATTCTGCATTTTTGTCTTAGACTCTGTCTCAACAGCTAGCTATTTGAGTTTTGACGCATCATGTAAATTATTAATGGTAATACTTTAATGACAAGGGACTTTTGGGATATGCAACTACGATGTTTGGCGTGCTGTTCTAAACTTCTAATATTCAATGATAATAAGACCTTACCACGCATGTTAATGATTTTTGACCAATTCAGAACCAGGAATGCGAAATTATTTGGTCCACGACTAAAGAATGGATAGTTGAAATACAGATGTGTGAGGAGGATTCGACCCTATCCACTCATCTGGTACAACCCAATTATGATCAGGTCGTGTGGAAATAGGGTCGGGTCTCATCGGGTCTATGACCGGATTCAAGTTTAAAAATTAGACCCGTTAAATATTTAGGGTCGGGTGGAACCAAACATGACCCGACCCGATCCGTCTCATGATTTCTCACTCATCATGTTTGTAGGTGTCTCTATTCAAATGTGTATAGGTTAATTACATTTTTTTGGTCGAAAGTATCATTGGTTCTCTAATTTTTTCACTATATATACATAATTAATAATATATATATATATATATATATATACATATATAAATCATTTTATATGTCAAATTACATATTCATAATAATAAATAATATTTATGAGATTTTATCTAAAATGAGTATGCATTATATTTAATTGGATCCACGGTCGAGTTCGAGTTTAAAGACTGTCTTTGTTGATATTTAGGATCGGGTTAGCTTCGAGTCTAGACCCAAGTTCAAAAAATGATCCGATCAATATTTATGGTCTGATAAGGACAAACCTTAATTCGTCTCAACCGGACCCATGCTCACCCCTAAGTTGAAATATGATAAAAAGTTAGACTAATTTCATCTCAGATGCAATATCAACAAATAGATCTTTTTTTAGTATGAGAATAAAGTATCTTATATATAAGAAGATAAATTATCTCTTCTAACTACTAAAATCATGACATGTCATGCCTAGCCAACATGTTTGGCATGGAACATTTTCATTTCAATAATAATTGTGTGGGTCAATTTTTTACCAACACTTAGTTTAATTTAATTTAGTGTTTATTTAATAAATCTGCCCATAAATAATACTTAGTTTAAAAATTGGCTCGTGAGACGCAAGGCTCAAATTTTATCATCTTGCTGATCTAATGATCTATGTATTATGTTTGGGAATCTAGACAAGATGGTAAAAAGTTCAGACTCCTTCATCATATGAATTATTAGCATGGAAAAATTTGAGCGTAAAACTAGTAAATATGGTAAAAGTTGATGCAAACGTTGACTAGTCTTGGTAATATCAAGTGTATTCAAGTGTATACCCTCGCCCTAATCCTTTTCGGGGTGTATGACTACTTTTTTCAACAACTTTTTTTGTTTTTTTTAAGATTTAGCGGGCCTTATACTACTAGACCAATGTCTTGGTTGACTAGTTAAGAGTTGAATAATAGAGGGAGTACCTTAGAAGTAGGATCATGGCTTTCAACAATGGTTCTCATGAGAAGAATTTTGGTGAGCTCTGCATCAATGCTCTTATGTGGTCTTATTTCTTCTTTAGACATTTTTTGTTCTGAAGATAATAACGTTGATGGTTTCACAGGTTCATGATGTTCTGTTTCAATTCCCTTCATTCTGCATTTTTGTCTTAGACTCTGTCTCAACAGCTAGCTATTTGAGTTTTGACGCATCATGTAAATTATTAATGGTAATACTTTAATGACAAGGGACTTTTGGGATATGCAACTACGATGTTTGGCGTGCTGTTCTAAACTTCTAATATTCAATGATAATAAGACCTTACCACGCATGTTAATGATTTTTGACCAATTCAGAACCAGGAATGCGAAATTATTTGGTCCACGACTAAAGAATGGATAGTTGAAATACAGATGTGTGAGGAGGATTCGACCCTATCCACTCATCTGGTACAACCCAATTATGATCAGGTCGTGTGGAAATAGGGTCGGGTCTCATCGGGTCTATGACCGGATTCAAGTTTAAAAATTAGACCCGTTAAATATTTAGGGTCGGGTGGAACCAAACATGACCCGACCCGATCCGTCTCATGATTTCTCACTCATCATGTTTGTAGGTGTCTCTATTCAAATGTGTATAGGTTAATTACATTTTTTTGGTCGAAAGTATCATTGGTTCTCTAATTTTTTCACTATATATACATAATTAATAATATATATATATATATATATATATACATATATAAATCATTTTATATGTCAAATTACATATTCATAATAATAAATAATATTTATGAGATTTTATCTAAAATGAGTATGCATTATATTTAATTGGATCCACGGTCGAGTTCGAGTTTAAAGACTGTCTTTGTTGATATTTAGGATCGGGTTAGCTTCGAGTCTAGACCCAAGTTCAAAAAATGATCCGATCAATATTTATGGTCTGATAAGGACAAACCTTAATTCGTCTCAACCGGACCCATGCTCACCCCTAAGTTGAAATATGATAAAAAGTTAGACTAATTTCATCTCAGATGCAATATCAACAAATAGATCTTTTTTTAGTATGAGAATAAAGTATCTTATATATAAGAAGATAAATTATCTCTTCTAACTACTAAAATCATGACATGTCATGCCTAGCCAACATGTTTGGCATGGAACATTTTCATTTCAATAATAATTGTGTGGGTCAATTTTTTACCAACACTTAGTTTAATTTAATTTAGTGTTTATTTAATAAATCTGCCCATAAATAATACTTAGTTTAAAAATTGGCTCGTGAGACTTAAATCAAGCCTAAAAGTGTAACCGACACTTTAATGCTTGGACCAACCTATAATTTTCATGAACCAACATTATTCTAACTTAGTCTAATGTTATTTGTCTGGTGAGTAAAAGTTGTAATGACTGTTGGAAGAGGAATGCTCAAAGGAATGAGGAATATGACCGTGGAGTGGCTTAAATGAGGCATTTATGGTGCTTAAACACTTTGTCTGGACCGTTGAAGCTTAACTCACCTGTGCACAAATCATTCAGGGGAATCCTATGTCATTTTCAGAATTGTTGGAACAAAGTTGCTCGTAGGAAATTGCCATGTACTCATTGAAGACTTCAAGCGTGCATTAATGGGGGTTAATGACCATATTCTAGCTGTTTGAGGGTTGGCTTGTTGGGCTACTTCAAGCCAATGACATCCTATGCCACTTAACTCATTATCTATCACCTTTCTGCCGAGGGAATTATCTCTTTGGACGAAGAGAATCCTATGCCAACCTTAAGTGTACCCGGGGGCCATTAGGGAGACAATAACTCCAACATTCTACCATGTGCTGAAATATAAGTCAAGACCACAAGGAATACAAGCATCCTATGCAACTCATCAAGTCTTGCCGTGAACTTTATGAAGACATTAAGTCTTATTCAACATGTGCGTAAAGGATGAAGTCGTGCACTTAAAGAAGAAAGGAATCCTAAGCTAATGAAGTTTCAACCATAACAACCAAGACATCCTAGGCCAATGTCTTTATGTTTTCTTTTAATGTAATAAAGCACACGAAATGCATAACAAGTCTCTTCCATCTTCTTTTATCCAATTTTATATTTTCGCTGTCATTCATTCATAACAAAAGCTCTACTCAACCGTGAGCTTGGCCATACACCAACAAAGATAGATCGTGCAAAGAGCCTTTGTCCAAGAGGTTCACATCAAGTGACATTAGAGCTAGTCTCTTTCTTGGTGCTCATCATTCTTTCTTGGTCGTGAGCATATTTTTCTTTCTCTTTCAAAATCAAAAATAAAAAAGTGTCAAAGTCCAAAATCAAAAATCAAAAAGTGTCAAAGTCCAAAATAAAAAATCAGAAGTGTCAAAAGTGATTCTACAAGAGTTCAAAAGAATCCAAAAGTGTCAAAAAGTGTTAAGTGTCAAATAATTTCTTTGAGGTATAACTCAAGTCACAACAATTCCATCTTGAGAAGTTGGGGTGATTTTCATTCACAAATTCTTGGTTCAAACTTGGTTTACTTAAAAAGGCTGTGGAGGATAGGATGTTGATTGATATATAATTTCCTACATTTTTCACAAACAAAAAGTGAGTGATACACGTGAGTTTGAGTGAAATATTTCAAAGGTGTTCCATGGGTCATGAAAAGGATTTTTTCATGGTGAAGAGGCTCCTAAATAGTCAAATCAATGAGCATGAACCAAATCAAAGAGAAAACATCTTCCACACTAGATGTTTGATCAATGACAAAGTTTGTTGTTTGATTATTGATAGTAGAAGTTGCACTAACATGGATAGTGCAAGGCTAGTGTTTAAACTTAACCTTGTGACTAAACCACATCCTATTCCTTATTGGTTAAAATGTTTAAGTGACGTGAGAGAAATACTTGTCAACAAACAAGTAGAGATTCAATTCTCCATTGAGAGATATGAAAACTCGGTCCTATGTGATGTGGTGGATAAGGAGGCTAGTCACTTGTTGCTAGGTCATTTGTAGCAATATGACAAAGCCACACTACATGATGGGCGTACCAACAAATTTTCCTTCAAGCATCAAAACTGCAAGGTGACAATATCACCATTGTCACCTAGGCAAGTGAGTGAAGATCAAGAGATCTTGAGAAGAAAAAATGAGTTGGAGAGGTAAGAAAGGGGGAGTGAAAAGTTGAGTGCACTTCCGAGAGAACAAAGAGAGGACAAGAGTGAGGTTCTCACAAAATAAGGGTATACAACAACCAGGGGGATTAAGCAAGCTTTGCTAACAAAGCCACATTTGTACCTACTTTTTAGTAGGGAGTTATTTCTAACTAGTGACCCTTCTAAGGAAGGAGAATTTCCTTTGTTTGTTCAAAAGTTAGTGCAGGAGTTTGGAGATGCGTTCCCCAAGGAGGTGCCTCGTGAGTTACCACCTTTGAGAGGGATTGAACATCAAATTGACTTGGTGCCTAAAGCTTTACTACCTAATAGGTCTGCCAATAGGTGTAATCCTCTTGAGACTAAGGAGATCCAAAATTAAATCAGTGAGTTGATGGAAAATGATGGGTTCAAGAGAGCCTAAGTCCTTGTGTCGTTCTCGTAATCCTGGTCCCAAAAAAGGTTGGGACATGGAAAGTGTGAACCAATTGTAGGACCGTTAACAATATCACGGTCAAATATAGGCATTCAATACAAAGATTGGACGATCTCTTGGATGAGTTGCATGGTGCCACCACTTTTTCAAAAATTGATCTTAAAAGTGGCTACCATCAAATTAGAATCTAAAGGGAGATGAGTGGAAGATTGTCTTCAAAACCATCTATGGCGTATATGAATGGCTAGTCATGCCCTTTGGGCTAACTAATGCCCCAAGCACATTTATGCGCTTGATGAATCATGTCTTGAGAAAATTCTTGGGTAAGTTTATTGTTGTTTGTTTTGATGATATTTTAATCTATTCAAAAACCTTAGAAGACCATCATGAACATCTTAAGGTTGTCCTACTAATTCTACGCAAGGAAAAGTTATATGCCAATAATGAAAAATGCATATTTTATGTAGATCGTGTAATTTTCCTCAGTTTAATGATTAATGCCAACGTGGTCCATGTGGACCAAGAGAAAATCAAGGCCATCAAGGAGTAGCCTACACCTAAAACGGTAACAGAAGTAAGAAGTTTCCATGGATTGGCAAGTTTCTATAGGAAATTTGTGAAGGACTTTAGTACCTTGGCATCACCACTCAATGAACTAGTCAGGAAAAATGTTATCTTTCAATGGGGTGAGAGACAAGAAGAGACTTTCAATAATCTCAAAGAGAAAGTCACTAGTGCACCCGTGCTAGTATTACCAAAATTTTCTAAGTCATTTGAAATTGAATGTGATGCCTCTAATATTGGAATTGGAGTTGTTTTGATGCAGAAGGGACATCCAATCTCTTACTTTAGTGAGAAATTAAGTGGACCAACGCTTAATTACTCTACCTATGACAAGGAACTCTATGCATTGGTGAGGGCGCTTCAAACTTAGCAGCACTATCTACTTCCGAAGGAGTTTGTGATCCATAGTGATCATGAGTCCCTTAAGTATCTCAAGGGCCAAGGTAAGTTAAATAAAAGACATGCACAATGGATTGAGTTTTTAGAACAATTCCTGTATATGGTGAAACACAAGAAAGGGAAGGCCAATGTTGTGGCAGATGCCCTTTCTAGGAGACATACTTTACTAGCCACCCTTGAAAAAAAACTTTTTGGCCTTGAATGCATTAAGGAACAATATGAGCAAGACAAATATTTCTCAAAAATCTATGTTGCTTGTGTGCATTCGGCCCAAAATGGATATTTTAGGCACAACAAATTTTTGTTCAAAGAAAAACAACCGTGTGTGCCCAAAAGTTCCATTAGGGAAATGTTTTTAAAAGAATCCCATGAATGGGGATTAATGGGACATTTTGGTCTCCAAAAGACTCTAGACTTGTTGAGAAATGTAAGATGTGCTTTATTGGCCACGAATAAAGCAAGATGTGCAAAACTATTGTGAGAAATGTATAACATGCAAAAAGTCTAAATCTAAGGTCATGCCTTATGATCTTTATTCTCCTTTAAACGTTCCTGACTCCCCATGGGTGGATATATCTATGGATTTTGTCTTGGGATTATCTAGGACAAAAACGGGTAAGGATTCTATTTTTGTTGTTGTAGATCGATTTTCTAAAATGGCACATTTCATTCCTTGTAAGAAAGTTGACGATGCTAATCACATAGCTGACTTGTTTTTCAGAGAAGCTATTAGGCTCCATGGACTTCCAAAAACCATTGTAAGTGATAGGGATACGAAATTCCTTTGTCATTTTTTGGAGGACACTCTAGGAAAAGCTTGGAACAAAGCTCCTCTTTTCTACCACTTGCCACCCCCAAACGGATGGGCAAACAGAAGTAGTGAATAGGACGTTATCCACTCTTTTAAGGACTTGATCACCAAGAACATTGAGTCATAGGAAGAATGCTTACCATATGTAGAATTTGTCTATAATAGGGCAACCCATATTAGCACTCAAATGTCACCATTTGAGGTTGTATACAGTTTTAATCCTTTAACCCCACTTGATTTATTGCCCTTACCTAATCACTCTATTTAAAGCACAAAGACGGGAAGGCTAAAGCTGACAATGTTAAGAAATTGCATGAGCAAGTGAAGGCTAGTATTGAAAAGAAGAATGTCAGTGTGGCTAGACAAGTCAATAAGGGGAGAAGGACTATGGTATTTGAACCCGGAGATTGGGTCTGGGTGCACATGAGGAAAGAAAGATTTCTTGAACAAAGAAAGTCCAAACTACTCCCCATGTGAGATGGTCTATTTCGGGTGGTAGCCAAAATTCATGACAATGTTTATAAACTTGAGTTCCCAAGTGAGTATGGTAGCATAAGTGCTACTTCTAATGTTGCTGATTTATCACCTTTTGATGTAGGTGATGGAGATACAAGTTCAAGGTCGAAATCTTCTCAAAAAGGAGGAGAGGATGGAATACCCTAAGAGCCTAACATTGATCATGATGGCCTTGAAGGCATAAGTGGTCCTATAACTAGGGCACGGGCAAAAAGGGTTCAAAATGCCTTTGGATAACTCATAGGGTTGATCCATGATGGTTAACCAAAGTTAGCCCAAAGGGATTTAAAGATGCTCAGTAGCATCTTGGTTCATGGTTTTGACCAAGCCAAGGATAGACCAGGCCATGCGCATGAGACATGCCATGGGTCTGGCTAGGGCGCTAATTCTGACCCAGACACGAAGTTAGGTGCATCAAGCCTAACCGAGCCATGCCTAACCGAGTTGAAGTTCTTGGAGCACCAAGTGCGGAGTCAGGCGCTGGACCAATCTGGCCTGGCCAAGAAATCTGACCGATGCGCATGCACCTAGCCTGCCACATTAGGCACAGGGCGTTGCTTGACCGAGTCAGGCCTAACCAATATTTTTGGAATGAAACATTTTTATTTCAATAATAATTGTGTTGGCCAATTTTTGACCAACACTTAGTTCAATTAAATTTAGTGTTTATTTCATAAATCTGCCCATAAATAATGCTTAGTTTGAAAATGGCTCGAGAGACTTAAACCAAACCTAAAAATGTAACGGTCACTTTAATGCTTGGACCAACCTATAAATTTCCTGAACCAATAGTATTCTAACTTAGTCTAATGTTATTTGGTAGGTAAATAAAAGTTGTTGTGACCGTTGGAAGAGGAACGCTTGAAAGAATGAGGAATATGACAGTGGAGTGGCTTAAATTGGGCATTTATGGTGTTTAAACACCTTGTCTGGACTATTGAAGCTTAACTCTCTTGGGCACAAATCATCCAAGGGAATCCTAAATCATTTTCAGAGCTATTGGAACAAAGTTGCTCGTGGGGAATTGCCATATTCTAGTTGTTTAAGGGTTGGCTTGCTGGGCTACTTCAAGCCAACAACATCTTAAGTCATTTAACTCATTATCTATCACCTTTCTGCTGAGGGAATTTTTTCCTTGGATGAAGAGAATCCTATGTCAATCGTAAATGGACTCGGGGGCCATTATGGAGACAATAACTCCAACATTCTACCATGTACTGAAATATAAGTCAAGACTACAAAGAATGCAAGCATCCTATGCAACTCATCAAGTCTTGCCGTGAACTTTATGAAGACATTAAGTATTATTCAACATGTGCCTAAAGGATGAAGCAGTGCACTTAAAGAAGAAAGGAATCCTAAGCTAATGAAGTTTAAACCGTGGAAACCAAGGCATCCTAGGTGTCGCGTCCTGATTTTTGGCTGCACGACTTTATTAGAGTCACCACTACATTTTATGGTAAAAAATGTAGAAAAATGTTTTAAGCCCAATTAAACTAGGTTTTGGATTTTTGATATCCAGGTTCGGGAGTCGGTTACAAGGTAGGGAAGGTATTAGCACCCTACTTGACCGCTTTAGGCGGTACCCTTCATTTAAATTATATGATTTTATTATATTTTTAAACTATTTGGTTGTTTAATTAATTATTAGAAATGAAAATTTTATTTATTTATTGTTGTGTCTGACAAGATGAACCTTGGTCCTATATATCCCTATTTTAAGTAGGAAATCAAGACTACGTAGTTCTTTAGTAGAAAAATGTTTGTTGGTTAAGTTTTTTTAATTAAGGAAAGAAGCGGCATAACACAACCTTCTGAAGGATGAGTTGAGGGAAAGAAGCCCCCAGAGTGACTGTCCCTTCATCCGTTATGTGGTTGACAATTTTTATTTTTACGTTTTACTAATTTTATGGTGTGGATTTCTAACCTGTTAACATGCATTGAATGGACGCTTGAGATGTAGGAGATCAAACCGTATAGTCCAAAATTCTCCATCTACTTCCATGTAGGCATGTGGTGTTATAGAGCGGAGGAGAGATACTCTAGATCATGACCCCTAGGGTAGTAATGATTCTGATATAATGCTGGTGCTAGATGTTCTATTTTTTCTCGCTCTTTTGTGTAAGGATTTGTGGGTATTGGGAATTGTGTCGAAGGTTGTTTTCTGATATGTTTTGTGTGGTGAGAAATGATTGGGTGTTGTGAATTTTTTGTTTGAGAGGATAAAACTCTCAATATTTTTGTGGGTATTAGAGAGGTTCATCTTTTGAGAGATGTTTATTTTGAGGGAATGATGACTCATTTTGAGAGATGTTTATTTTGAGGGAATGATGACTTGTTTTGAGAGATGTCTTTTGTCAAAGAGAATTTTTCTTGAGAGAGCATTTTTCATCATAAGTCTACATTACTTATTTATAGTAGAGGATTAGACTCATGTCCATTTTAAAAACAATTCTTCATCATTATTACTTTGGAGAGGATCATGGGGACATATTATTCCTCATAATCAAATTCTGGTTGTTTTTTTTTGTAATTTTACCACATTAAGGATATTTTACATTTAAAATCGAAATTAGTCAAAATCTTCTATTTGGGCATAAAATTTTTTTAGTGATTTCAAATCATCTTAGGATTATTGTGTTAGGCAAAAATGATCTTTAAAAAATCGGAAAAGATTTAATTTTTTGATTGTTATTCTCAAATTGGAACGTTAATTTATTTGATGGTTAAATCTCTGAAGATTTAATTTTATGAATTAAAGAGATATTTGAAACATAATCAAACCGGTATGAAATTTTCCAATCTAATTTGATCTGTATATTTCCTAATCTGCATATTTCCTGATTTTATAAAGAGTCTAAAAATCATTGTAATACTTCTAGTGAGTAAAAATAATTATTTGAACCAAAATAAAAATATTTGAAATCTTTTTCTTAGTTAATATTTTTAATCGATTCTAAATCATCTTAACATTATTGCATTACACAATGATAGGTGAAAAAAATCTTTATACCAAAAGATATTTAATATCTAATCTCAATATTATTTTCTGATACAATTGTGATTCTTACTTACTCATATTGGGATGCAATCAATTTGATGTGATTTGTATTTTTTTTATAATGCAATCTCTTATTTGATTGTTGAATCCTTAAAGGTTTACTTATTATCAAGGTGATTCACGTAACTTAATCGAATTGATATGATAAGATTCAAATTACATATTATCAAATCTTTCATTTATATGATTATACAATCAAATCTTTAATTCATTCATCTTTTATTTATATTTATTTATTATTTTTTTAGAATAACTTTGAAAAATCATTTTTGAGAATTCAATTACCTTGAATTTGAATTTTGGTTAACCTAATCACTAAGATTTAGGAACCTTATCATAATTGGTTTGACTTTTATATAGTGGCTTTGTTATTTTAGTTAACCTAACCTTAACAACTGGTTTAGTTTTATTATTTTTAGAAAACCATTGTTTTTCAATTCTGTTATTTTTTATTTAAAAAAGTTTTGGGTTTTTTCTAGGCTGGACAAAAATGGGTTTTCACATTAGGCCAATGTCTTTATGTTTTCTGTTAATGTAATAAAGCACACCAAATACATGTGTTAAGCCAATTACCAACCGAATGTAGTCTAGTTTAGGAATAGATTCATTTGGCTCATGATATCCTATGTTAAATTACCATGCATTTGTCTTACTTCTTTGTCTTTACAAACTGTGGGAGCCTAGTTGGCTTGCCTATAAATGTAAGTCTTTTGCAATGGAATAAACAAGTTAAGTTGAATCATAATTCTCCGTGAATTGAGGATTGTATCCTTGTGAGAGTATTCTCCAAACCTTCTTGGTTGAACCAAGATTAGAAGTTCTTATCAAGAACCAAGTTCTTGTGGCGAGCGTCACTTTGACTTATCAACACCTTATAATGTTGTGGCGCCTTTCACCTCAAGTCTTTTCCATCTTCTTTTATCCAATTTTATATTTCCGTTGCCATTCATTCATAACAAAAGCTCTACTCAACCATGAGCTTGGCCATACACCAACCAAGATAGATCGTCCAAAGAGCCTTTATCCAAGAGGTTCACATCATTCACTCGTGTGATTATTAATCCACCTGCCTAACTGAGTCGACGACTAGTGCAAGGTTAATAACACTAACTACAATTCATACTTTTTAGTCACAAAAAATTGGTAACTTGATACATGGTAGAGAGCATAAAGACCCATGTTTTGGTTCCCAAACACCGTGAGCAATACCCCAATATTGTGAAACACGAGTCGGATATCAAATCGAAAGAGGTCGTATATAAGGTTTAACCGTTTTAAACAATTAAACTGTTCAGTTTGAATAAATATATAATTATATATAAATGTAAAATTTTATATAATTAATAATCATGTACAATTATATTGGAATAACATTTCTCAATATTTTTTTGGATCGGAGTAAAACAAAAATATTAGAGTAGAGTTCCATTTTTTAATTTTAAGTAAACCGTTCAGTTTACTTCCGAGGTTATTCCGGTTTAACCGTGTTTAACACAGTCGGATTAGAATTTTCTCGATTCAAAGTGGTCCAACTTTCATTATGTTAAGACTGCAAACCAGAACTATTTTCAAGTTCGGTCATTGATCAAACTGATCGGATCGCCTAGTACGGTCTGATTCTCATAACACTGCAATACCCCACTACCACCCTAAATGGAGTCACCTACTACAATTGAAAAATACCCATGTACTTCCAATAATGCCTCCAATAGGTACTAACAGATGGAAACATTATGTCGATAGTGTAGTTTGACTATAGTATCACACGTTTAGTAAAGTATGTTTTGAAATATTTACGGAACTAGTATAACGTTTTGGGAAGTGGGTGACATCCACGATTTTGTTGATGTCGTGGACCAACAATGCGAGATCCAATGAAACTCGTGTATGGAAGGTACAAGTTCCTTACACCCTGTCACACATCATGGAACTCGTGGACAAAGGACACGAGTTCTATGGAAATGTCGTGCATGTACAACACGAGATCAGTGGTCATGCATGAACAACACGAGATCCCAACACCATATATACACCCTCTACTCCTCACTCCAAATCACACTAGAGAAAGAAAAAATAAAGTAAATTTGCGGAGTAATTCATTATCTAAGAAGAGTGATTCATAATTATCTAGGAAAAGTGATTCATAATCTAAGAATAGTCATTATATAAGGTAATTAAATTTATTGTTTTGTTTTTAATTCCATATATTTTTTTGATTTGTTATTTATTGTTACTATATGTTTACATGTAGATGACCAGTATTAGAGATATTATTAGCGATTTTAGTAATGAGAAGGACATTGAGCTATTTGATGATGATGATGATGATGATATTGAAATTGTCATTAGTGAACCAGTTAGTATAACATATATTACTCCTTCATTTTTTTTCCTTCACATTGATTATCAATCTGGACAAGATTTTCCATATAAAAGTAGTAATCTAAGTAATGATATTCATAATGATCTGATTGTTGGCATGCAATTTGAATCAAAAGAAGCAACAATAAATGTTGTAAAACAATTTCATATTAAGAATTCAGACATCAAAAGTTGCGAAACGTGATATTTGGGAGATTAAAAAAATTAGCGGAACACACACTTGTGTATCCACTAATATTTCCCAAGATGACACGAAATTGATTCATCACAAACTGTATTATTCAATTAGTACCTGAAGATCCTAGTATATCAATTAAATCATTAATGAAAGAAATAGTCATTCATTTTCGTTATATAGTGACATATAGGAAGGCTTGGACTGCTAAACAAATAGCAATGTCCCAAATTTATGGTGATTGGGAGAGATCGTATAAGGTGTTACCTCATTGGTTGAATGTTGTCCAATATTAGGCATAAGGTACAATTGTAAGATATTCAACATATAGCCATGAAAATCATAATACTTTAATTCTTGATAGGGTATTTTGGGCTTTCAAGTCATGCATTGAAGGATTTGGATTTTGTAAAACATCCTTCAAGTGGACGACACATTCTTGACTGAAAAATATACCATAACATAAACCCTAGCTAAACTACTCCATTGTCGGCATCTCAACAATATTATCAACCAACAATACCTTCACAAGTTGAACAACCCAACATTTATGGTATACAACAAGCTGAAGTAAGATGATGAAGATGTTGATGAGGAAGATGAGGAGGCGCCACAATTGGTTAGAGGTGGAACCAAAGAAACAAGACAACGTCAACCACAACAAAAACAAATAAGAGTCCAACCACTTCGAAGGAGAAAGACACATGCATGTGGCACATCATCTCATAGACGTCACTAGCAAATGGAAAAATTGTATTTCCTTTTTCTTACTTTTATAATGTAATCATTTTCGAATTCCCAGTAAAATTATCACTTTTATTTTCATAATTTTGTCTTGTTATTTTAATTTATGACTTTTATTTTTATACAACTAAAATTATAAACCTTAACTAAAACCAAAAACCCTAACTAAACTCCCTAAAACTAACCCCTAAAAGGAAAATGTGAAAATTCGTTTTTCACCATGTCTCATTGAAACTCATGTTTCAGATTCACGAGTAAGGAAGTCATGCATCACACGACTTCCATGGAGAAAAGAGAATGTTAGTAGAACTCGTGCATGCCAGACACGAGTTCCAAAGGGAATCACATTACTAGTCCACGAGTTCACCAAAATCATGGATGACATCTATAAGTCCCCAAAAAGTTATACTAGTTCCATAAAAACTTCAAAACATATACTAAATGTGCGATACCATAATCAAGCTATACTATCCACATAACTTTTCCACTAATAAACATCAAAGATCTACAATGCTTCGGACCAGATCAAAATCCTACAATTGCTCGAGATTATAGGGGTGGGGATAGAGGTGTTGGTGGCCGAAATAGGTGGTTGGGTCTTTGCTCATGTACATTTTAGTTCATCTTCATCCAAACTTTCACATTAGTTTTTTGTACAAATAAAGTTAAAAAAAACAATGAGACAAGTGTTATTGAGGTGTCCAAATCAATTTAAGTTCTCCACTAAGTGTGAGATTACTTCATGTATTTTGTTAAATATATCAGTATTTTAAAGTTAGCATTATAGAGAGTGTGCTCTTCTCTTTTACCCGTTTCATCGAGTTTTTTATTTACATTTGAGCATACTTTCATGTTTATCTTAATTTTTGTTTCTCTTCACTTACTCATTATACCTGAGTTTTCTTTATTGATTACTCTTTTGTTAAATATGTCACTATGTTTTTTAAAATAAAGAGTTAACATTCTAGAGAGTGTGTTATTTTGTATTGCTCATATTCATTATAGAGAGTGTTTTGTTAAATATGTTAGTGCTTTTTGCAAATAAAGTTAGTATTCTAAAGAGTGTGTTTTCTGTTTTGCCCATTTTGATCTGGTACTATTTTTTAGTGTTTTATTAAATATGTCATTGTTTTTGGCAAACGAAGTTAATATTATAGAGAATATACTAGTCTGTTTTACTTGTTTTGATCTGATTTTACTTTTACATTTAAGAATGGTCTCGGAATTTACTTTTGCTCCATTGCACTTGATTCATTCAGACGGAGATTCTTTTATTGATTATTACTATTTATTCAACAAGTTGTTTATATTAGAACGTCTGTCTCTAGTATATTGGGAATACTTTGGTATTTGGTTAAATATATCATTGTTTTTGCAAATAAAATAAGCATTCTATAGAGTGTGCTCTATTATAAGGCATGTTCCATTAGGTTTTTATATTTTATTTTTGAGCATGCTTTCAAGTTTATTTTTATTTTTTCTCCACTACATTAACTCATTACACTTGAGTTTTCCATAAATTGATTACTATTTAATTATCAAGTTGTTTCTTATTAAAACATTTATTTCTAAATAATTAATATTACTTTTGGTTAAATATTTCAGTCATTTTTTTCAAATAAAATTAGTATTCTCAAAAGAATAGGCTCAACTAAGAGAGAAGAAAAGTATTAGATATGTCGAATTCTATATCAATTGCTATGATTGGTAATCAACGGACATTAGTTCAAGTGGTACATGTTTGATTCCCCTTAAGCAAGATCTCGGGTTCGAGTCTTGTGGATGGAAAAAATGTCTGCTGAGAGAGTTTGCCCCACGTACATGTGGATGTTTTGCCCCACGTACCTGTGGATGTTCCCGCCTCGGACATGATTGTCTCCAGTGCAAGGATACACGTGGGAAACCAAAAAAATTGCTATGATTGGTAATAAAAATAATCATTTTATTAAACTTTTAATTTTTTTAATTAAATATTTTTTTACTATATTCAATTTAATTTTATTTATTATATGGTTTTTTTATTTTTTAATTACTCGACAATACTTGCGGGTCGCTCACGAATCCGTTAACTCGTTTTAAAATTGATAGGGCAATGAATTTTGTCCATTAAATCAATGCATACATTTCCATATCTATTTAAATTTTTGTAGGCATTTGCAGATGTAGGCAAAACGGGTCAAACGACCCTTTTTGTCATATCAAATCCTATGTCCCTTAAACTTCATATCCCTATGTCCCATACCAATAAGTGTTTGCTAACAATTAAAATATAATACTTCATTTTAATTTTATTTTATAAAAATAATATATTAAACCTAAATATTTTACATGAATATGACATGATTGAAGATATCATATTAATAGAGGTGATCTCCATCTGACATATAGGTTCACAAAGAAGACTTGCTCCAAAAAAACCCAGGTGAATAATGATGTTAATTAAACATAGTTGAGTTTTGGTGCCCATATGGTATCCCCTGAGATGGACTTTTCATCAAACGAAACATTAACAAAATCAGAAGCTTCATAAAACCAGCTCCCACCTTCTCTTCCTTCACATCTTTCTACTTCAATCTTCAACCATAAACAAAAATCCCTTGCCTTGTCCCTTTTACTTCAAAACAAATCCATTCCCTCAAATATTTTAACTTGGTTGTTGTTGTTGTTGTTGTAATTTATATATGCATCACACCACAGCTTAAAATTTCTGGTTCCGCTTTTGCTTGTGTCATCTTAACAATCACAACCCTTTTTCTTCTGTTGACTATGTTTGACTTCATTTCCTTATAATTTCAAGCCTTGTTTTTTGTAGTTGCAGTGAGGTTTTTTGGATCGGAGAGCAGAAAAGATAAAACATAATGAATTTTTGGAAGTGGGGTTTCGTTGGAATCTTTTTTTATGCTTTTGTTTTCACAATTGGTGCTGTTGAGCTTGGTCGAAATCAACATACTGAGAGAATTTCAGGTGGGGTTTCTTCAAAGATTGATTTTTTATGATAATATTTGTTGCAATTTGTTTTACCAGATTCTTTTTTAGTTTGCCATATTTCTAGTTTTGTTGATTTGGTTGGTTTGTTTCACTTATGTTGATTTGGGGTTTCAAAAGTTCAATTATTTGTAATTCCTTTCCATATAGCTGTAACCTTGAATTGACTATTTCATGTTATGTTTTCGGTAGTGTGTTTTTGTGTATTATTGACTTGGGTTTAATTAAGATCTACTTTGGTTTGAGGTTGATTAGGAAATTTTACTCTCTAAATCTACTATGTAAGGATCAGGATGTAGCTACAATATGCTGTATATTGTAATTAGCCGTAGGATTTGAAAAATAAATACATTAGAAGAGGCTATGTATTATATTGTAGTCATTTTCACCTTGGTGACTCTTTCACACCTTTAGTGGTCTTGAAGGAAATGCAATACTTTGGTATGTATTACAAAATTAATTTGATGACGATTTTCGTTGTTGTTGGCCTCTCATTCGTAACATACTGGGGCAAAAACAAATTAGCTCAAGATTTTAGAAGAAGCATAGCGGTGAAGGTTGCAGATGCTTTAAATCATGCATACAGAAGATATCCTTAAGATAATAAATGGGTTGTGCTTGATTTTCCATTGAACATACGAAAATTTATTTAGTGTTTGAGAAACATATTAGCAGTCAGCCCCTTCCGTTCCCCAAATACTCGAACAAGAAGGTAAACAGGTTGTTAAGTATATAGGCTCTGGTATGTTCTCTATTATTCGATAAGAAAAAAGAGAGATGCGTTGATTATCAGTTTAAATGATTATTGAAGAGATGCCCTAGTTAGATGCTTTGGTTGATCATATTTGGGGCCTTCCTGAATCATGTTAAGGGTTTTCCTTGACTCACGAGTTCCAGTTTTCGCATTAGAATTAAAATATCAGCATTTCCATCGTTTTCATATCTCTTCTATTAATATATATTTTTACAAAAGAACATTTTTTAATGAATAGTGTACCTTTCTCTTTTAATGGTTGATAAGATCTAAATGACAAATCGTTACTACCAACCATATAAATACCTTTCTTTTTCTATTTTAGCCAGACAGAAAGGGGAAAGGTAATAACCAAAATATTGATTACGACTGCATTACATATGCATTTGCTATCCCTAAGTATCAATGCTGCTCCCCAACCTGGTTTATACTTTAATGTTCTGAAGACATTAAAATTAACCCACCTCAGTGGTATACAAATTTTGAGAATGTATTATTGGTATATATTTCATTTAGATTAAAATGAGACTACTAATCATGTTTTGGTTGAATAAATTGTAGGTAGTGCTGGTGATGTGTTAGAAGATGATCCAGTGGGAAGGTTGAAGGTTTTTGTTTATGAACTTCCAAGCAAATATAATAAGAAAATTCTTCAAAAGGACCCGAGATGCCTCACTCACATGTTTGCTGCTGAGATCTTTATGCACCGGTTTCTCTTATCAAGCCCTGTCCGAACCCTTAATCCTGAGGAAGCTGATTGGTTTTATTCCCCGGTATACACCACCTGTGACTTGACACCAAGTGGCCATCCTTTACCTTTTAAGTCACCCCAAATGATGAGAAGTGCCATACAGCTTATTTCTTCAAACTGGCCATATTGGAACAGGACAGAGGGGGCAGATCATTTTTTCGTGACCCCTCATGACTTTGGAGCATGCTTCCATTATCAAGTAAGAAATATCTTTTCAATTTTTAGTTTTTTATGTCACTGTTACTTCCACTTAAGCATTTGAACCCATTATGTAGTGTCTTGAGTAGTATCTCGGATTACACTATTAAATCTGTATGGATCTTGTAACACACATTTCTATCATGTTATTTTGTTCCAGGAAGAGAAAGCGATTGAAAGAGGAATTCCTCCATTATTACAGCGTGCTACCTTAGTTCAAACATTTGGACAAAGGAATCATGTGTGCTTAAAAGATGGCTCAATCATCATTCCTCCATATGCTCCACCACAGAAAATGCATACCCACCTAATTCCTGAAAAGACTCCCAGGTCCATTTTTGTTTACTTCCGAGGACTGTTCCATGATGTTGGAAATGACCCTGAAGGTGGATATTATGCAAGGTATGCCTTATAATACCTCAAAAACATAAAGAAGGGGATTAAGATATGCAAGGCTTTTATTTTATTTTTTAGCTTATCTACATTATAGACTAATCATCTGCATCCTTTTATAGTTTCATTGAAAATTCATGGAGCACGCTAACATTGATTTATATAATTATTGTTTTTAGTAGTTATTGAAGTTTAAAACTGGTCAAGCATATTGAGATGAACTGCATGCATGACCGAAAATCAAGTAGAAGTGTGCATGAAGTTTGGTTCCTTATCTTGATGCTTTCATATCAAAACAAAGGTTAACAAATGGTCCTGAATTCTCAAACTAACTGTACTATGCTATCTTTCAGAGGTGCAAGAGCAGCAGTGTGGGAGAACTTTAAGGACAATCCTCTATTTGACATTTCCACAGATCACCCAACAACATACTACGAGGACATGCAACAAGCTGTATTCTGTTTGTGTCCACTTGGGTGGGCCCCTTGGAGTCCAAGACTGGTTGAAGCTGTGGTATTTGGTTGCATCCCTGTTATTATTGCAGACGATATTGTTCTGCCATTCGCCGATGCAATCCCATGGGAAGATATAGGAGTCTTTGTCAATGAGGAGGATGTTGCTCAGTTAGATACTATACTTACATCCATCGCACCAGAAGTTATCTTAAGGAAACAAAGATTGCTTGCCAACCCATCCATGAAGCAAGCTATGCTTTTCCCACAACCCGCTAAACCAGGAGACGCTTTCCATCAAGTTTTGAATGGGCTTGCACGTAAATTGCCGCATGACAGGACCGTATTCTTAAAACCAGGGGAGAAGGTTTTGAATTGGACTTCTGGTCCTGTGGGTGACCTTAAACCTTGGTAGAAATTGCAAGTTTTCTGAGGCAAATGAGATTTTTTACTTTACATCTATGCTCTCAAGTGTTCATAGGGGTTGGTGATAGATATTTTGGTTTTTGTTGACATTGTAAATTTTTATACTTTTTCAGACAATTCAATAGATCATGTGATCTTAAATATCCAATCTTGCATCTTGGTTGTTCTCATGTTAAATCTTTGTTTCTGTTTCAGGAGTTGTTTGCTTTTATTACATGCATGCTAGAATTAGTAACTTGGGTCACAATCATGATGATATCAATAATACATCATGGGTTTCTTGTTTAGTGTGAATGTTCAGGCTATGGTAGATAACTTCAGAATAAGGACTAATTCATATTAGTTTAATATTTTGTTGGTATGTGTTATGTAACTGTAATAATAAGGTTTGGTGATTTTGTTTGAGTTTAATGGAGATGTACTAACAGTGTAATATTTTGAGTTTAATATTTTATATCGTCATTACATCATCTATCATTCATGTATTAATCATCATTAACTCTAAAATAAAAATAAAATAAAATAAAAGTAATATAAATAAATGGTGAATGATACATTGATTGTGTAATAAATATTAAACAATTTTATTGATTCTAACCTAACCTATTTTGGATATTCTGCTATATTCATTGACAGTTTGTTGCTTTGGAGTAGAAGACCTATGGAGAAAATATAATAGAGAAAATGACACCGAGAATTTAATGTGATTCGGCAATTTGCCTCTGTCCACCGTTGAAGATGATACAAGAGAATTACAAGTGTTTCACTCACTTTCCAAAACCCAAGTACACCCATCACTCTCACTCAAGTATTTCTCACACAATTAGAACAAGAGAACAAGAAGAGAGAATATGCACTAAACTAAGTATTTGGTGTGTCTTATAATGACATGAAACACTCCTATTTATAGCCAAAACTCTTGAAGATTATGTGGCCAAAGGGAAAATAACATTAATGTTGGTTTCACCATAACCACTTCTTTTTACTAGGCTAAAAATTCTCTCTTTTTTCAAGATGATCTTTAACCACTTCTTTTTTCCCTGACTCAAGAAAATCTTTTCATCATCTTTTTCTTTTAGCCAATATTCAATAAATCTCCACCTTGGCTAAAAGACTATCATAGTTATTATTCTGCTACTCTTCTTCATGCTCACTAGAGATTCTGAATATTAATCAAGTCTAGACAATGTCTGAACTTGATAGTTGGAATTGGCTTCGTCATCATGTCCGCCAGATTATTTGCAGTGAGTATTTTCTCCACTCTAACAAATCCTCTCTCCACTATGTCTCTGATAAAGTGCATCCGAACATCAATATGCTTAGTTCTTTCATGATACATTAGATTCTTTATCAGATGTCTACTTTGACTATCACAATAGATGGTTGTTTCTTCGAGTTGTATACACAACTCTTCAATTAGACCTTTCTCCCAAATGGCTTCCTTTACCGCTTTTGTTACTGTGATGTACTCTTCTTCAGTTGTAGACAAAGCAACAATTGATTGTAGTGTTGCTTTCCAACTAATAGTACAACCACACAGTGTAAAGACATATCCGGTGAGCGATCTTCGCTTATCTAGATATCCAGCATAATCCAAGTCAACATATCCAGTGATCTTGTTTCCAACATCTTTGACTTTACCATACAAAAGTCCTATATTTGTGGTACCTTTAAGGTAGCGCATAATCCACTTCACAGCCTTCCAGTGAACTTTACCAAGATTTGTCATATATCTGCTTACTGCATGAGAAATATCTGGTCTAGTGCACACCATGACATAAATGAGACTGCCAACTGCACTAGCATAAGGTACACTTGACATCTCTTTTTCATTCCCAATTTGTGGACACAAGGCTATTGAAAGTTTGAAATAAGTCGTGAATGGAGTAGTGACTGGTTTAGCATTTTGCATGCCAAAACGTTCCAACACTTTCTCAATGTACTTCTTTTGTGACATAAAAAGTGTCCCCTCTTTTCTATCCCTCTGAATCTCCATTCCCAGAATTTTCTTTCCAGCTCCCAAGTCCTTAATTTCAAACTCTGAGCTCAATTGAGCTTTCAAGTTTCTAATTTCTGACATGTTCTTACATGCGATCAACATGTCATCAACATATAAAAACAAATATATGAATGACTTATTTGCAAGCTTCTTGTAGTAGACGCAACTATCATGTTCACTTCTGGAATATCCATTTTCAAGCATGAAGGTGTCAA
>NC_032011.1:12807838-12898501 GCF_001865875.1 Lupinus angustifolius
ACACTAGGATACATGCTTGTGAAAATGATGATATATTATTTTTTAATGAGTATGCTTAATTAAAGTTTTGTCATAAATGTAATGCATCACGATATAAGAAGGAAGACTCAATTCCCAAAAAGGTTGTATGGTATTTTCCCATTAAATCAAGATTCAAGCGTATGTTTAGCAATACCGAAGATGCAAAGAAATTGACATGGCATGATGAAGAAAAGATTAAAGATGGCAAGCTTTGGCATCCTGTAGATTCTCCTCAATGGAGAAAAATTGATCACGACTATCCTAGTTTTGGTCAAGAATCAAGAAATCTACGCCTTGCATTGTCAACAGATGGAATTAACCCACATAGTGTTCAAAGTTGCTCCCACGGTACATGGCTAGTGATGTTGGTGATAAACAACCTACCTCCTTCTCTATGCATGAAGCGCAAATATGTGATGTTATCTATGTTAATTTCTGGATCTAAACAACCAGGAAATGACATAGACATATATTTGGCTCCATTAATTGAAGACTTGAAGCAAATGTGGGAGACAAACATAAATGTATATGATCCATATAGGGAATAAAGCTTCAACTTGAGGACTTTGTTGTTCGGCACAATCAGTGATTTCCCTACATATGGTAATCTGTCTGGATATAGTACAGAAGGACATTTTACATGTCTTGTATGTGAAGACAATACTGATTCAATGAGGTTGGAACACTACAAGAAAAATGTCTTCCTTGGCCATCATAGATTTTTGCCTTCAAATCATCATTATCGATGATGGAGAAAATCATTTGATGGAAACAATGAAGAAGGACGTGCTCCTTTGTCGTGAACAGGTGATCAATTATTTCAAAAGCTAAAGGGTTTGAATACTAACTTTGGTAAACCTTTTGAAAAACGAAATTGTTAAAAGTGGGTGGAAGAAAATGTCAAACTTCTTTGAATTGCCATATTGGAGTTCATTATATGTAAGACCTTTCCTCGATGTTATGCATATTGAAAAAAATGTGTTTGAAAGTCTCCTTGGTATCTTACTCAATGTCCCTGGTGAGACCAAAGATAGCTTGAATGCAAGATTGGACTTGGTTAGTATGGGAATAAGAAAGGAATTGGGGCCAATAATGAAGGGAAAACGTACATTTCTACCTCCAGTAGCTTATACTTTGTCGAGGAAGGAGAAAATAAAATTTTGTAAATTTATTCATGGTGTTAAAGCTCCAGAAGGGTACTCTTCCAACATTCAGAACCTCGTATCAATGAAAAACCCCAAGTTAAAAGGTCTTAATTCTCATGATTGTCATATACTTAGTGGTGTGACTCTTATTGTTCGAACTTTACACATGTCAAGTGCAAAAGATAGAAACTCAATATATGCGAACATGTCATACTTTGGAGTGATTGAACGCATATACGATTTGGATTACACAATGTTTAGGATGCTGGTTTTCTATTGTATGTGGGTTGATAATAACAATGGATTCCGAGTTGATGAGTTAGGGTTAATGCAAGTGGATCTTAATAGGCCATGATATAAAGATGAACCATTTATTCTAGCATAACAAGCTCAACAAGTATTCTATGTTAGTGACTCAGTTGATAAGAAATGGTTCATTGTTCTTTTAACTAACAAAATAATCGTCAATAATATTGATAACTAAGAATATGAAGATATTGATGAAGATGATCATTTTTTGGGACATATCAGTCGCGTGAGAGCGAACCAACTACAGATAATGATTTATATACAAGAGATGATCACGATGAAGGGCTTTGGATAAATCAATATGCTCCTCCAGACATGGATGACCCTAAAAGACAAAAACAATCAAAGAAAAGGAAAAAACATATGCAAGTAGTCTTTGTATAATTTTGATTGTTTGTAATTTGTAATAATATTGTTTCTTTGTAATTTGTGTAATTTTTTTTATTTGTAATTATGTACTCTGTCAAAACATAATTAGCATGTATTAGTGTGTATGTGTTGTTCAATGTTTAATAAAACAAATTTTTGACCTGTATTAATGTGTTTGTGTTGTTCAGAATGTATAAATGTCTGTGTTGTTGAGAATGTGTGTTCTGCTAATAAATCTATATGCATGTATTAATTTATACAAATCAACATCGAATTCTAGAGGAAGCCATGGCATGCGCTGAAATTAAGGATAACTACAACAACTTGTTTTATAGAAAGCATTGTGGTACATTATTAATACAACAACACTATGCATGTGATGCGTTATTATATTAAGGTGTTGTTTGAGAAAATTTATGAATAATACAACAACGTTTTTCTTTTATTGCGTTGTTAAATATATGAACTTCAACAACGCAACAATAAGCGTTGTTAATAAGACCTATAAAATGCGCTGTTTATTTAAGACTATATGACAACGCTGTTAATAAGACCTATTAAAGGTGCTGTTTATTTAAGACTATATGACAACGCTTTGTAGATGATGCTTTGTTGTATTGATCCACTATATGACAACGCTTTGTGGATGAGGCGCTGTTGTATTGATGCACTATATGACAACACTTTTTATGTGTTGTGTTGTGGTATATAATTAATACAACAACGTCTGTGAAACGCTGTTAATGATGACCATATACTACTATGGTCAAACAGAAAGCGCATGAAAGCGCTGTTATACATCTAAAATAAGCGTTGTTGAACGGTAACTTTGGTGTAGTGTCTCTTTCAAGATTAAATTATAGTATAGTATATGGTTATATTGAACCATAATGAATTTCCTAAAAGAAATGTACTCACACTTTGTTTCTTTTATCAAAAGTAAGAAAGTAACATATAAAGTTATTTTTGTGATTTTATGAACTAAGAAACATGAAAAAGTAAAGAGCTAACTATTTAAAAATTCAAGTAAAGAACTAACCATTAACTAGTTATGTGTTATACTTTCGATTAATTCCAAACATCAGTTCATAAAATTTCTTCCAGTCCCCCGGCAAGAAAAAGTGATTTTCAAACCTTGCAAAATACACTAATCAATAGAAAACGGTCACTCGACGAAATAAGTTGTCACACCTTATTTCAGACTCCGTAAACATTGATTAGCCTTGATTACAAGTTGCTTAAACTAGATGCTTTGATTTGGCAAATGAACTAAGGTGTATTCCTACTTTTTAGTTCATATTTCAAGACTTTAAAAAGAAGCATTTTGGATCTTGAAATCAAGTTTTAGGTGATCAAGCTAAAACCACATTAAACATTTTCTAAAGAATTGAAAATTAACCAAAATTAATCACTTGAATGTATTGAAATCAAAACAAGATACACATGAAGAAAAGAAATAATATTACACCATAATCTAAGTCAATATGTAGGAGCATGAGCCATCTATACAATGATGAAATACTTTTGATTCCAAATGAGGTTACAAAATCATGTTTTTGCACCTCATTTGCCAACTCCATTCTCTTTGAATTTCTATGAACTAAAAGCCTAAAAACAACCTAAGAACACTCTAAAAAGAGAGAGAACTGAAATGGGAAGAGGAAGAGAAATTTACAAAGTATTTACAACTATGTGCAATGTCTTCAAGTGAAGGAATATGTATGCATTTTATAGGAAAAGTGAGGCCACTTAGCCCCCTTTTATGGTCGCTTAGCTTGGTGCCTGGCACACCCAAGCTGGCGAGTCAGCACCTTGTCCCATCTTGGCCAGCTAGCTTGGACAACATATTGTGGGCTAGCTACATCCATGGTGACACCTCCTACTTGCTTGTCTCATGCATGAGGTCATAATAAACTTGGTCCAAAAGTTAGCTTTGGATGGTTGCTTGGCTTGTGACATCATTCATGACATATTCATTCTTCTAGGCCAATCTACCATTTTTTTGGTGGGCCAAGCACCTAGCTGACCTGGTCCCACGCTTAGCTATGTGCTTGAGCAGCTTGGCTGACCTGGTCCCATGCTCAGCTGCCTGCTTAAGCAACTTAGTAGATCTGGTCCCACGCTCAGCTGCCTGTTTGAGCAACTTGGCTGACCTAGCTTGGTGCTTGGTGCTTTGCTGGACAACTTTATGCTTGGCTGGACAACTTTGTGAGCAGCTTTTCTTTGACTTTAATATCTTTCAACCAAGACCAAGTTTCTTAGTCATGCTTAAGTTTAAGCATGGACCTTATCATGCTTAGTTTTAAGCATACATATGTCATGTACTTTTGGCTTGATTTCTTCAAGGTGAAGCAATCTTTTTTTCTTCCAACCTAAGCATTCTTTTTGTCCAATTTCCTATGAAACAAAGAAAACTTGGACAAGAGGTGATCAAAAATTATATTATTCAAACACGCAAAATTTATCTAAAAAGTGTTGAATTAAGTTGGTTTTCACATTTTTGTATAGGATAAGTGTCATGAAAAGTATATGAAAATTAGGTAGTTTTGGCACTTATCAGACAACACCAGAACACTCTCCACCAATCCATACAACTCAAATAAGGTGTCAAAGTTAGATTGGTTTAAGAATAACTATCTTGACCTTGGCTACTTTAACCAATTAAACCTCAAGGTATCCTAATAGAACAACATTAGAACCATCTTTATTCACTTTCCAAGATATCTCTATCATGAATCTTTTCGATCAAAAACTAAATTTTTCAATGCAATTATGTATGCACACTAACTACAATTATATAGATAAGTCTTTTAAATTCAATTACACCTAAATTTTATCCAACTTGAGACATACTCTATCTAGCCATATTCGTCCCAAGGACTCACCATATTCTATCTTTTATAGATAAACCAGATGATAATAAGGATCATACGATACTCAAACTAATAACATCGCTAACTTGTGGTACAAACCCCAACTTAACCATCATTGTTTCAACATGACTCAGGAGTTAAGCATCACTCACAGACACAATGATGCTAAGAAGGTAAACACCATAAAATTTGGGGCCTTCCCGATAACTCTACACCTTCAAGGTGTCCGAAAAGCCTTCATCCCACAAAAGACTTGGAGTCTACATCTTTGTTATTCCAATGATATTGTTTATCTATCATTGGATTCAAACAATGTATTTTAGAGGGATTTTAACTCCAAATTACACACATACCCCACTTGATCATCCACTTAGACCAATTCATGGTCATTCACAATATCTCAAACTTAGCTCACAAATTACGTGCACTATCTTTGTTCTAAACTCAACAACCTAAAAACAAACAACAACAAAAACATGAGTACACTCTTTTTTTTACATCCCCACATCCTACTTTAGCACTACTTGATTTAACATATTAACATGCTTAAGAATTCACAACTTATACCATTTATAGAACTTATATGAATAATTTCATAGGTTAGTCATTTAAGGCTTTGTTTGGGAGTTATGAGGGAAAAAGAATGAGAGGGATCAAGGGGTTAGGAGGGGGGGGGTGGAAGGAAGGGAAAAGAAAGGAAATCCTCCCACTTGTTTGGGAGTATGAAATTTAGATGAGGAGGATAAACTAATGATAATGTAAGAATTTTTTTTATTTTTCCTTTAAAAATATAATTAACAATGAGAAATGGACAATAATGTATAATTATATAGTATTACTAAAAATATATAGCTAATTTGACATTTTATCTCCAAAAAACCCCAAATTGGGGGAACATTAAAAATAGACATATGCAAGAAACCCTCCTAAACCTTCCCCTCTCCTTCAACCAACTCCCAAACAAGGGAAAGACTTTTCAAATTCATCTCTTTCCTTTCCTACCCCTCCAAAACCCCACTCCCAAACAAAGTCGTGAGGAACCTTCACCTCAGAGCTTGTAAAAGATATGTTACAACCACAAGAATCTCAAAATATTAAATATATGAATCTCAACTCCAAGAATATTTATTCCCTAAAGCTATTATAATTTCCTTACACAACCATTTCATCAACACATAACTTGCTCACAACCACAATGATCACATCAAAGCAATCTTCTCATTCGTTATTATACCAATGTTTCATAACAACAGACAGACAACATTTCACATCAACATCATTACCACTATATAAGCACATATCAATTTTATATATGTTACACTACACGCTATCTATCATCATGTTAGTCAAAATACATTTTGACAATCACACACAAAATATGTTAGTGTGTAGATATTTAGCAATTACAGTATAAACATTATCATACTCAATTATTATCTATTAACACACTTTCATGATGATGCGCACCATATACAAGCACTTTGTATAATGGTAACTACAATTGAACCAAATTTCAAAACATATTATATTACCTATTAAGCATATAAGAATCAACTACATCGTCATGAACCTGACTCTCCAACTTTGAGAGAGTTGGAGAAGTTTAATGCAATAATCTAAGATCACTTGGTCTTCTCTCTCATCTTGGTTGTTTTTTCCCATCACTTTTGATTTACCAAACTTTCACTACACTAACATCACTTGATCCAAACAATGGTACATCGCCCAAACAAGACTGGACATCAATCAAATTGAATTCAAACTACACCTAAATTCACCCACAAATATATGAGATGTACAAAATTAATATATGAGTATACACTTTCATGTAATTCATTAGGCTTCCATTTTAGTCGTTAGTCCTCAAGTACTTTCAAACTTTGCACCAAAAGCTTTTGGTTTTAAATACTAACCTGAAATAGATTCAATTTTTGCCTTCTAAAAAAAGTAGAGTTTTGTTTTTTTTATTCTTTTAAGATACAATGTATAAACTAAGTATTAGGATGGTGTAGCTAGATCAAATAGTCAACTAAAAAATAAAACTCCACAAGATTTTGACGATAGCCTCTTGCCGAGAAAGACAACTTTCAAAAAGTACTTTTGTCGCTTCATGAGATTAAGTATGGATAGAAGACACATTAATCAAATACTTTGAATGAAATATAATCTTTTGAAGCTTCTAACCTCTATAATATAGAGTCAGTAAATGAATTATAATTAACTAAATAAACAAATAAAAAATAAATAAGTAAATATAAGAAAGTAAAAAGAAGGTAGTAGGAGGCACCTTTGTACCTTGACACCATAAGGTTAATCACTTGAGAAGATGATTCTCACTTTCAATATCACCATGGGTGGTAAATAAACGGTGGGTTGGGGTCATGAAGAGCACTTACATATATTTGGGTGCAAGAGATGGTGTGTTTGTATCATAGAGAAAGATAGATATGAAAACATACATCATAACAATAATAGAGTTAATGAGACATAGAGAGCACAAATGTTAAATTGTTATAAATATAGGATCCAACAAAATTTTCTAACCTAGAAAGAAAGAGAGATAATGGTTTTGTAGTGGAGAATGAAGGGATTACCGTTTTTTGTTTTTTAGAGTTATATGGATAAAAAATAATTATATATAATCTATATGATTATTAACTTCTAAAGCAAAAATAAATCATTGTTTGGTTAGGAATTAAATCTAATTTTTTTAAGATAAATGTAATCAATCCTGAATCTATAAATAACTCAAAATATTTTTTAAAATATTTATATTAAAATGGATTTATGAATTAATTGGGTGAATTGAAATTCATCCAATTAATTTGGATATTAATGAATTAGATAATTTAAAATATGTTTTAAATGGATTTGTGAAAAGATAAAAAGAAGAATATATTTGAAGACTTTTTATTTATTGCATTCTTAACATGAATTACAAAGAGAAGGCTTATTTCTTTAAATAAAGAGATAGCAAACAGAAAGAAGAGAAATCAGTAACTAACATAAGTTAGTTACTGAAATAACAACCTAACAACTAATTAGGCATGTGCTAAATTGGCTTATTGTGCATGTGACAAATGAGCCAATTTACTCAGCATAACCTAACTTACTCAGCATACGAATAACTAATTGTTATTCTCTAATATACCCCCCTGAAACTGAGGGTAGTTGACTAAGGATGCTGAGTCAACAACTCTCAGTTGCTTTCTTAGTTTTAGAAACCTATCAGTGGTCAAAGGCTTGGTGAGCACATCTGCTGTCTGAAATTCAGAAGGGATGTGTTTCACTTCAAGAGACTTAGCCTGAATTCTATCCCTTACAAAAAATAGGTCAAGTTCTATGTGCTTGGTTCTATTATGAAGCACAGGATTGTGAGACATGCTCACTGTGCTTAGATTATCACATAGGATGAGAGGAACTTGATGAGGGATCTTGAGTTCAGAAAACAAGGACTCAACCCAAATCATTTCTTGTGCAGCAAGAGCAAGGCTCCTGTATTCAGCTTCAGTGCTAGATCTAGAGATTGTTTGCTACTTCTTAGACCACCAAGTAACTAGATTGCATTGTTGCCTTCCATACTGGACTGAGAAGGGCCTCTTTTGGAGTAGAAGGTTCAGTGTGAGCCAAGAAGTAAGTGTGATAGGAAGAGAGGAATTAGAAACAACATGTTTGAGATGCAAGCCAAGATGAGGAGTTCCTTGTAGATATCTTAGGATCCTTTTGACAGCAACCCAATGTTGATCCATAGGATTGCTCATGAATTGACACACCCTGTTTACACTGTAGGCTAGGTCAGGTCTTGTAATGGTGGCATATTGAAGAGCTCCTACTATGGACCTATACAAAGTAGGGTTATCAAATGCTCTGGACTCTGTTTTAGTGAGCCTGCAAGTAGTAGCCATAGGAGTGATACTAGGCTTGGCAGAATCCATAGAGGCTTTACTAAGTAAGTCTCTGATATATTTGGTTTGTGTGAGAAATAGAGTACCATCCTTGATGTGTTTAACCTCAATATCCAAAAAATAGTCCAAGTTGCCTAGTTTCTTAAGAGCAAAGGCAGTGCTGAGTTTGTCCACAAGAGCAGAGATTTGTGAGGCTGAGGTACTAATGATGATTATGTCATCAACATAGACTAGAACAAACAATTGGTAGGTATTTGTGAGGGAGATAAATAGAGAATTATCACACTTGCTATTCTGAAATCCTAAATGAAGAAGAGTGCCCTTGAACTTCTCAAACCATTGTCTAGGTGCTTGTTTGAGACCATATAAGGCCTTGTGTAACTTGCACACAGTGGTCTCGTCACCATTATGAAAACCAGTAGGCTGAGTCATATATACCTCCTCATGCAGTGCACCATTTAGGAAAGCATTATTGATATCCAGTTGTTGAATGGACCAACCATAAGTGACAGCAAGGGTGAGAAGGATTCTGGTAGTGATAGGTTTGATGACAGGGGAAAATGTCTCATTGTAGTCAATTCCAGGAATTTGATGAAATCCCTTTGCAACAAGCCTGGCTTTATACTTAGAAATTGAGCCATCGGGATTCTCTTTAATCCTAAATACCCATTTGCATCCAATGGCTTTCTTATGTGGAGGTAAGGCACTTAGGGACCAAGTGCCAAGCTTTTGCAGAGCATCATACTCTTCCTGCATTGCTGCCTTCCATACTGGACTGAGAAGGGCCTCTTTTGGAGTAGAAGGTTCAATGTGAGCCAAGAAAAGACTTGCAAGACTGGGTAGGATAGACTTATTGATGCAATCCTTAGATCTGGTTGTCATAGGATGAGAAAGGAGAAGAGGAGGAGGTGAGGTAAATGAGGAGAGACAGGATGCAGAGGTTGAGGGTAAGTCAGAGGAGGTTGATGTAACAGGGTTAGAGCTAGATTGTGTAAGGTCAGTAGTAGGGTTCAGGTTAGGGGATATGGGTGGATGAAGTTGTGTATATGAGGTTACTGAAGGGGTAGGGGTCAGGTTAGGGTTTGTTGCTAAGTGAGTATGATTGGTTGGTGCAAGGTTGATATGAGAGGTATGGGTGTGGTTGGGTAAATTTGTTGGATAGGTGGTATGATCAGTAATAGTGGGAGAGCCCAGTATGGAACTATTTTTGAAGGGAAAGGCTGATTCATTAAATTTAACATCTTTGGAGATGTATAGTCTACCATCCTTGGATAGGCATTTGTATCCTTTGTGCATAGAGGAGTACCCTAAGAAGGTACATTCAGTGGACTTGTAGTCAAGCTTGTGAGTGTTGTATGGTCTTAGGAGAGGGAAACAAGCACATCCAAAGACTCTTAGGGTTGTATAATCAGGAGCAGATCCAAATAGGTTGAAGTAAGGGGACTTGTTGTTGAGGGTGGCAGAGGGCAGTCTGTTGATAAGGTACACAGCTATAGTGAAAGCATATTCCCAGAATGATTGAGGTAGACCAGCATGAGCTAATAAAGTGAGCCCTGTTTCAACTATATGTCTGTGTTTCCTTTCCACCGTGCCTTGTTGATGATGAGTGTGGGGGAATGACAATCTGTGGAGGATGCCTTGATTGGAAAGGTAATTAGTAAAAGGTCTAAACTATCCCCCTCCATCAGTTTGAACAGCCTTGATGGTTTTGTTAAACTGAGTGAGAATCAATTTGGTAAATTTGGTGAAGATGTTAAGGGTTTCAGATTTTTGTGTAAGTAAAAATATCCAAGTATGTTTGGTTTTTGCATCCATAATAGAGAGATAGTATTTAAAACCAGATTCAGAGATAACTGGTGAGGGCCCCCATAGGTCTAGATAAAGTAAGTCAAAGGCATTAGAATAAGAGGTGATGGAGTTAGGAGAGTGAAGTCTATGGGACTTGCCATAACAACATGCAGTGCAGAAAGTTGGAATTGTTTTATTTGAATGAGAAATATTACAAGTAGAGAGGACAGTGTTTACAACAGAGGTGTGAGCATGCCCTAAACGACAGTGCCTCAAGAATTCAGTAGAAAAATGCCTAGAAGTAGGACTACCTAATACAGGGGACTTGAACTGCCCAGTTGGAGGAGGAGTTGAGGCACAGTAGGCTGACTTTTGTGGAAATAGGCTCTGGAAGGCATAGAGACCCTCAGAGGTAAGGGATCCTTTGAGAAGAATAGTGTTAGAACCCTGTGATTTGACAAAACAGTCATTAGGATGAAACTCAAAATAACAGTTATTATCTTTAGCAAATTGGGAAACACTGATTAGGTTCTTGGTAATAGTAGGTACAAGAAGAAGATTATGTAAAGATAAAGACAAGTGAGGGTGTAAAGGAGAGGTGAAAGTGGTTGTGCCACTGCAAGAAATAGGTTCTTTTGTGCCATTACCCATGTAGAGGTGTTCAGGACCAAATTGTTCGTTCAGCTGTTTGATGAACCAGAGTAGGATCTGCTGTGATGTGGTTGTTGGCACCTGAATCTGGGAACCATAATGAGTGCTTGTTGTTTGAGTCACCTGTGCTGACATTCATGGCATATGGTGGGTAGGTTGATATGTGGGGATGTTGAGGACTAGGGAATGTATAAGGAGGCACAGGGGGTATAGGACTAGGCATAGGTGATTGGTAGTAGGGGTAATATGGTGCAGGGTTAGGAGAATAATTTTGGCCAGTGTAAGTAGTGGTAGGTTTGTAAGAGTCAGGTCTTAGTCATCTGGATAAGGGATTTTGTGTGTTGGGGTAGTGAGATGTAGAGTAAGGATAGGGATAGGCAGGGTAAGGGTTGGGGATATTGTATGGGGCAAAGTAGCACCAAACTATGTCATGACCAGGTCTATTGCAGTGTGTACAGAAAAAACTGCTACCAAACCCAGTTGGGGTTCTTGATCCTCTACCAAATCTTGTATTTCTTCTGTTAAACCTACCTCCTCTTGACCCATTGGTGAAAGAATTAGGGTTAGAGTCAAATCCGTGCTTAGGAGGAGATTTTGTAGGTGGAAAGTTGGGATTGAAGTGTGTAGGGATGGGTCCAGATTCAGAGGATTGATGAGCAGTGGGGACAGTAGCAATATTGGCAGAAAGAGCATTAGAGACTGCTTTGTGCTTGTTCTTGATGAGTCTTGACTAAAAGGTCAAGAGAAATTGCTCAAGGTCATTGATGGAAGGTGGGTTGATTTGGCTTTCAATGGCAGTGATAACAGTTTGGAATTCCTCACCTAATCCATCAAGAACATAGTCTATGTGTTCAGTAGTGGAGATGGGTGTTCCAATAGATGCTAGGGAGTCAGTGATGCACTTGATTTTTGAGAAATATTCTTAGATGGTGTTGTTGCCCTGAATGATGGTGCGTAATTGAGCCCTAAGTTGCCTGCTTCTAGCCTTTGTGTGGGCATTGCAAAATGAGTGAAGTTCATCCCATAGTTGAGAGGATGATGTGCAGCCAATAACTCTGGTGTGAAGAGAGTCAGAGATGGAGTTGAGGATCCAAGCAAACACAGTTTGATCTTGTTCTTCCCAACTGAGATATGAGGGATTGATTTGATGATGGTTGCAGTCAAATTCAGATAAGAACTTAGGTGGAATATCAGTAGGATGAATAAATCTGATGGCCCTGTTTGATTTGAGGACAGAGACCATGAATTGGCTCCAAGTGAGATAGTTTTTCTCACTAAGTTTGGTGGAAGGAATAGGAAGAGAAAGAGATGGAGAAACTGCTCGAATTGGAGGAGCAGAGGAGTGGGAAGGTGGTGGAGATGAAGGATCAGTGGCAGTGGCCATAAGGGCGATTGATACCATGTGAAAAGATAAAAAGAAGAATATATTTGAAGACTTTTTATTTATTGCATTCTTAACATGAATTACAAAGAGAAGGCTTATCTCTTTAAATAAAGAGATAGCAAACAGAAAGAAGAGAAATCAGTAACTAACATAAGTTAGTTACTGAAATAACAACCTAACAACTAATTAGGCATGTGCTAAATTGGCTTATTGTGCATGTGACAAATGAGCCAATTTACTCAGCATAACCTAACTTACTCAGCATACGAATAACTAATTGTTATTCTCTAATAGGATTTATATGGATTGATAGATAATTTTCCATCTATCCATTTGGATCCAAATTCATCTAAACCCGACCATTTGCCACACATTGTTACATGCAAGCCTAAAAAAAGATAACCAATTGGTTAATTTGCAATAATTTAGCACTTATTTCACTGTATGCTATCTCGGTTAGTTTCAGACTGGTATTTTCAATCCTTAATCTCCTTACTATTTTTATTCTACTTTGGGTCTTCATTTTGTTATCTAAGGTGAGTAGTAGTAATTTTGTGTTTGTGACTAGTGGAGCGAGTTGCAAAAATTTGAGATGAAGAATTTGGGAAAACTCTACTGTTTTCTTGGAAAAGAGTTCAAGAAAAAAAAAGGGTGAGATTTTCATGCAACAAAGTAAATATACTATTGATATGTTGGAAAAGTTTAAGATGTCAACTTGCAATCCAATTTTAGCACATGATGAAACTAGAAATACCATTGATAAGTTTGAAGGATATCAAACAGTGGACAAGACTCTATACAGGGAAATGGTGGGATCCCTAATATATGTTTATAACACAAGGCTTGGTATTGCATATGGAGTGGGGCTTATGAGTAGGTACAAGGAGGCACCAAAACAATCTTACTTGCTTCTTGTTAAGAGTTTGCTCGGGTAACCTAAGGGAACAATTGGGTAGGGACCAATGTTTTCCAACAGATTTAGCAGCTCTAAACACAATAAGATTGGATATTCTCATGTTCATTGGTGTGGAGATAAGACCGATATGAAAAGCACTACATGCTATGCATTCATGCTTGAAGATGCTCCAATTTCCTAGTGCTCAAGAAAGCAATTTGTTATAGCTTTGTGTTCATATGAACTAGAGTATATAACTACTACTATGGGTTCTTGCCAAGCTCTATGGCTGAATACTTTGCATGTAGAATTGAAGATAAGGACTGAGGAAAGCATGTGGCTAATGATGAATAACAAGTCAACAATAAATTTAGCTAAAAATCCACTACCATATGCTAGAATTAAGCATATTGAGACCTAATTCCATTTCGTAAGGGACCAAATCAGTAAAGGAAAACTTAAGGTGAGGTTCTGCAAGTCTTAGAGTTATATTGCATACATTCTGACCATGACTTTGAAGAATGGAAGGTTTGAAGAACATAATAATAAGCTTGGGGTTAGGTGCTTCGAGAAGCTGAACTAATGGAGAGTGTTGAAATAATAATTCAATTCCAATAATCCATATTCTTTAGTTTCTATGTTGCTAGTATTATGATTCGTTTGTTAATTGTGTTGGCTATTATGAGTTGTGTTAGATGCCTCTCATTACTATGCCTTAAAAGAATTTTATGACTATTTTATGGCTCTCTTTAAGGGCATTTTATGTCACTTTTATGGCTTTGTTTCCAAGCATCCAATGCTTGGAATCCAAGATACCAAGACTTTGCTTGCCTATAAAAGGACACATATAGAGAGCTTCAAAATCATCTTCACAACACACAACATCTCTTTCATTTACACATATATTGTGAGTGCATTCTTGGTGAGAATTCTTGTTCCATTTGAGAGAGTATTTGTGAGAAAAAATATTGTCATTTGTCCTCATCATTATAAGAGGATTTCTTGTACTCTTCTTTTTTACATAGTGGAATTTTGCTCTTGATCGCCCGTGGTTTTTTTCCTCTCACACTGAGGATTTTTTCCACATTAAATCTTGTGTGTTATTTTCTTTATCCTTTACTTGCTTCTCTTTTGTTCTCAATTGATTCAATCCTGTGCTTCCGCATTGTGCTCTAACCTTAACAAGTGGAATCAGAGCTCTTACTAAATTGAGAATTTCAAAATGTCTGCAAAATTTGACATTGAGAAGTTTGATGGCAAAATTAGCTTTTCTATTTGGCGAGTCCAAATGAGGGCCGTTCTTATCCAGAGCGGATTAAAGAAAGCTTTAGATGGGAAGTCAAAGAAACCAGTTTCCATGACCGATGATCAATGGGACGAGTTGGATGAAAAGGCGCTTTCAACAATTCAACTTTGTTTGTCGAAGGAGGTTCTTCGTGAGGTTGCCAATGAAGAAACCGCTGCGGCTTTGTGGCTGAAGTTAGAAACTTTATACATGACCAAGAGCCTCGCAAACAAGCTTCGTCTCAAAGAACGGTTATACACCATTCGTATGGTTGAAGGTACTCCTATTCAAACTCATCTTGATGAGTTTAATTCTATTATTATGGATATGCAAAATATTGATATTAATATTGAAGATGAAGACAAAGCTGTTTTGTTGGTTGTCTCTTTACCTTCTACCTATAAGCACTTCAAAGAAATCATGTTGTATGGAAATAATGATACCTTATCCTTTGAAGATGTTAAATCTAATTTATTGTCCAAAGAAAAATTTGATCTTGAAGTTAATTCTGTGGACAAGGGTGAGGGCTTAAGTGTTCGAGGTAGAACTCAAGAAAAAGGGAGTACCAATTATAAAAAGTTCAGATCCAAATCCAGAGGTCGCAAATCCAACAAAACTTGTCGCTATTGCAAGAAACCGGGGCATGACATTCCTGATTGTTTTATCTTAAAGAAAAAACAAGAAAAACAAGATAAGGGAAAATTTCAACAATCCTCTGAAGCTGCTAATATTGAAGCCAATTCTGACGGTGATATTCTTTTATCTGTTGTCTCTTATAATAATAGGAGTAAAACAGAATGGATTCTTGATTCTGGATGTACTTTTCATATGTGTCCTTATAAGGACTTATTCACCACTTTTGAACATGTTGACAGTGGTGTTGTTTTGATGGGCAATGATACCCAATGCAAAGTTGCAGGAATAGGTACTATTCAGATCAAGGCTCATGACGGTGTTGTCAGAACCTTGGCTAATGTCCGCTATATTCCAGATTTGAAGCGGAACTTAATTTCTCTTGGCACCCTAGAGTCTCTCGGGTGTAGGTATTCAGCTGAAGGTGGAGTTCTAAAGGTATTGAAAGGTGCTATGGTATTATTGAAAGCTAACCGGATTGGTAGTTTATATGTCTTGCAAGGTTCTGTTGTGACAGGTTCAACAGCTGTATCTTCTTCAATGCATGATAATGACATTACCAAATTATGGCACATGCGCCTGGGCCATATGAGTGAAAAAGGTATGCACCTTCTAAGCAAACAAGGTCATCTTGGTAAACATGGCATTGGTAAATTGGATTTTTGTAAACATTGTGTTTTTGGGAAACAGAAAAAGGTTAGTTTCTCCACTGCAACTCACCGTACCAAAGGTATTCTTGATTATATTCATTCTGACCTTTGGGGGCCTTCTAAATTTCCTTCTCATGGAGGATGTCGCTATATGATGACCATCATTGATGATTTTTCTCGCAAAGTTTGGGTTTATTTTCTGCAGCATAAAAATGAGACTTTCTCCACTTTCAAGAAGTGGAAAACTCTTGTTGAAACCCAGACAGGGAAGAAAGTGAAGAAGCTTAGAACAGACAATGGATTAGAGTTCTGCAATGGTGATTTTAATGAGTTCTGCACAAAAAATGGTATTGCTAGACACAAAACTATTCCAAGAAATCCTCAACAAAATGGTGTTGCAGAACGGATGAACAGGACTCTACTTGAGAGAGTTCGTTGTATGCTCTCAAATGCTGGGTTATGGCATCGGCGTGAATTTTGGGCTGAAGCAGCATCTACTGCTTGTTACCTGGTTAATCGTTCTCCACATTCAGCACTTGATTTCAAAATCCCAGAAGAAATTTGGTCAGGTAATCCTGTTGATTATTCTAACTTAAGAATCTTTGGATGTCCTGCTTATGCACATGTTAATGATGGTAAATTAGCTCCAAGAGCTGTTGAGTGCATATTTCTTGGTTATGCATCTGAGTCTAAAGGATATCGCTTATGGTATTCTGATGCAAAGTCACGGAAATTAATTCTTAGCAGAGATGTGACTTTTAATGAGGATGCATTTTTATCTTCTGGAAAACAATCTATTGTGTCTTCTTCTACTAGTACAGGTAATCTACAGGGTACTAGCGAGAAGGTGGAGTTGATAGTGAAACCTACAGTTCCTAATGTTGATGTTCCATCTTCCTCTACAAATCAATCTAGCATTGATGATCATTATGTTGATTGTGATGACAGTACAACTTCTCCTATTCATCAGCAAGAAGATGATTATTGTATTGCTCGAGACAGAACCAGAAGACTAATTAAAAGGCCAGCTAGATACACTGATGGTGATAATTTAATTGCTTATGCATTGTCAGTTGCACAAGAGGTAAATGATGATGTTGAACCTGCCAGCTATACAGAAGCTGTTTCTTGTGTTGATTCGTCACAGTGGCTAGTGGCTATGAATGAAGAGATTGAAAGTCTTCATAAGAATGGTACTTGGGCTTTGACAGAGCTTCCCGAAGGCAAACGACCATTACGATGTAAATGGATCTATAAGAAGAAAGACGGTATTCCCGGGGTTGAAGATCCAAGATGCAAAGCACGACTAGTTGTTAAAGGTTTTAATCAAAAGGAAGGTATTGACTTTAATGAGATATTCAAAGTGGAAAACTCTTGTTGAAACCCAGACATGGGAGAAAGTGAAGAAGCTTAGAACAGACAATGGATTAGAGTTCTGCAATGGTGATTTTAATGAGTTCTGCACAAAAAATGGTATTGCTAGACACAAAACTATTCCAAGAAATCCTCAACAAAATGGTGTTGCAGAACGAATGAACAGGACTCTACTTGAGAGAGTTCGTTGTATGCTCTCAAATGCTGGGTTATGGCATCGGCGTGAATTTTGGGCTGAAGCAGCATCTACTGCTTGTTACATGGTTAATCGTTCTCCACATTCAGCACTTGATTTCAAAATCCCAGAAGAAATTTGGTCAGGTAATCCTGTTGATTATTCTAACTTAAGAATCTTTGGATGTCCTGCTTATGCACATGTTAATGATGGTAAATTAGCTCCAAGAGCTGTTGAGTGCATATTTCTTGGTTATGCATCTGAGTCTAAAGGATATCGCTTATGGTATTCTGATGCAAAGTCACGGAAATTAATTCTTAGCAGAGATGTGACTTTTAATGAGGATGCATTTTTATCTTCTGGAAAACAATCTATTGTGTCTTCTTCTACTAGTACAGGTAATCTACAGGGTACTAGCGAGAAGGTGGAGTTGATAGTGAAACCTACAGTTCCTAATGTTGATGTTCCATCTTCCTCTACAAATCAATCTAGCATTGATGATCATTATGTTGATTGTGATGACAGTACAACTTCTCCTATTCATCAGCAAGAAGATGATTATTGTATTGCTCGAGACAGAACCAGAAGACTAATTAAAAGGCCAGCTAGATACACTGATGGTGATAATTTAATTGCTTATGCAATGTCAGTTGCACAAGAGGTAAATGATGATGTTGAACCTGCCAGCTATACAGAAGCTGTTTCTTGTGTTGATTCGTCACAGTGGCTAGTGGCTATGAATGAAGAGATTGAAAGTCTTCATAAGAATGGTACTTGGGCTTTGACAGAGCTTCCCGAAGGCAAACGACCATTACGATGTAAATGGATCTATAAGAAGAAAGACGGTATTCCCGGGGTTGAAGATCCAAGATGCAAAGCACGACTAGTTGTTAAAGGTTTTAATCAAAAGGAAGGTATTGACTTTAATGAGATATTCTCACCTGTTGTTCGTCATACTTCTATACGTGTTTTGCTTGCTTTTGTTGCTTTATTTGATTTGGAGTTGGAGCAACTTGATGTAAAGACAGCTTTTCTACATGGAGAGCTGGAAGAAGAAATTTACATGGAACAACCTGAAGGATTTATTGTTCCTGATAAGGAGCATCTTGTCTGTCGATTGAAGAAATCATTATATGGCCTTAAGCAAGCTCCCAGACAATGGTACATGAGGTTTGATTCTTTTATGATTGGGCAAGGTTATTGCAGGAGTCAATTTGATGACTGTATTTATTTCCAGAAATTTCCAAATGAATCATTCATATACTTGTTACTGTATGTTGATGATATGCTAATTGCTTCACGTGACAAGTCTTTGATCCGGAAATTGAAAATTCAACTCAATAATGAGTTTGAGATGAAAGAATTAGGTGCAGCCAAGAAAATTCTTGGTATGGAGATTCACAGGGATCGTCAAGCTGGTAAATTGTTTTTATCCCAAGAGAAATATATTGAAAGAGTGCTTGAAAGGTTTAATATGAATAATTGTAAACCTGTTTCTACTCCACTTGCTGCATGTTATTATTAGTTCTTAAATAACTGACTATATAAACGATGCAATCGCTCTTTATTCATTAACGAAAATATGCCATACATTTCTCACACTCTCTATTCTTTGAATACTCAATCACTCTATGAGTGTGATTGTAAATGTGTTAGCTCCATTGTGGAGATCTAGTTTCAATAATATGCCCCTTCCAAAATCTTCAAACTTGGAGGCATGGATTATGTGTTTTGGTTTAAAAACAACTGCCGCTTTGTTTTGAAGTTAGGATGGAAATTTAGATGAGAAATGTAAACTAATGATAATGTAATAATATTTTCTATTTTTCCTTTAAAAATGTAATTAACAACGAAAACAATATATAATTATATAATATTAGTAAAAATATTTAGGTATTTTAACATTTTATCTCCAGAACCCTACAAATTGGGGAAACTTTAAAAATAGACACATGGAAGATTTAGAAGGGTTTGAGAAACCTCTAAAACCTTCTCCTCTCATTCATCCAACTCCCAAACAAGAGAAATATTTTCCAAAGCCATCTTTTCCTTTTCATTCTCCTCCAAAACCACACTCCTAAACAAAGCCTAAAGGAACTTTAACAAATTTATTTTTTAAACACATCTATTATCAATTACGAAAACAATGTTTTTTCGGTACAACCAATGATGATAAATTCTCATTCCAAGCTATTATTAGTATTGTACTCTTATCAAACCGGTCAGTTTTGATAGTGGTAGAATCAATGTTATGAGAACTAGACCGGACCTAGCAATCTGACTAGCCCGACCAATGACCGAACTTGAAAACGATTCTAGTTAGCAGACTTAACAGAATGAGGGGTTAGACTTTTCTAAACCGAAAATTGTTGGTCTGACTGTGCTAAACCCAGTTAAACTGCAGTAACCCGAAAAGTAAACTGTGTGGTTCATACAATTTAAAAAAGCATAATACTACTGTAATATTTTATTTTACTTCGATCTGAAAAAATATGGAAATGTACCTACTTCAATATAATTTTATGTAATTATTAATTATATAGAAATTTACATTTATATATAATTATATATTATATAAAATCGGCCAGTCTAACTGGATTGTTTAACTGTTTAAATTGGTTAAATCTAATATGTTATATCTTCTGCTTTGACGTCCGACTCAAATTCATAACATTGGGTAAAATAATTTAACTAATAATCCAATAATTAAATCACATATCAACTAAATTAAATATATATATATATATATTATTAATGTTAAATAAATAATAAAGAAGTAATAAATATTTTACACTACAAAGAATAATGTATGTCTTGATATATAATATGTTTTAGAGGGGTCCATATATATTGTCTCACTTCTTTGTGTCACTTCATGTGTTAGAAGATATGATTGACCAAAAAAATATTTAATAATTTTTTTTTATTTTATTTATTTTTTCAACCAATTAAAAATGATAATATATAAAGTGATATAAAAAATGAGACAACAAATGTGCTTCCCTTTCACATATACAAACGTGCAAAAGGTAATCGTGCCTTGTTCAATCCTTCACTTCAACTTTCCCATTTTTATTTAAATTTTAAAGTCAAAACAATGTCGATTTTCAATCCAAATTTCAAGAAAAAATGCTATAACACTGTCGTTTGCACCAATATGACTACGTGAGGTCAGACTATTTTTTTGGTAGTACAAAAAGATATTCCTTCATCTTTTTTAGTAATGAACTAATTTTTTTTTGAAGTTCATGGTTGTCACTCCCAACAAGTGCGCTTATAAGAACCGAACCATCAACTTTGGAGACCTAATGGGGCCTTACACTACTAGATCAACGTCTTATTAATTTTAAAGAGGTACAATACGAGGACTTCCCTCGTCTATTTGTGGTAATGTATTAGTATAACGTCTACTTCATCAATTTTCTTTCAAAATGTAAGATTTTAATAATTATGTTTTCAAGTATTTAATGCAGTATTATTAAACTCGGATCGGTCAATTATTCGGCTAGGAGACTGAGTCTATAAGTTATTGGTTGGATTGATTGACTCGATTTACATTAACAATTCTAAAAAATTCGTAATATTAGCTAACATTATTTAATAACTCTATATTCCAAATTTAAAAACATTATCATACTTAATTAAATAATGAACAAAGAATATTTCAATACTATGAAATATCATAAATAAATTGAAAACACCATCAAACAACATATATGTTATGTTTTAATTTCAACAAAAGTGCACATAAGTTTAAATTTTAATTAAACAACAAATTTTTTGTTTTAACATAAGTTAACAATATGATAAATATAACTAAAAATAAGTTAAAAGTATTTTGAATTTTTTCATCTCAAAAAGATATTGTTTTTTAAAATATTTTTTTTTATTTACTTGGTCGGTCTAACCATTTGAGTAACTGCTTTTAGGCTTAAACTAACTGAGTTGAACCAAGTTAATAATATTGTAATACAAAATCGATTAGATTAGAAGTTCGGATTAGTAAGATGTTCGGTTCACGATTGAACCGACCAATTCGAACTGAGTTTTATAACACTGATTTAATGTAAGTACATTCAAATTAAACAAATGCATACAATTAAATATATTTTTAGAAGTTAAAATATAGAGATGAAATTAAACATGGAATAAATTTTCAGCATATGTAATATATCTCTACTAATCTGTTGTTGAATGCTAATATTGATAAATAAAAATGATATAAATTTATTATTTGTTAAATATTATATTATCTTAAAGTTCATCTCAACAATCTCAACAGACACTTATAAACTCTAATAAAATTTGTGCCTTTAGGCAATTTTTAATAATAAAATATCCAATTTTATAAAAAATTATCATAGTAATGAATAAAAATAACAATTCTGGTTGACAATCGGTATATATTGCATATTATATTATATGAGAGAATATATATTAAGAAAGAAAGAAAAATATATTAAAAATGAAGGAATATAGGATGCATGTTACTAATAAGCAAGCTTAAAGTTTTTTGAGAAACCAGGATCATATTATCACCTTAAGTGCTTGTTATAAAAAATTATAACAAAAAAAATGTATGTACTAACAATGTAAAAGTTTTTTTATCAATATACTTTAAAAACTATATTATAATCTTAATTAGCAAAATCAATACAGCAAAATGTGAAGTTGTGGTAACAAGTTTGAGCATAATTGTTAGATGATTCTAAAATTCGTTAAATATGTCGTTCTTGACTTTCTTGTATATGCTACATTCCGTAATCTTTAGATCTCGGAAAAAGAGATTTGTTTTAGTTATAAGTTAAGGACACTCTTAGAGCATAATAAAAAATAAAAATAAAAATAATATTATCCTCTAAATAAATAAATGTTATATAAACTTGATCTTAAAAAAAGATTTATCCTAAAGATTAAAAATGTCAAAATATTAATCTCATTTGTTGGTTGGCGTTTTATATAATTTTTTATTGACTTTTTTAAAAGGAAGGTTTTTTTTAATTTTTATAACATTTTCAATGAAATATATGTTTTTTTTAGGAAAGAGGTTTTATTTTTTATAACTTGTATAAAATCTATTTTATTTCCACTAGAGAATCTACGTCATTTCCACCAATCAAAATTCACATACACTAATTACCACGTAACTCCAGCCAATAAAAATACCAATACAGTTAATTACAGCATCACATAAAATAAAATAGTTTAATATTCATACATGTCAGTATACACAAATTGATATGCACTCAGTAAATCATCTATCATTCATTTGTATTACTTTTCGAAAAGAATCAGCAATGATTAAATATAAATAGTGAATGATACAATGATAATACATGAAATTCACACATTACACACGGTTACATATGGTTTTGTATGATAAGCTTATTAACTAAGAAAAATACAGAGTCTTCTATATAACAAACTCACATATATCCATTCCCCTAACTCAACATTATCATTAAGTATTCATACATTAGAATTTCAAATGGCTTTTGAGAATTGCAAATTTGATATCGGAGAGTTTCAAGACCTTGTTTTTGACAACATTGAAAGTGGTAGTTCTGATAATTTGAGTGAATTTGAGAGCCAACTTTGTGTCCCACAAGACCCAATTGAAGAATTAGAAAATTTCCCATATTTCCCTAATGATTTCATATCATTAAACGAAGTGGAATGGGTAATGCCAGAGCTAGAACAAAACAAGGAAAAAGAAGAGTTAAAAGCAAAGCAACAAAACAAAGAGGTTGTTGAATTTTTGGTCCATGGTTTTGTTGGGAAAAAAGCAAGGACAAAAAATTATCATAAGCCAAAATGTGAAGTGAAGTGGGTGAAGAAAAGGTGCAGTCATTGTGAAGCAGAAGTGACACCACAATGGAGGAATGGACCTATGGGACCAAAGACATTGTGCAATGCTTGTGGAGTTCGATACAAATCAGGTAGATTGGTTTCAGATTATCGTCCAGCAAATAGTCCCACATTTGATAGTTCTATACATTCTAATTATCATAGAAATATTATGAAGAGGAGAAGATGCTCCTAGTAGGAACGTTAATGTTTAGTTTTTGTTTCAACAATTATTAGTTCAGAACATTTTTTATTTGATGTTCGATGGTAGATAATTATATGTTTCTTCTTCATTTTTTTTTGGATAATCAATGATATCAATTATTAGCAGAAGTGAAAAAAGGTTAAGTCGTCCCCAAACCAAGTTTTAGACTATTTTAAAAAATATTAAATTTAAGAGTATGACCTATTTAATTATATTATATAATAATATTTATATTATAATATTTTAATTTAACCAATATTATTATATATCAGATTTTAATATAAAAATATATACAAAATATAACATAATTATTTTTGATATTAAACTTATTTAAGAGTAATTTTGTTAGTCTATTTAAAGATGAACTTATTAGCTTATTTAAATGTCTTATAACATAACATGTATTTAAATAGGATAAAAAACAATGCTAGCTTTTTAAAGAGGTTGGGTCTAGACATTAAATTTTTAAACATATTAGGCTCATGTTGGTATATGTTAGGTTTGATCTCTTTAAGACAAAATCTAACCTAACATGTTTTCACCCTTATTTATATGTAAAGATTTAATCTTTTTTGTATGTTTGTGGTTTTTCTTCTCAACAAGTTTTGCTATCATGAATGAACCTTTGACCTTTAGTCATTATAATATCAGAGATTTAGTGAGGGGTTACACAATTAAATCAACATTTTTTTTTGTTTTTCATTGAAGATAATATTTCTTTTATTTTATATTTTTATTCTTTTTAATATTGCAAAAACACTTTTCTATTAAATGTTGTGCCAAGAATGGGTTTTCACACTAAGGAAGATGTAGCAATTTTGATTATCTCCTCTCTACATTGTATGCATCCTTCAGGACCAACTTATTTACAACTGGACCAATTTAAAATATATTTTTTGGTACTACTAAAAATATTTTCTCACCTTTTTGGGCAAAGAATTAATTCATTTTGGGTGTGTGATTGCCTCTTCCAACCATTATCACTCATAGGAATTGAATTTTTAATATTTTGATTATCCTGGGATCTACTGAGGCCTTACACTACTAGATTAATATCTTTTATCGATTAACATAGGTTTGGTCAAACATTCTAATGGGTCAAAAAAACAAAGTAATGAGAGTTATGGAATATTGCACTTGTGAACTAATTCTACCTCTCCTTTTTCTATTCAACGATATGTAGTGGGGAAGATTCCAAATCACACAGGAATTTTCAAAACAGATTCATTATTTTTTAAGGTATCAACAAGAATACATTATTTCCAAATTGATATATCCTTTTTTTCTCCATTTGTTGTCTCTCCATTGACAACAATAAATTCTCTTTCACCTACCCCACCATCATCACCAACCACTAAACCAAACTCATCCTTAATCTCCACAAGACGAACCACTCCATCACCATAACTAATTCTTTCACCCAAAACCAAACTCAAATTTTCAAAACAAAAAAGAAATACATAAGTGAGTCACCATTTGATGAAGTTTCATGGTAAACACAAAAAGGGGTTGATATTATATGTTTAGAATTGAACTTCAAAAAGAATGTTTAGCCTTAGCTTGTTCTTGATATTAGATGTTCCCTTTTATGGTAAAAAACAAAACTATTTTCTCTACAAAATAGATCTTACCACTATAAAGTTTCTCTTACCATAAACTTGTATTTAATACATTGAATACTACAAATAAACAATAAGGGTAAATATTCAATCATTCACATATTGAATACGAAAATAAATATGATTCACGTGTTTAAGAATATTTACTCTTGGATATTGTCCAATAAGAATATAACATTAGAGCTTTGGACGTTGTCTTTTAATAACATTTCACTTTGAAAGATTGTGGGATACCTAAGTTTGAGCTCCTTGATAACTTTGTGTTGGACGTACAATCCATCTTAACCACTTTGCTTACTGGAAGCACTTTCTCTATCCAAATATCCTCTATTGTTTTCCATAGATATATATCATGCAATGTAGGCATAACCATTATAACTCATAATATGAGCAAATTAAAGGTAACACAATTATAAGCACATATCATATTATCTCAAATTGAAGAGATCATATAAACATATTATAATAGTTAAATCTTATGGGTATCAGCATGTCAGAATACAGCTAGAAGGGGTTGAATAAGTGTCGCAGATCACTTACTCCGCTTTTCCTATATTTTGCGCAAAATAGAAAGTTACTGCACTTAATCGATTAAGCTTGGTATTAATCAATTAACCAGTGTTGGACTTAATTGGTTATTCGTGTGGATTATCAATTATCCTGAGTTCTTGCAGAATCTTGATTTTAAGGGTTTCTTGCTATGCAAGTCACTGATTACCAATCTTTATACACTTAATTGATTTCAGAGATAACAGAATGATGTTTATACATATTATAACATGTATCATAGAATCAATCAAATAACAAGAATATAATAACCAAAATATAAGAATGTAAACTCAACTCTAAACACATTAAGCAGAATACTCATAAGAACTCATTCTATATGAGAAAATTATGCAAAGGTTTTCATAAAATAAATTTCACTACTTTCAGAAAACAGATTTTTCTAACTTTCACTTTAAAACTTATCAAGAAAAATAACAATGAATATTATGCATGACAAACCCTAGAGATGCATGCTACAACTTGAAATTTTAAGCCCTATTCGACATGCCATTAATCTCTAAACTTTTCTAATGCAATCTATATGACAATGTATGCTAAAAAAAAACTTCTGGATATGTGGGATATGAAAATATGAATATTATGCCACATGGACCAGAATTCTAGCATTTATAACAAACATATTGATATTGTTATTAATCAATTATTCATCCACTTAATCGATTAACGGGTTGTTAAAAGTTAATTTTCTGTTACGTCTTAATTGATTAACACACCAACAACATCAGATTGGTTAACTACTGTAATTCTTGATAATCGATTACACAAAAATTTGAATCGATTATGCTGATTGAAAATATTTTTCTTGATGTAAGGTAAACTATCCATATGATAGGAACATCCTATACATAGTTTTTCAAATATAATATTTTTAATGCCTAAAACTATGTATGTGAATGCATGAGCCTACTTATCATATTATATCTAGATGTGATGTCTCAATTTTAATCTTGTTTATATTAAAGCTCTTGTGAGACTCCACTTAGGTGTACCTAACCTAGACTCGATCTAAGGCTATCATCTTAAGACTTCTAATAAAAAGTAAAGCTTACAACATCCTAAGTCTATAGATGCAACCCTTGAGTCTTTGGATCATTGTTTGTTGTACAATCTTCAAGCTTTCTTGCATGTCCGTTGACTTCATCAAAAACTTAGGTTAACATCAAATATACAAATCTTAACTCTTTGCGTTTTCAAAATCATATGATCATAGAAACGTAGACACAAATATATTTGTTAAGCATGTGAAAGCAACTCATTATAATAAACAAAGATAATATCCTCATAGTGGAATGGAAGAACCATTTGTACACTAACAATGTGTAGCTTGCTATGTCCAACTTGTCAATAGTCATATTAATCAGGATCCTCCGTCCTTAAGATTTTCCATCTCAATGTTCTAAGCTAATCATATCCCACCAATTAATATAAAAATATTATTTAATGCTATTTTTTATTTTTATTTTCAAGTTGGTGAGAACTTTCCATTGGATTAGGATACAAAGAGACATAAAAAGTGAGATAATTGATCCCCATTCTTAGTAATGGTAGAAACAGGTAAGACTGTCTATCAGGTACCTTTTACCTAGCCTATAACATGTTAGGTCAGACCAGACTTTTTTCATGAACATGTCAGACTCAGACTTTCTAAAAAGTCTATTTAGCTTAATAGGTCAGACTTTAGGTCACTTAAAAGTTCTATAAAACCTAACAGACCAACCTATTTAGTTATATTATATAAGAATGTTAAAATAATATTATTTTAATATAAGTAATATTATTATATATATAATGTTAATATAAAAATGTATACAAAAATATAATTTAATTATTAGAATTAGATGGACCTAACTAAAAGTAAGTCTATAAGCCTATTTAAATGTAGACATAGTAGCCTATTTCATGACCATATAGTATAATAGGCCTTTAAACATGCTAACAGGTCATGCCATGCTTTTAAACATGTCACACCTAGGCTTTGATTTTTTTAAAGAGGTTAGGCTCATGCTCCTATATGCTATATAGATTCGGTCTGTTTAAGGCAAAATCTGGCCTCACCTGTTTCCACCCTTAATTCTTAGTCATATTCCTCAAGTCCACATGCTTATATTCACTCCTCATCTCCACCATGTTCACCAACAACTTGAGATTATCACTTCCTTCCCTATCTTATCTCCATAAAAAATCTACGGCTGATAAATATAAAAAGAAAAGGAACATATGCAATGATGGGTCACACTAAGCATTTTTATCATACCATTAAATTGGCATGAAGTCCAATAACTATACAAACACACAACATATAACAACACGTCAAACATCCTAACAGTATACAAGCATGATGCATGAATGCAATTGAAGCTTGAGTTCTTTAAAATTGGAGAAAGAGTTTGAACAAGGTGACAAAAATAACCACAACATCTTTTCAACTTTTGATATTTATTTTTATTTCTAAAGGTGTAAAAAATGAATAGTATAAAATTAGGTGTTCGCAATGTTATATATAGATGGTAATCAGAATTGAGTTTCTGTTTACCCATCCCCAAACTCAAAATTCCAAACTCACACGAAGCGGGATTGAAAAATAGACTGTCAGCCCGCCCATCAGTTTCCACATAACTTGAACTAGTAAGAAACTCGTCCTAAACATAGATCACAAATAATTAAATAGGGCACTCACCATAACATGTTCATTAGAGTTGATAGGATATGGTCGGAATTAGGAAACCGGTTGAGTAGCTTGTTTCTGGAAACTGGTCAGAATGGAGCTTGAACCCGTAGTGGGAGGTACTTGAAATAGTTCTCCAACAATCAAGTCAGTATGAGACTTAATGAGAATGATTGGGAGTAAATATGAGATAGATGAGAGTAGAGAATAATGAATGCAAGTAGTAAATGAGAGAATGAGATATTAATTATACTTCCTATATGGGAGGCTCCTATTTATAATGTTTTGGATGGCGATGTGGTGTCTAACTATTGTCTGATTGTGGTGTAGTAGGGCTATGGTAGACGTATACTGGGCATACACTAGGCCTATAATAGGCTAGTTCTAGCCACCCCGTAGGCCTGCTCATGTCGATCTATCGGAAGGGCAGGTAGAATTTGCAGGTTGTTGGTAGGATTTGGCAGGAGTGCATTAATGGTGAGCCAGAGGTGCATTAATAAAGAGTCAAAGGTGTATTAATGGCGTCTGCAGTAGGGTTTTTTCTTTCCTAAGTAGTTTCGGCCCAGATCTGGATTTGCCGTATAAGGGGATATTCTAGGTGAGTATCCATCTAGTTTAATCAGGATGGAATAATTGCCCTAACTCTAGTAGGATGGCCAAAAGTCGGACACGTTGGTAGACTCAGAATGTTCGAGAAGACCTGAAGGGATTAACTAGCGACATGTCTAGGTTGGATTTGTCCGGGCTTGTTGAGCAAAGCTTGTAGTCTGGGGCCGACTGTGTGGGTAGCTCCTAGGTGTAGGGGTATGCCATAATGATGGTCTCTATTTAGCCGACACTTGGAGGGTCGGAAACGCTTCAAAGGAGGGCCTCGGGGTGCTCAAACGACCCGTCAATTCGATTCAAATACTTGTCCTTGAATGTTTTTGAATGGGCAAGATGGGTTCTCAGATTGGGCCTCAAAAGAGACCCGAGTCCAACTCTTCCCCTATAAATAGGGGTGTAACCTCCTCATTCTGCTTCAATTTACTACTTAACGAAAATCTCTCTTGCCGAGCTCGTGTGATCTTTGTTTCCAACCAGCCACTATATTTTGCCTTCCAAAGTCTTCCAACTTCCAATTACTCGGTAATTCCTTCTTCATTTTATTTCTTGTTTTAATTTCTGGTCTTATTATGTTTGTCGAGTCAGAGTCTAGCTCTTATGAGATGGTGATCCTGCCTGGGCCTCCACTTATTTTTACTGCGTCAACCTCCTATCACCATCGGCGATCCAAATATGTTGCTGCCCGGTATATTGGTCGGTCTGTTTTGAGGCGATTGATCCAACTCTCACTTCCAACATTATTGACTGATCTGAGAAGGGAACAAGTCGGGAGTGATGTCATGGAGATGGACTGGGCAACTTTCTATGCGAAGTGGCATCCGAACTTGGATAACATGTCCAATTCAGATTCTAACACTTCTTCTAGTGACATGTTGACCATATGGAGGAATTTTGCTAATCGTGCCGATCAGTTTGTCATCCTGGAGAAAATGGTAGGTCCGAACTCCAAATACTGGTCGGTTGACCGCGAAGTCTTGGGCCCTTCTAGCTTATTCCTTACGCCCGAGCATCCTGTTGTGGATGCGCTCACTCGCTCGGCAAATGATGTCTTCTAGTATGCTCTGAAAGACCACGAGCGGGTCTATCAAAATATACTCATAGAGAACCAAAACCGATGGAACTTTTACATGTACGAGTATGTATGTCGGTGGATTGGGGTGAAGATTCCCTTTGAAGGGTGATTTGTCAAGGTGCGATCCTACACCACCTGGTTATTCTTCTAGATGTTTTGTATGGCACTCAACACCAACAAAGACGAAAATAAAGAAGGCCATCGAGGATGGACGTGCCTCCAATTGAAGAATAGGTGTGCCCTCTACCATCCCTTCGAAGGGTCCATGAAGAATTAGAAGCCCGATATTTTCTGGGTGGAAGTTCGAGGGTCACACCATACATGGGCATTTGGTCCTAACAGACAACCTCTCTTCCCATTCTCATGCGATGAGGTCATCCACCAGAGGCCCGCCAAGTCTTTCAACTTCTCCTATAAATAGCTTGATCATCGGGAAAAAGAGGTGGCAGATGAAATGTTGGCCTGGATTAAGGAGGGGAAGGTTATCAAGTGTTATGGGCTCGTCCAAGGCGATTAGGCGTTTGAGGAACACGTTAGTAGGTATCCGACCACATGTGTTCTCATATTTTTAATGATCATAGTATTCGATATCTAACTGATTTTCCTTTATGTTTTTCAGCAACGACTATCGACGATTAGGTTGATTAGAGCAGACTCTTGAAGCGGGCTGTTCAGAAAATGAAGGAAGTGGAGGCCAACAAGAGGGCAAGGTAGAACTCGTCATCCCGATCTGAAGGCCCATCTAGGGTGGGTCACCACCCCTCAGAGGGAAGGCGGGCATCCCGCTAACTCGGGGGAGACTCCCCTATCCCATCATGAATCCATCCCATTTGTTCCCTCTAGGTCGACCCGAAGTAAATCGGTCGACCTGACCATTGAGGAACCTACCACTGCTACTATTGCTAAAGTGGCTGCTACTTGTCAAGAAAGGCCTAGAAAGAACAAGGCTGTTGGAGCGGGTATGGGAAAGTCCGCCCCTGCTAAGGTGATATACAACTACAATATCCTGAAGGTAGTTAAGCAGTCCTTGATCAACTCGATGATTCGGGAGATGATTGAAAGAATGCCTTTGGCTGAACCGTTGAGGAGGACTCGAGAGGCCAAAGTCTTGGCTCCTTCAGTGGTAAAGTATATCGAGGGTGAAGGAGTGCTTGCCACCCGGGTCGATAAAGAGGCTTTGGGTAACCTTCAAGAGCATCGTTCAGGCAAGCTTCATGAACTTAAAGGCAAGCATGCTGAAGCCTTGAAGATCTTGGAGGGAAAGAATGTAGTTGCGAGCGAGCAACTCTCCACCATTTCACTCTAACTCAAGGATGTTTGGGAGTCTGCCTTGTCAGCTCAAGAGAACCTAGGCGCTGCCCAAAGGGAACCAACCTCCCTTATTGACTGCCTCAGGAGGACAAAAGAGGAGAAACTTCATCTTGGGGACAAGTTGAAGCTATTAGAAGGTTGAGAGGAGTTGGCCTATGCTGAAGTCGTGTAGTTAACCAAAGAGCTTACACAACTGAAGGCGACCTTTCTAAGGGTGGAGAGTGAAGCCAACGCAACGACTAATACAGGTTGGGATAATGCCTTTGCCCATGTCCGCTTAATCTTCCCGGATCTATATTGGTCCTAGACGCAGATAGATGACAGAGTCACTCTTGAGGGTGAGTTGGTTGCTGATGAGGATGATGGCCTGATCAAGCTTCCTATTCCAGACAGAGGTGGTGGGAAGCCTGCTTTACTTTTTGTTTTTCTTCAATGTAATCGATAGACTTTGTATTTCCTTTATGCATTTAAATGAAACTTTGGTTTCTCCGTTTGCTTGCCTCTTTTTAGTATTCGTGTTTTATTTCATAATTGTTGTTTGATCAAAAAATTGTCGACTGGTAATCTGTAGGTTCTGATTACCGAATTAAAATACCAGGATTAATGCCATGTAATCGGGTCAGCTCTAAGTGAATAAATTTTTAATAACGCTGAAGTAATCATCACCCAGATTGATGTAATGTAGTCGGGTTAGTGAAGTAGAACAACCTTTAATAATTCTGAAGTAATTATTACACAAATTAAAGCAACATAATCGGGTTAGTGAAGTAGAATAACTTGTAACAATTCTGAAGTAACCACTACTCGGATTAATGAGTTCTAAGTGATGTACAACAACTTGTAATAATTCTGAAGTAATCATCACCTGAATTAAAACAATATAGCCGATTTAGTGAAGTATAATAACTTGTAACAATTCTAAAGTAACCATCACCCAGGTTAATGAGTTCTAAGTGATGTAGAACAACTTGTAATTATTCTGGAGTAATCATCATCCAAAATAATGAGTTCCGAGTGAGGTAGGATCATTATTAATAATGATCAAGTAATCATCACCCAGATTAATGTAATGTAGTCGGGTGAGATTCGTGATTGCCTTGACTGTGATGAGCAATTTGGGGATCGAGGCGGACTTCTATCCGCTATAAGAGGGGGGGAACTTCATGCCCTCGATGGGTTTGATTGGTTGGAGACCAAGGGGACATGGTCTGCACCCTGGGTCTTAGAGATAGACCGTTGTCAAAGGAGGACGAACCCATGCCTTCGAGGTGGTTGATTGGTTGGAGACTAAGGATACATGGTTCGCGCTCTAGGTTTTAGAGATAGACCGCGGTCAAAGGGGGACAGACCCATGCCTTCGAGGTGGTTGATTGGTTTGGGACCAAGGGGACATGGTCAGCGCCCTGGGTTTTAGAGATAGACCACCGCCAAAATGGGATAAATCCATGCCTTCGAGGTGGTTTATTGAGTTGTGTTTCTCCAAGCTTGTCAAGAAAGAAAGGAACAATACCTCGTTATCATATATGTTGTTCTTTTTTCTTTTTGAACTATAACCCATGCACGGGGGCCGACATTACATGTGCTTCACATATTTTAAACAACGAATTTGTGGAGGTTTGTTGCATTCCATGTCTATGGATCTCTTTTCCTAATATGTCTTCGAGCTTGTATGCACCTTTACCGATTTTATCAACCACCAGGCAAGGTCTCTCCCAGTTTGGTGCTAACTTTCCTTTGGTCTTACTGATGTCAGTGATGAGTGTGAAATTATGCTACATTTTCATTACATTTAACTTGTATTTTAGGACATAATTAGGACATTAGGATTGTTTTTAGCTTTTATTTCTCTTTGTTCGAATGGAGCGGATGTTTTTGGCTATGTTGTGCAGTTTGAATGGATTGAAGCCAAAAAGAGTAGAGATTGGAAGCAAGAAGATGAAATTTGATATTAGGCTATGCGAACACCAATTGAAAGGCAAAAACAAGTCGTCTTAGTGCTTGGATTGAATAGAATCAACTTGAAGTGAAGGCGTCACATACACCCATAATAGTGGGTGACATACTCTATTCCTATTTTTAGATTTGTTTTGTTGGGCTTAGCCCAATGTTTTGTAATTTGGATAAATGAGGGGGCCCCCTCAACGATGAAACACTTTACACTTTACATTACAATTCTCTAATTTAGAGTTTGGTATTCTTTTCTTCATCATGAGTGAGTAATTCCCTTTATTTCTAGGATTGGGGCTATGCCCTTTTATATTCAATAAACACTTATTCTTACTTCTATTTTATTGAATGTTGTGATTTGAATCATAAAATTGAGTTTTATTCGTGTGAGTTGTTTGACCAACAAATTACACCTCTTAGATACATTGGAAAGGACCGAGAGGTGAACTCAACATCCGATCATTCAATTATTCAAACTAGAATCATAATTTACAAGAGTAGTCATAGGTGTGACTTCAACTGAGTACACGTGTCGGAACGCGAGAGAGGATGACACATATCAAAGAGCAATTCACTCTCACAACTTAAAGTTCATGAAAATGAGAAAAACAAGGATTTGTGAGTATAAAGGCGATAACCCTTATCCTGGGAACTATTCCTAAATTAGAAATTAATCATTTTAATATTTTCATAATATTCTTGTCAATTGTTGAATTGTCCTAAATTCAATTTTATTATTTATTTGAGCTAAGTATAAATTTATTGTTACAATTAAAGGAATTTTCCAATGCTTGTGGGATTGATATTTTATTACTTGGCAACAAAATCGTGCACTTGCGATTTGCCCTATCAAGTTTTTTTGTGCCGTTGCCAAGGATTATGTCAAAATTTCTTTAATTCTCAATTAATTCATTACTTTACTCTAGTGTATTACGCGTTTTCTTTTTTCTTGCTACCTCTGTAGGTTGCCTATTTGGTTTATGCAAAGTTCGAATTACTACTCAAAGCTAGAAAGGACTTTTCGTAGAAGAAGAAGGATACAAAGAGAAATAGCAAGAGAAAGATGTACGCGTGTACAAACAACGCCTGAACGAGATGAAAAACCACTTTACGACTATGCAACCCCTAATGCTAGTAGTTCACGTTACAGAATTATCTACCTAGCTATTGAGGCAGAGAACTTTTCTTTCCCATCTACTCTGATCCAAATGGTGATGCAAAACCAATTTGGAGGAGGAGCTTAAGAAGATCTAAATGCCCATATTGATCAGTTCTTGGAATTCTGTGAGACTGTAAGGATCCATGAGGCTTCTAAAGATGTCATTCGTCTCTGAATGTTTCTATATTCCCTTAGAGACAAAGCTAAGACGTGGCTAAGGAATCAAAATCCTGAAATTCAAGCAACATGGCGAACTCTGGAGGTGGAGGCCTTTCTAAACAAATAATTTCCTCCTTCAAAAAATGTGCATTGTAGGCACCTTATCCAAAACTCCAGTCAAAAGGATGGGGAGTCAATTGCTGAGGCCTGGGAAAGATTAAATGAGCTGACTGAAGCTTTCCCTCATCATGGTATTCAACCTTGGATGCTGGTTCAGAAATTCTACAGTGGGTTAGACTTTCCATAATAACAATTGTTGGACTCTTCAGCAGGTGGTGCCTTATGTATAGAGGAATTGTTGTTACTTCAAAGATCATAGTAATGTAGTTTCCAATCATCACCAATGGGAGAAAGAGAGGAAATATTATCCAATGAGAGACTCTGGTACACAATATTCAAGAAATCAAATGGAAAAAATAATTTCCACGCTGGAGAACCTTTCTCAAAGGTTTGGAAAGCTGGAAAAATATCATGCTAATGTTATTGGGTCTACTACAACATGTGATAGGTGTGGAGCAAAACGGCCTGAGTGGTCTGAATGCAAACAATTCACTGAACCTATATATGGAGCTTGGCCAATGAAGAACCTGAACCATGCAATTATTATGACTACAAGGAAAGGAGCGGGCAACAATTTAACCCACTATACAGGAAGAACAATCCCAACCATTCCTAGAAGAGTAACAATACTATAAATCATCAACATCAAGATGAGCAAGGTAATAGGAAACCTACAACACGGTTTCCGCAGGTACAATCTTCTCCTAATGATCTCACTCTTATAACAATAATGGAAGGTTGGGAAAAATTACTTGCTAACCTTAATAAAATTCAAGAGGATCAAATTAAAATTAATAAAAATGATACAGATATGTTAAATGATTTGAATTCTAAGATATAAAATCTAACCATCCTTGGAAAAATGTTGGAAACTTCCCAACAAGTTAGCAACTTCAATAGGCAAACAAGGGTGTTTCCATGACAGCCAAAGAAAACGCCAAATAACGAACATTGTAAGACTATCCGATTAAGGAGTAGGAAAGAACTGAAGGATGTTACTTGAATTGAGAACGATACACAAGTGGAAGAGAAACATAGTGAGACACAACTCCCTAAAGAAGAACAAAATTTTGAAAATGTGTCTAAGTATGAAGTCCCACCAGCATATGTACCCCCAATTCCTTTTCCTCAGAGATTTGCGAAGGAAAAATTAGAAAAGAAATATGGGAAATTCTTAGATATCATTAAGAAGTTATATATCAATTTTCCCTTCGCTTAGGTAATGCAAGAGATGTTTGCGTAAATGAAATTTTTTAAGGATATTCTATCTAAAAAGAGAATACTAGAGAATTATGAGACGATTGCATTAACTAAGGAGTGTAGTACTTTAATTCAAAATAAATTTCCTCCAAAACTAAAAGATCTTGGTAGTTTCTCTATCCTTTGCTTAATTGGTACTACTAATTTTGATCGTGCTTTATGTGCCTTAGGGGCAAGTATGAGCATCATGCCCTTATCTATATGTAAAAAACTGGTCGTGGATGAACTATATCCACTACTATATCACTTCAATTAGAGGATAAGTTAGTCAAATTCCTTATTGGCATCTTGGAAGATGTTCCTATCAAAGTTGGGAAAATTTTCATTCCAACAGATTTTGTAATACTAGAGATGGAAGAAGATGCACAAATTCCAATCATACTAGGTAGACCATTTTTTGCTACCTCTGGTGCTATAATTGATGTTAAAAATGAAAAACTTTCCCTAAGCATAAGTGAGGAAAAGGTTGAATTTGATATTGCTAAATCTATTAAACAACCTTCTCTTAAGGGTTCATGTTGCAGGGTTGATATGTTGAACCAAGTAGTGAAAGAGGAAGTGCCTAAAGTGAAATATGAGAATTTCTTGGAGAGAAGCATGATAGAAGGTGAATCTTCAAATTTTGATGAGGAAGTGGCTGAAGGTAGTGATTCTATAAATGCAAGCTCAACAGTCCCTTGCAACCTGGATGAGGATAGCTTGAGGATTACACCTAAATCTGATAATTGGGAGAAATGGAAAGCGCCTAAAACCAAAGTAAAAACACCCCCTCCACCCTCGGGTATGAGTTCATCGGACCCTGCGTGATACGCTGGCATCAACCGTCATGCTAATGACGTTAAACGAGTGCTTCGTGAGAGGCAACCCACACTGGAGGTACACTTTTTTAAATCATTAATTTTAGTATTTTAGTGTCGGCTTTAGTGCATCCCTGAGTTTGGAGCCTTTGTAAGGGGATGTATATAGTGTCGGCCCAAAAGTATCATAAACTCTAAAAATAAAAATAAAATAAAATAATTACATAGAAAAGTGCTAACACAACAATGCCTATTAGATGTTTCATTCAAATAGGATATGTGGGCCATTTGTGAAAGTTTTCTCTTCTTTTGCAGGTACTTCCACTATACCCAATAAAGTCAACCAGTTATAATTGATACATGAGTTAAGGATACTTTCTACCTAACCCGTGAGTTTTCTTTTTCTTTTTCTTATTGTTTAGATTTTTATATTGGGGACAATGTAAATTTCTAAGGTTGAGGGGACTTTGCATTTAGATAGTTCATTCATGTCATCTATACCATGTAGATTTCAATTTGTTTTAGGTTGAATATTCATATTATCATGCATTATCATATGTTTCATATATCATCTATCCCCTGCTTTGTTCTATGTATTGTCTATCTTCTTTAAATGAAAAAGTATGCATGAATGATGATTTTTTATCTCTGACCCCGTTGAAGAATTTTTTTGATAAAATAATAACATTAAAGACATTAGATTTGATAATTGTGAATTAAATTTGGTTAAATAAAGGTTTTTGTTTCACAATTTTTGCTGAATGAACCGAATGTCAGAAACTTGGGTCAAACACAATAATGGTTTTGATTTGAATTGATAATTGCATAACACCGTTTTTCTTTCATAAGTGCATAAATTTCTATGATTATACATTCTAGAACTTGATTTGTGACCGTTTCAAGATTGAAGTCTGTTTGTATGTATTAAAATGATAGAGGCAATTATGACTTTTTCTTTTGACCTTCAACCGCTTGCTATAAACATTAAAAACTCATTAGTTGCCCACTTTTGAGCCTGAACTTTAATGATTTTTCATAGCTTCTCAAATGACTGTTTGGGGTATTTAGGATGTTTGGTTGAATAAATGAGAAAGGTAAAGAGGTCACGTGTGATAAAATAATCCATAAAAAGGTGAAGAAAATAAATAAATAAATTTCATCCATTCTCTTTTAGAAAATCTCAACAACAAAAAAATACAAAGTATACTAAAAAAGAAGAAACTGAAAAACAAAGTATGTTGTAAGGGTAAAGATTGATTGAATAAAGATCATATGATAAAGTAAGACATATTAAGATAATCTCAATGCTTCAATCAGATATCTAAAAGGTTTTAGTATTTTGGGAAATATTTGTAAGCCTTTTGAATTACCCTTTCTTTAACTATCTCACCTTAAATCATTCACCTTGGCCTCATTACAACCATTTAAAGACCTATTGATTTTTGCATACATTCAAATAGAGTCAGTGTCGAGTCGGTCTATAATCAAGCTCATGGTAATTTACTTTCATAAAAATTTGAGTGAAACACAATGACCTTTAAACACATGAGAGTGATGGGAGAAGAGTGACCTCGATTCATGCAGTTGTTATGACTCATAGAATTAGCTTGAATTAAATTTGCATATGATTGCCTTGTCTAATGTCTGGATTGTTTTAAAACTATCATGAGATTGCTGGTTATTTTGGGTCATGATTTCTATATTGTCATCCACACATGATTGTAAAAGTTAGACATAATACTAGCTTGAGGACAAGCAAGAAATAAGCTTGCGGGGATTTGATGGGTGTGAAGTTATGCTACATTTGCATTGCATTTAACTTGAATTTTAGGACATAATTAGGACTCTAGGATTGTTTTTAGCTTGTATTTCTCTTTGTTAGGGTTGAGCGGGTGATTTTGGCTATATTGTGCAGTTTGAATGGATTGAAGCTAAAAAGAGTAGAGATTGGATGCAAGAAGATGGAATTCGATATTGAGGCTATGCGAAGACCAATTGAAAGACCAAAAGAATCCCCTTGGAGCTTGGATCGAATGGAATCAACTTGAAGTGAAGGCGCCACATACACCCATGGCCGTGGATGACATAGTCTATTCCTATTTTTAGATTTGTTTTATTGGGCTTAGCCCAATGTTTTGCAATTAGGATAAATGAGGTTTCTCCCTCATGGATGAAACACTTTACAATTTGCATTACAATTCTCTAATAGTCATGTCGTGGCCATTATCTAGAAAAACCCTAGCCCTACTACCTTTAGGGTTGGATGACCCATCCATGTAGATCATCCATTTCTGCCTTGAATTATCCGGTTGGGTGGTCAGCTCGGCAACAAAATATGAGAGGACCCAACTTTTGATGGTTGTAAAAGCTCATATCGGATATCAAATTGTGAATGTTCAATGGATCAGGAGATCATCCGACCGGCTAATTCTCGTTTATGTGCCCAACACAAGAAGACCAATTTGCCCAGCACAAAAACCAAGTTGAGCGAGAAAATCGCTCATCGGAAAGCTCAAGCCAATCGGATTAATCCAATTTTAGATTAATCTAATAAACATCTTTGGAGATAAGCACAATGAAATTAGGATAAATATGAGATGAGGGGATAAAATCAGTATGAAACCTAGGATTGAAAATGATTAACAACCTTCTAAGCATTGCTTAGAAGATAAAAGAATGTCAATCACATTGAATACTTTGGTTCCCATGGGACAGAGGAGATAAACCTCTTATTTCTGGGATTAGATGTTGTAACACCGTGATTTTTTGTGCATGTTTTATTAATTATTTAATTGACAAACGATTCATTTTATAAATTAATTGATATTGATTTAGGCTAAACCTCAGTTGAGTATTAGTCTTGTATTGTGATATCCTAATTAATGGTAAATGTTCATAATTTGCTGAGACAGAAAGTCTTCGAGCCTCTTTCGGGCCAAAATTCACCCTAAATTCGGCCCAAATGGGAATTTTGTTTTCCATAACTTGGAATCAAATTATGATTGTTTCATTGGCTTCGAAATAATATTTCGAGACAAAATAGACATCAAGTTTGTCCGCAACTCATCTCTAGATATTTTTCACACTGAAATCCAAGTTTCGACGTTCTAAATGTAACCCTAAATTAGGAGATTTTTAATCTTCGCTCGTTTTTACCGAAAATACTCGGGCATGATTTTCATCATGATGTTTCATCGCATTAGTTACATAACTCATTCATGAGTCAAGTTTGCTTGTTAAATAAGCAAAAGTACAATCACTTACGTAATCCCCTAAATCACTCATCAACTCCTTACACCACCAGTATTTTGGGGAACCACTTTGATCTCCCCCCAAGTCTGATTTCCCCCTCTATAAAAGCAACCCCTTAGCATTGAGGGAGAACACTGTTTTCCTTACTTTCTCACTTTACATTCTAAACACTTCTAAGAGATTTCCAGGTATTTATCTTCTTGTTTTCTCAATCATTCATACATACACCATTAGATAGTTATCATCTTTTAGTATGTTGTTTTTTATTATGTGATCAATACTATCAATCCTTGTGGTTGCTTTAGAATGAAATGTATTGAGATGACCATAGAGTTTTATCGAACCAACTTAAGTTATCTTACTTTAAAGTGGTAAGTTTAACTTAAGAGATCTTGATTTAAAATGTTAACTTTTGATATGTTGTTCTTGATTATATGATCAACACTATCAACCCTTGTGGTTACTTTAGAATGAAATGTGTTGTGATGACCATAGAGTTTCTTGAATCTACTTTAGTTAGCCTAGTTTAAAGTGGTAAGTTTAACATAAAATATCTTGATTTTAAAATATTGTTTTTATGAATGAGATCAACACTATTAACCCTTGTGGTTGCGTTAGAATGAAATGTGTTGAAATGACCATGGAGTTTTATTGTTCAAAAGTATTTAATCCACTTGAGTTAGCTTACTTTAAAGTGGTAAGTTTAACTTAAGAGATCTTGATTTAAAGTATTGACTTAGGTTAAGTAACTTACCTTAAAGTGGTGAAAATGACTTAAACAGTCTTCATGAAATTATTAATATGTGATAAAGTTAAAAGTACAAGCTTTATTAAAGTCTTATTTTAAAAAAGATTGTTTTCTTAAACAAGACTTTCGATGATAAAGGATGGTTCAAGAATATGTAATCTTGAACTAGATGGATGAAAGTGATTGAGTCCATGATAGGTTAAAAGATGTGTTTGGTTAAGTAACTTACCTTAAAGTGGTGAATATGATGTAAAACGTCTCCAGGAAAGTATTAATTTGTGTTAAAGTTAAAAGTACAAGCTTTGTTAAAGTCTTATTTTAAAAAGGATTGTTTTCTTAAACAAGACTTTCGATGATAAAGGATGGTTCAAGAATATGTAATCTTGAACTAGATGGATGAAAGTGATTGAGTCCATGATAGGTTAAAAGATGTCTTTACCTAAGGGTTATCATGTAAGAATTTTAACTCACAAACCTACTGATTTGTTCTTGTGTTTATTTTAGAAGCTTCCGAAGTTAGGCAGCATACTCATTTTGCACTTATCACCAACGGAACCACTAACACGACACCCTAAGGTGAAAGGGAATACATCATGACACAGTGGTGTCAGAATATGACATCTAGACCTCCTAAAGTACGTCAAAAGTTTGGAATTGTCTTGAGTATTAAGACATCTCGTACTTAATCAATTGTTTGTCTGTTAGGATTAAGTACGAATGATCTCTTAAGTCATATTGTTTAAGTTATGTCTACGTGTGGAATAATGTTATGGTGATCCATGGATGAACATTACTCGAATAAGTATAACTAGGAATGATCGACTATCCCTTGTGGCCTGAAGATGAACATGGTGTGCGATGACACCACTATGCGCTTTCCATCTCACCATACAGTCATAAAGAATTTTTTCATTGAACCAGGCCTGAGACCGGTACCTAAAGTGTCATCCATCTAGTATTTGACTCCTCGTGGACCAGCTGTTGCATACCGTCAATGAGACAAATGAGTTGGAATGATGTGACCTTTTCTACACTGCCAAGGAGAGCAGCTCGGCGTACAATGCCAGAATCGCATGCGTATGCTAGGATAGAGATTATGTCGCAGTGTTCTGCCTATGATACCATGGAGGAGATGGAATCTGAAGATGACGATTGTGTGGAGTTAGTCCGCAGACGTGGAGCTGCTAACCTCGACTTCATGGCTGCAATGACAACATCAATTCAAAATGTGAATACTAGCTTGTATCAACTGAATCAGCAACAACAACAACCAACTCAAGGACCGACAAAATATAGAGGTTTGGGTGAGTTCTGTTGTCACCAACCGCCAAAGTTTGAAGGAGGTTTTGAACCTAATGATGCAAACGACTGGATCCAAGAGTTGGCAAGAATATCCTAGGCACTAATATGCACTGAGGAACAAAAGGTCACATATGCAACCTATATGGTGACAAAGGAGGCTGAAAACTGGTGGGAGTTTACTAGATGCTAGATGACGCATGAACAACAAGTTGTCAACTGGACAACTTTTAAGGAAAGTTTTCTACATAAATACTTTCCTGTATACATGAGGACAAAGAAAGAGATGGAGTTCCTGCGTGTGCAGCAGAGGAGCACGACTGTTGGGGAATATGCTGCCAAATTTGAAGATTTGGCGAGATATGCCCCACACTATAATCAAGTGGGGAACGAAAGGTCCAAGTGTGCCAAGTTTGAAGACTGACTCAGACAAGACTAGAAAGTGATGTTCGTACATCAACAAATACTAGATTTCCCAACTCTAGTCAACAAGTGTCGACTCTATGAAGAGAGTGTAAAGGCAAGGAATGCAGCATTGAAGAGTGTCATTCCACTCGCAAATTCCTATGGACCCCAAAGGAATTTCGATCCAGGGCATAGAAGGGGAAAGCCTTTCAACCACAACCAGAAGCCTTATGCATTGCCATTTGGGAACCAACAGAGGAACTTCAAGCCTTTCAACAATAGAGGCTTCCGACCGAGAAACAACAAAAACCACGTCAACAACAACAACACCAACAACAAAATGAGTTCACTAGTTGGGAACACTAATAACAATACACCACCTTGGTGCTCGAAGTGCAAGAGGGAGCATTTCAACGTCAACTGCCTCGTATGTTATCATTGTAACCAGCCTTGACACATCAAGCCTATGTGTCCTAAGCTGAAAAGAGAAGAAGTGAATATTGTTCAAGCGGCCAGACCTAAGCCCAAAGGAAGGGTGTTCACCATGAGCGGAGCTGAGATTGAGGAAGATGAAGACCTCATACAAGGTACATACTGTGTTAATGAGATTTCCTTATCACAGTTGTTTGATTCAGAAGCGACCCATTCTTTCATATCTAATGATGTTGTAAACCGATTAGAATTGCCTATAGTATCCTTACCCTATGACCTAATTATATCAACACCCACCAACGAACTCGTCATAGTGTCAACTATTTGCTCCCAATGTCCCATAATACTAGATAACCAAACCTTTATAGTAGACCTAATATGTCTACCCTTATCCCAATTAGATATCATCTTAGGATTGGACTAGTTATCCAACAAACATGTTCTCTTGAACTGCTTTAACAAAATAGGAATCTTTAGCGATCCTAAAAGCCCCATCAGATCCAATCATGAAACCAAAAGCACCACTACCAATCAAATTAAGAAACTCTTGAAAGATGGAGCTCAAGTATTTATGTTGCTAGCATCATTGGAGAAGAAAGGTGGAGAGGAGATTCAGAACCTACCCATAGTTAGGGATTTCTCCGAAGTATTTCCAGACGATATTCATGGTTTGCTCATAGTATGGGAGATAGAGTTTGTTATCGATCTAGTTCTTGGAACTTGACCAATCTCTATAGCTCCCTATAGGATGGTACTGTTGGAGTTAATGTAGTTGATGAAGCAATTAGAAGACTTACTACAGAAGTAGTTCGTCAGACCTAGTATTTCTCCATGGGGTGCTCTAGTGTTATTTGTGAAGAAGAAGGATAGCAATATACAGTTGTGTACTGACTATCAGCAGTTGAACAAAGTCACCATCAAGAAAAAGTACTCCTTTCTAAGAATTGACGACTTTATGGATCAACTGAGAGGAGCTACCGTGTTTTCAAAAATTGATCTTCGATCGGGGTACCACCAAATACGCGTGAAGTCGGAAGATATTTCGTAAACAGCTTTTCAGACGCATTATGGCCATTACGAATACCTTGTGATGCCATTTGGTGTAACCAATGCTTTTGTAGTGTTCATGGATTACATGAATAGGATTTTTCACCCATACCTCGACACATTTGTAGTCGTGTTTATTGATGATATCCTGATTTACTCGAAGAATCAAGATGAACATGCGAAGCATATGAGAATAGTGTTGCAGATTTTGAAGGACAACCAACTCTATGCTAAACTTTCGAAGTGCGAATTTTGGTTGGAATCAGTGAATTTTCTTGGGCATGTAATATGAAGCAAAAGAATTGTTGTGGACCCTGCTAAACTGGAAACACTAATGGAATGGAATTCCCTAAAATTAGTGACGGAGATCAGAAGTTTCCTCGGTTTAGCAGGATACTATTGGAAGTTCATAGAAGGATTTTTGAAGTTGGCTTTGCCACTAACAATGCTAAAAAGGAAAGACAAAGCCTTTGTCTGGACGGTGAAGTGTGAAGAAAATTTTCAAGAGCTGAAAAAGAGATTGACTATAATGCCTGTATTGATTTTTTTAGGGGTGGTCAGTGTAGGGGTGGTCAGTGTGAAGAAAATAATACAGATACATTGATCGGTATATTATTTAGATTTGCTACACAATATATCATGTTTTATTTTTGTTTTGTTTAACAAAAATAATATTTTTTGTTTAAAATATTACACTTATTTCTTATGCAGGGGTGGTCAGTGTAATGAAAATATAAAAATTATGGGAGGTTTGTGTAGATGTAAGAAAGTGAGGATGGTTTATGTAATTTCACTAAAACTCAAGGGGTATCAGTGTAATTTACTCTATTTTATAATACATAATAAAGACTAATTGACCAATATTTTCAAAAAGTATTTAGTAAAATTGAAAAAATATGATAAATTAAAATATGTATTTACTCTAACTTTTTAAAAAGACTCTTGCTAAAATGGGGAACACATATGTTATTTTATATATTGTGTTACTTTGTGTACGATTGAAAATATATAGAATTAAAAAATATATATTATTTTTTCTTACTAATATTAAATTAAAAATATAATTGGTTGATAATATATATTTAAATTAAATTTTTTATTAATTTAATTATTTTTCTTACCAATATTAAATAGTAACTAAAATATTACACTATTTTAGAACAGAAGATATTAGTAACATAACCCATAAACAAGGAAATAAACAAATTAGAATCTTAATAAAAAGGCCACGCCTCATTCGCGTTAAAACTGGCGGGAATTTCATTACCTCACTCCAGTTTCACTCTCCCAACTTCTCTTTCTCTCTTTCCAATTCCAACCCTTCCATCTCAGCCATGAACAAAGGTGGCCGGAAACGCCCTCCACCGCCGTCTCAGCCCTCACCCTCCAACCCTCCGAAGAGTCAAGCCTTGAACCAAGAAGATGAGTTCGTCGACGAGGACGTCTTCCTCAACGAAACCCTCATCTCCGAAGACGAAGAATCGCTCATCCTCCGTGACATCGAACAGCGCCAGGCCCTCGCTGATCGCCTCGCCAAGTGGACCCGCCCTCCTCTCTCCCCAGATTACATCGCTCAGTCTCGCAGCGTCCGTGAGTAATTTCACTAGGGTTTTGGGTTTCGTTTTTTTATATAAAATTTTAAGTTCAATTTCTTTTGGTCCTCTTGAAATTATAATCCTTGGTTTGCATTAGTCCCTGACTTTAGTAAATTATCTCCATATATCATGCATTTGTTAGCAGACTGTTACTTACTGTCAAGGTTTTGAATGACTAGTAATCACACGGAAATGTTAAGGTTTTTTGGAGTTTCCGAAACCACATCATGCCCACAATGGTGGTTGCATTAGCCACATTTGTCAAATAGCAGGCTGCTACTTACTGTCAAGGTTTTGAATGACTAGTAAGCACGCGGAAATGTTAAGGTTTTTGGAGCTTCCGAAACCACATCATGCCCGCGATCGTGGTCTCATCAGCCACATTTGTCTAAAATAGTTCGTAATGTCAAGGTTTTGGAGTATCTGAAACCGATTTAAAACCTGGCTGGCAGTTAACATTGTCACTAATTTGAAACTGCAAGCATGGGTCATATTATAAAATGCATATGTTAATTCGTACCAATTTGATTGATACATAACAGTTTGAGGGACTAATGTTAGTTTTCTAAAGTTAGGGACTGATATGAGCTATGTTTATTTTTTCAAGGGCTAAAATGTCAGTTTACTCATTTGATTGATTATTTATTTATTTAATATCTTTATTTTGGATTTTTAGTTTTTCAGCAGTTGGAGATGGATTATGTGATTGGAGAAAGTCATAAGGAGTTGCTACCGAATTCATCTGGACCCGCTGCCATTATTAGAATATTTGGAGTTACAAAGGAAGGTTAGCTAGTGTTTGTGTTTTCTTTACATGCTGCTAAGTATTTGGTTTCTTCAAGAAGAAAAGGACATCGGCAATTTGAGCTTTATTATTCATAGTTTTGCACTTTTGTGAAAAAGCTTGTAGTGAATAAAACTTGGATTTGTAACTTTAAGAGGGAATGGATAATAGATAGGTTTAGAAATTATAAGTTTTAAAGAGAATAATAACAGTTGAAGGTGCATTGAAGCATTTCTGCTGTCAGTTATCAAGCATCAATTTGTTGAAATGAATGAATAATATAGAAGTTCTATTAATATACCCCCTTCCTTACTCATTATTTACACTCTTAACTTACTCTTTAGCACAAGCTGTAATGTCAGTCTCTCTGCCATTACCCATCTTATACGGCTTCAGAGAGTACATATGTTTCTACCTTTATGGTTTTTTAAGAACAATACAGTTTTTACTAATTCACATTGTCGGCCTGTGGTTTTCTCATATGTAAGTCTCCTAATAAATTATTTGATTAGAATATTAGAAAAATAAAATCCTTATTGCGTTTTCATGCAATATTTTCAAGTTTTTGGAATACTTAGCCGTTGACATGATATTAGAGTCTGTTTAATCAAATGATCAAGAGTTTGATCATTGTGCCCCTATATTTATAAATACAATGATTGTGGTGCTTGCACGAGCATATTTTTTTCTGGGATAGTCAGTCTTTAACATAGAAAAATAACCGACATTTCCCTTATGAAAACTTTGACATGAGATTGAATTCAGATTTTATGTGCCAAATTCAAATTTAGAAGTCCAACAATTTTTTGACTTTCCAAATTTAGTTTTCATTATCTATAATTTTAGAAGTCTAGATATATAGCACAGTGTAGATACTTCAGAAGAAGGTGCACTTATAATTTGACGGACTTGATTATATATATAAAAATATGATTTTACCGAGTTCCAAATCAATATCTATGAACCTACACATGCAGTTAGTTTCTAGCCTTAATCTTGATTATCAATAATTTCCAAGTCTACATATGCAGTGATCAATGCACAGAAAAGGACACACTGATGGTCTGACAAACTTATACTGAATATTTTTAACACCTAGAATTGAACTCAACTTCTTGATTCACAACTAATATCGTAATTTGACTCTAGCAATGTGAGAAAATGATGAGAATTGTGAATTCCTAATTGTAATTTTTGAAGATGTAAAGGTTTATTTTGCATAACTGCTGGCATACTTGTTTTATCTAAGAGATAACCATGAAAGGATTTTACTTTCTTGCATACTAAATTTATTTCTTAGATATTTCACACTATAATTTTCTAGTTACATATTTCACACCATAAGTGTCCTAAAATTATCCTTGGCAATAGAACCAGGGTAGACTCTAGTGTTTAATTGAAAAAGTTGATGTAAAATTATATTCTATCATAATAATTTTGATTGTGGCTCTCAAGCTTGGAGTTATATAATAAATTTGGGCTGTTTGTTAGGACACAGTGTTTGCTGCAATGTTCACGGGTTCGAACCATATTTCTACATCAGCTGCCCTCCTGGAATGCGTCCAGATGATATCTCCCATTTTCATCAGATTCTCGAGGTATTTGTCTTGGTGCTTGAATATAAAAGTTATTTTCTACTTAAGGATTGCATTAATTTACTGTTCGCATCTTGATATGCTTTAGGCAAGGATGAGGGAGGCAAATAGAAACAGTAATGTGGGAAAATTGGTTCGCCGTATTGAACTGGTGCAAAAAAAGAGCATTATGTACTATCAGCAGTCTGATTCTCATCCATTTCTCAAAATTGTAGTTGCACTCCCAACAATGGTTGCCAGCTGCCGTGGTAAATATTATCAGTAGAATTCTACTTCCAGTATAATAATTTTTTTCTGTTTTTAGTAATCCAGTATTATCCAATTAATTTTTTATGTTTAAATTACACTGTTCTCGTAGGCTGTATTTATATGCAATATTATGTTAAGGTAGTTGATCAGTAATTTTTTGGTTCTTGCATGTTGACATGTGATGGTGTTTTCTTGAGTTAATTTGTTTCTTGCCAAAATTTCGAAACTTGGCAGGTATTCTTGATAGAGGTATTCAGCTTGATGGTCTTGGCATGAAGACCTTCATGACTTATGAAAGCAATGTACTTTTCACCCTTCGTTTCATGATTGATTGCAACATTGTTGGTGGAAATTGGATAGAGCTTCCCGCTGGAAAATACAAGAAGACATCAAAAACATTGTCTTACTGTCAGTTAGAGTTTGATTGCCTGTATCCTCTTTCATATGATACCCTCTAACATTATCCTCATAAGAGGTCTATCCGCACACTACACTTTTATATTTTTCTTTTCTCCCCTTAACGATGTTATAGGTATTCAGAATTGATTAGTCACACCCCAGAAGGGGAATATTCGAAGATGGCTCCATTTCGCATATTGAGTTTTGACATTGAGTGTGCTGGTCGTAAAGGTCATTTTCCTGAGCCCAGCCACGATCCTGTTATCCAGGTCCATTGCCTTATCTTTTTATCACTTAAATAACTATGCACATGTTACTTCTTCTAGACTGAAAAGTCTCATTTTCTTACAGATTGCTAATCTAGTTACTCTGCAAGGAGAAGATCAGCCGTTAATTCGTAATGTTATGACGCTTAAATCATGTTCCCCAATAGTTGGGGTTGATGTCATGTCATTTGATACAGAAAGAGAAGTGCTTCTAGCTTGGAGGGTATTCTTATCATATCTACATATTTTATATCTCAATATAAAGTAAAACACCAAATTTGATCTAGTATAATTCCCCTCTCCACTAAGTAAAGTGGTTTTTTTTAATTTATAAACACACTAATTCAATATTTGAAATCCCGTTTAGTATGTCACACAGCATGAGGTTTTGTAGTGCTTTTAACTTTGTTTAATGTTATTATTAAGTATCATATGCAACTTCTAACGGAACCATAATCCTTTGTCTACAAGGTTCTTATAATTTGACAAAAAATGATTTGCTTGCAGGATTTTATCCGTGAGGTGGACCCTGATGTTATAATTGGATATAACATATGCAAATTTGACTTACCATATTTGATTGAGGTGATAACTTAACCTTGAGATTAAAGAATACACTTGTGATTAATCATTGGAAGGTCGGTGCATTTGGTTATAGTTACTCTTTAAACATAATTTAATTTGCTGCTCTTTTGTTTTTAGAGAGCTGCAACCTTGAAAATAGTAGAATTTCCAATCTTAGGCCGTATCAGGAACAGTAGAGTCAGAGTAAAAGACACAACCTTTTCATCCAGGTAAACAAACAGACTCATGTTGCATTCTTGATATAGTTGGATGGTGCCTTTTGATTTGGCCAACTTCTATGAAAAAGGAGTGAGAACAACATTTTATGTCCTTAACCTTTCATATGAATTTTGAAATCACTTTTTTTATTCTTTTATATTTTCAATTATGCCCTTAACCTTTGCTCACATCGTTATGTTTGCTTACAGACAGTATGGGACTAGGGAAAGTAAAGAAGTTATGATAGAAGGGAGAGTCCAGTTTGATTTGCTCCAGGTTCCATTAATCTGTTTTTTATATTTTAAATATAGAAATTAAAAAATAACCTGATAATAACTTAAGATATGAAATTAAAATTAAAATGAAAATTTAATATATAAAATTTTGTTAGGTATTCATATAATCCTATAATAAAAAGGTAGGCATTCAACCCTCTTTAATATAATATCTATTTCTATTTAGTTTAATAATCCATTCCATTATTATATTAATCTGTTCCTATTTAATTTTCCATTTTGTAAAGCATTAACTCGGTATACCCTTGAAACTTAGGAAAAAATCATACTTTTTTACAAATACTTATTTTAAAAGTCTTACAAACCATACCCTTGAATGCTTTTAACAATAAATAATGAGTAATGTACAATGCATTATATAATATATCGTTAATAATATTTTTTTTAAAAATATAGATGCAAACGTATTCAATTACTTAGAAAATTAATTCTAATAATAATATTAGGAACAAAAGTAAACTGAAATAATTTTAATCTCAATCTTAGGAGCCAAGGATAAACAAATAAAAAAGTAACTTGGATTGAAAAATCGTATATCTAATATATAAAAAATAGTGGACCTAAATTTCTATAAATAACCAATATACACTTGCCATTTCTATTACATATTCTTAATCCTTACAATTAAGGTTAACAAAAGCCTTAAAATATTTAAATTTTCTTAATATTAGACACCCTCATTGAAGAGGATGAGCCTTGGTAACGGTAAGGTTGCTTGCCTTGTGACTTGAAGCTTGGAGGTCATGGGTTCAAATCCTGGAAACGAACCTCTTCGCTTACGAGGGTAAGACTATATACATCTACCCTCCCCAAATCCCACCAGGTGAGAGCCTCGTACATTGTGCCATCCTTTTTATTACACATAGCCATTATCTCTACACATGAAAATCATCTTAAATAAATAAGTTATAATTTTTTAAAAAAGTTCAAAAAACATTATGAATATTGATACATGCTAATATATGTATTGGAAATAAAAGCAAAAAAAAAGCAAATGATATTGTTTTAACTTCAAAACAAATTCAAGCTACCAGTGGGTTGGAAATGAAAAGAAGAAAAATAAATAAATATAAGGAACAATGAACTGCAAATATATTGAAATATGAACAGTGAGTAAATTAATTAAGAATATTTGTTAGAAATACTGTTGTCAGGCGCTTGTCATAAAAACAGTTATCAGTGATAAATAATTTGCCAAATGCCAAACTTTTTTTCCCACATGTCAAACAAATTTCATGGCAAAAGTGACCCAAGGTTTTCCTTTTATATATAATAATTGATATTCGATATTTGATTTGTAGGTTATGCAAAGAGACTACAAACTGAGTTCTTATTCATTGAATTCTGTGTCAGCACACTTCCTTTCTGAGCAGGCAAGGCCATCCTTTGATATCATATTTTGCCCTTGATTTTTTATTCTTATATATATAGGAATTAAATTATTGATAGAGGCTACAATTTACTTATCCTTTTTTCTGATAATCCTAGATTAAGTAAGTTTCAGATTTCAATGCATGAGCTCTTGATGTAAACGCTTACTTAATGTTGTAGCTGGCAAAGTTTTTTGCCCTGGTCTCTTGCTATTGTCTATAATGGCCTGGATTACATCGGAGTTGTAATGTAGTGGAAATAAATTTTCATTGGTTATCTTATGTACGGTTTATCTTTTGGTGTATTTATGTACATTTTCTGCATTTTGGCCTATTCTTATACATCCCATTAGAATATGTGAGTCCTCTTATTCTTCCAAGCAGGCTACTTTTGCTGGAATCTTGTTTTTCTTGAAAGTTATTGTGTATGTTGTTTATTGACTTAGACGCTTAGTCACTGCATGTTCATATACTGCAGAAAGAAGATGTCCATCATTCAATCATATCTGATCTTCAGAATGGAAATCCAGAAACTAGGAGGCGTCTTGCTGTGTATTGTTTGAAGGTTCATATTTTTATTCTTTTCTCTCTTGGGCTATTCTCTGTTGCTACCTTTTGATTATGTGTTTGTCCAGTCCTTTCATTTTCCCCCCAACAAGTTCTCATTGGCAGGTAAACTTCATATGTGGATAAAACTCAGTGTTAATAATAGTTTGCCCATGGTTATGGCATTTTAGTTTTTAAAATATTGACGAGAGTTACCCATAGAGATAAGTAGTTTGCCACTTCATCTTATGATCTGACTGATAGGCATGACTTTTTTGGTTTGCATTTTTAGTTTTATAGATACTTCTGTTAGGAAAGGATTTTCTATGTTAATTTGTTGGCCATTGTCTCCTATCAATTTTCTATTAAAAAAGGATATATATGTACTAAAAATTAGAATTTGTAACCACTTCATTTATTGCGCATTATTGGAATTTTTTTATCGAGACCTGGATTCTTTAACATCACCAAACAATTTGAAAAAAATTTCTAATATTTTTCTCAACGCTAATAGATTTGTCATTTTTTGTGAATTTAAAGTTCATTTTGGTCTTGAAATCTTTTGATTGTGAATTCTTATTTTTCAGTGTATAAAATAGGGTTCAACATCACAACTCTGAATAGAACTATAGATATCTTAGTTGTTTGAAGACTTTAAGCTTGCATGTTTGTTTTTCTTCAAAATATATGCAAAGGAGTAAATTGAAGTCGTGTTATCTATAAAATCTTAACAATGTATTTAGGCTACTACTCTAAAAGTTGTAATGCTTATGAATCTTTTACCAGTGAAAGCCATGTGAACCAAATGCAGGGAATCCGTTATGACTACATTATACATGATTTCATATTCTTTAGGTTATGGATGCCACGAGGAAAGGAATTTAAAAAAATTATGAGTCACTTTATTTTGTTCTTTATGCAGGATGCATATCTCCCTCAGCGGCTTTTGGATAAATTAATGTTTATTTACAATTACGTGGAGATGGCTCGAGTTACAGGTGTCCCAATTTCGTTCCTGCTTTCCAGGGGACAAAGCATTAAGGTAGGCATTAAAATTCCTCCATTCTTATCAATGGTTGGAAATATTGAATTTAAAAAAAAATTGATACATTGAATTTGTGGAAGTAATTGGGTCTTTTTTCTTCTCTTGCAGGTGCTTTCACAACTTCTTAGGAAGGCAAAACAGAAGAACCTTGTTCTTCCTAATGCTAAACAGGCAGGGTCAGAGCAAGGAACATTTGAAGGCGCCACTGTAAGTTAATTCTTTGCTTTTTCAGCTCCATTTTTCTATACACATGGGGAAACAATTGGGAACGAGTATATGTTTACTGTTCTTCGAAATGGTCGAGTTGTGATATTCAAAGGTCCCTTCCTCATCAATGTATATACAATTACACATGCATGTATATGAGTCTTTGATAGAAGTGAACCATATTGAATGGAAAATGTAGTTTACTGATATGAATTCTGGATTGTAACCAAGGTATTCAGCACCAGAGAATAACAGAGCTCACTTCCTCTCCACTCCTGGTTTTCGAGAGGCTTGGAAATACTTCCCTCTCCTTTCCTATACAATTGATAAATCCCTCACTCTTCTGATGACTCACTTATAACCTATCCCTGTCAACTAACTAGCTACTAGTACTACCTAAGCACAGCAATTAATTACTAACCGTTATGTCTTATTCTTCATGTTATTTCTGTTACTCAAATATCTAATATCCTTTATTGTTCTTTTTATACAAAAACTCAAGTATGTCTTATTATTCACTTGCCCATTTCCTTTTGGATGTTTTACTTGTCCACCTTTTGCCTGCTGATTACAAGAGCAAGATATGTAAAATTTACAAATGCAGGTATTGGAGGCAAAGGCTGGATTTTATGAAAAGCCAATTGCTACATTGGATTTTGCATCCTTGTATCCGTCTATTATGATGGCCTATAATTTATGTTATTGCACTCTGGTAAATATTCACCACTGTCTCTGGATACTGCCTTAAACTTCTGAGTTCTGCTGTTCTTATTTTATAAATGTTTATTCATTAGCTTAATTCAATTCTTCTGAGGCAACAATTGGAAGAGATTATATGTTATATGTTTACTGTTCTTGAAGGTGACCCCTGAAGATGCTCGGAAGCTCAACCTCCCTCCGGAGTCAGTGAACAAAACTCCATCTGGTGAAACATTTGTTAAATCAGATTTGCAAAAGGTTTGTTGGTTGTAAAGTGTAGTTGATTATTTTGCCTTTTCTTCCAAGGTTCAACATTAATTTCATTTTAGAAGTTTATGTAAAGTTGAGGCACTAAAATAATGAGAGTATATTTAGGGGATACTTCCTGAAATTCTTGAAGAGCTATTAGCTGCTCGTAAAAGGGCAAAAGCAGATCTAAAGGTATGCTTTCTGTACATACTGTGAATACTGACTCTGGATTTATTTATTTTGCTGTCAGCTGTGGTGTTTGATTAATTAAAATTACTGGGAACAAACGAGCGATTGAATAGTAAAGAGAATAAAGAGGAAAAACATGAAGGATTTTGTTAACGAAGTTCGACCAATTTGTGCCTACTTTTCTGGGAGCTTTGAGCGGCTATCACTAAGTATTAGAGAATAAGGATGCTAAGGCTAATACCAGACCAATGATTAAAAACGTGTATAAAAGGGGAAATAGGAAAGTTTGGATAGAATAACCAACTTTCCCTTTCTAACCTTGGGTAGTTAGAATCAGTTAGGAAACTAACTGCTATTAATAGCATAACAGTTAGGAGGGAAAGGGATTTTTTGGATTAACCAATCTGATTCAGGAATCAATGGTGGGGAAAAGGGATCCAGGGATCCGTGTATGCTCTAATCTTGTAATTCATTTTCTCTCTCTCTCAATTCAATAAAACCTAGAGCCCTGCCAAGAATTCCATTGATTCTGGCTTAGGGACATTTCCTTTCATTCTCCTTTCTTAACTAGTATAGATACCAGTGTCTATCACTGGTAACAGAGCACCATTCTGGTGCCTGTGGGAAGACATCACGCCGCTGTTGATTAGGGTTTTGTCGCATGGTCTCTACAAGAAGCATGGCTAGAGAAAACGATAGTGGGATGCAAGAAAGGGAGGAATTCTGCCAAGACAGGAAGAAAATGCGAATGAGAATGGAGCTGAGTGAAGCTCGTATCGTGAAGACTGAAGAACTATTGGCTGCTATAGCCACCAAGCTAGGAGTGAATCCCATTGAGAATGCGGTGAAAGAAGGCAGTGAAAATGATGAGGTGAATTGTCACAAGTTGGGCCAAAGCCAAGATAGATGGAGGAAATTGGAGATTCCCATTTTCTTAGGAGAGGATACATATGGTTGGGTGTAGAAGTTAGAGAGATATTTTTCTCTTAGATCCATTTCTGAAGAGGAAAAGATGAGGGCCACTCTGGTTGCTCTAGAGGGAAAAGCTTTGAGTTGGTATCAGTGGTGGGAGGGTTGCAACCCAAAACCTACCTGGGAAGGGTTCAAATTGACATTGGTAAGGAGATTTCAACCTTCTATGGCTCAAAACCCTTTTTAGTTACTTCTATCCTTGAAGCAGGAGGGAGGAATAAAGGCTTATGTGAAGGATTTTGAGAAGTATGCAGGAGCCTTGAGGAGACTCAACCAAGATTTTGTGAAAGGGGTGTTTTTGAATGGACTCAAGGAGGAGCTTAGGGCAGAAGTAAGGCTATGTGAACTTAAAACCTTACCAGAGGTAATGCAGAAAGCCATACTGATAGAACAAAAGAACTTGGTGGTGAGTAGAAGGCCTCCCTGGGGATTTTCAAGATCTTCTGGTTCAAGTAGGTCCAATTCTTTCAACAGGGTGGTTACTATGGAACCTTCTTCGACCCAAAGTAGTAGAAGAGATGTATCCTCCATAGGAAGTGTGACTGCACCTTCCAGGACCTATCAAGAAGCTAATAATTCTAAGGCTTTAGGGGAGTTCAAGAGATTGACTAATGCTGGGATGACGGAAAAGAGAGAGAAGGGCCTCTGTTTTAGGTTTGATGAACCCTTCTCTAGGGAGCATAGATGCAAATTCAAATAGTTGAGCATGTTGTTGATGGCTGATGAAGAAGAGGTTGAAGGAGAAGAGGAAGTGGAGGCAGAAGTGGTGGAGCACTCTGATTCCCAACAACTTTCTCTGTATTCCATGAAGGGACTCACAACTACTAAGTCTGGGAAGATTGAGGGTAATCTCTGTGGGATTCCAGTGGTTATTATGATAGATTGTGGGGCATCACACAATTTCATTTCAAAGGAATTGGTGGACCAGTTGAAGGTGGAGGATAATAAATCTTATATGGTGGAGGTAGGTGATGGTCACCAAATAGCTTGCATGCTCTCAACTCCTGTTATGCCTACCACAAATTGAGGTAATTCAAGATTTCTATCTATTTGCTTTAAGAGGGGTGGATGTGGTATTGGGGTTAGAATGGCTGGCCAGTTTGGGTGAGGTTAGAGCATATTTTGGTAGAATGAGGTTGACTTTGAGGAAAGGTGATTCCTTAGTAAGCATTTTGGGAGATCCTGCTTTGACCAAGACAAAATTGTCTTTAGGGGCCTTTATGCAAGTGCTGTTGAGGGAAGGGGAGGGTTTACTTCTTCAGTATGGTATTTCTGGGGAGGTTGAGACTCAGAGGAGGGTTCCTATAGAATTAGAAGGGGTGTTGCAGCAATATGAGGGAATTTTTCAGGATTTGTAGGGACTTCCTCCTACTAGACAGTATGACCATGCTATACATTTGAAAGAAGGAGCTGAAATACCTAATCTCAGACCTTAGAGGTGTCCATATTATCAGAAATCTGAGATTGAAAGGCTTGTGGCAGAGATGTTGGAAGCTGGAGTAGTTAGGCTGAGCATAAGCCCTTATTCTAGCCCAATCATATTGGTAAAAAAAAGGATGGGGTGGAGATTTTGTGTGGATTACAGAGCTCTCAACAGAATTACCATCCCAAATAAATTCCCTATTCCCCTCAGTGAAGAGTTGTTGGATGAATTAGGAGAAGCAAATGTGTTTTCTAAGCTTGACTTGAAGTCAGGGTACCACCAGATAAGGATGAAACCAGAGGATATAGGCAAAACTGCTTTTAGAACCCATGAAGGCCATAATGAGTTCTTGGTCATACCTTTTGGGCTGACCAATGCACCCTCAACCTTCCAATCTCTTATGAATAAGGTCCTAAAACCCTACCTCAGAAAATTTACCCTAGTTTTCTTTGATCATATACTTGTATATAGCCCTGACCTAGAAGCCCATGTCCAACATCTAGGGGAAATTTTGGCTGTGTTGGGAACTAATAGCCTCAAAGCCAATATGAAGAAATGTAGTTTTGGTCAGGGTAGCATTGAGTATCTAGGCCATATTATTTCTAAAGGAGGGGTGGTTGCTGATACTTCTAAGATAGAGGCTGTGAAAACTTGGCTTGCACCTGTCAATATCAAGGGTTTGAGGGGATTCTTAGGGCTCACTGGATACTATAGAAGATTTGTTCAGAACTATGGCAAGTTAGCCAAGCCTCTCACTGATCTTCTGAGGAATGACTCCTTCATTTGGACTAAAGATACCACCACTGCTTTTGAGAGGTTGAAGGCTGCCTTGATGGAGATTCCCATGTTGGTTGTCCCCAATTTCAATAAGCAATTTGTAGTAGAGATTGATGCTTCTAGTATTGGCCTAGGGGCTGTCTTAATGCAAGAGGGTATGCCTCTAGCTTTTTGGAGCAAGGGGCTAGCAGTGAAGGCTCAACAGAAATCAGTATACGAAAGGGAACTCATGACTTTAGTTCAAGCTATTCAGAAGTGGAGGCACTATCTGCTAGGGAGGCATTTCATTATTAGAACTGACCAGAGGAGTTTAAAATTCTTGACTAATCAGAAATTGTTCACTGATGAGCAGTTCAAATGGGCTATAAAATTGGTAGGCTTGGATTTTGAAATTCAATATAAGCCAGGTAGTGAGAATTCTGCAGCAGATGCTCTATCTAGAAGACTTATGTATTCAGCCATCTCTATAGTGAGTCATGAAGATGTGGACAATTGGGTGCAAGAGGTTCAGGGAGATCCTAAGTGGAGGAAAATAATGCAGGATCTACTCATTTCTTCTAGTGCTCATCTAGGATTTGAGATCAAGAAGGGGGTGTTGTACTACAAAGATAGGTTGGTGATATCTCAAGCTTCAAACATGATCCCTTTGATTATATCTGAATGTCATGAAACTCCTACTGGTGGACACTCAAGGTATTTTAGAACATACAAGAAGATCTCTAGCTTCTTGTTTTGGGAGGGTATGAGGAAGGATGTCAAGGAGTTTGTGGAAGGTTGTGATACTTGCCAGAGGAATAAGTACTCCACCTTAGCCCTTGCTGGATTGCTTCAGCCTTTACCTATTCCTCAACAGGTGTGGATGGACATCTCTATGGACTTCATAGGAGGACTCCCTAGGGTGAAGGGTAAAGATACTGTATATGTTGTGGTAGATAGGTTAACCAAATATGCTCATTTTTTGCTCTGAGACATCCTTATTCAGCAAAGGAAGTGGCTGCTCTGTTTGTAAGAGAGGTGGTGAAGTTGCATGGGTTCCATAGCACTATTGTCTCTGATAGGGACTCCTTGTTCTTAAGCCAATTTTGGAAGGAGCTTTTTAGAATGACAGGAACTCAATTAAAATTAAGCACATCCTACCATCCTCAGACTGATGGCCAAACTGAAGTGACTAACATGTGTTTGGAGACCTACTTGAGGTGTTTTGTAGGGCCTAAACCCAGGCACTGGGTAGATTGGTTGCATTGGGCTGAATTTTGGTTCAATTCAAGCTACAATAGTTCAGCTGATATGACCTCTTTTAGGGCCTTGTATGGGAGAGAACCTCCTATATTGTTGAAGGCTGGAACTATCCCTTCTAAGGTGGAAGAAGTCAACAAGCTATATACTCAGAGGGATGACATTTTGGAAGAATTAAAGAGTAATTTGGCTAAGGCTCAGAATTTGATGAAGCAGTATGCTGATAAGCATAGAAGATTGGTAGTATTTGAGGTTGGTGATTGGGTTTTCCTCAAGCTGTAGCCATACAAGATGAAGTCTTTAGCTGCTAGACCTTATGCTAAGTTGGCCCCGAGATATTATGGACCTCATAAAATAGTTAAGAGAGTAGGATCTGTGGCTTATCATTTGGAGCTACCTCTGCACTCAAAAATCCATCCAGTCTTTTATGTATTCTTGTTGAAGAAGACTCTTAAACCTGATCAACACCCTCAACCTGATCAACACCCTCAACCACTCCCACCTATGAGTGGGGTAATGAAGGTCATAGACAAAAGAGAATATGAGTGGGGTAATGAAGAGGTATTGATCAAGTGGTAGAATTTACCTGATCATGAATGCTCTTGGGAAATGGCAGCCACACTACAAGACAGATTTCCTAGTCTCCAACTTGAGGACAAGTTAGAATGTTTAGGGGGGGAGGGGAGGGGTATTGATAAGGCTAATACCAGACCAATGATTAAAAACGTGTATAAATGGGAAAAGAGGAAAGTTTGGATAGAATAACCAACTTTCCCTTTCTACCCTTGGGTAGTTAGAATCAGTTAGGAAACTAACTGCTATTAATAACATAACAGTTAAGAGGGAAAGGGAGTTTTTGGATTAACCAATCTGATTCAGGAATCATTGGTGGGGAAAAGGGATCCAGGGATTTGTGTATGCTCTAATCTTGTAATTCATTTTCTTTCTCTCTCAATTCAATAAAACCTAAAGCCCTGCCAAGAATTCCATTGATTCTGGCTTAGGGACATTTCCTTTCATTCTCTTTTCTTAACTAGTATAGATACCAGTGTCTATCAAAGGACTTGTGTTTGTAGTTGTACATCATTTGGTTTACATAACACATATATAAAGTCCTCTACTCTAACCTCTTTACATCAACCTAAGGCCTAAGCTCATAACTTGTATTGTTGTTTTCTATAATCATTAGATTTACATAACACATATATATAGCCCTCTACCGTAACCCTTTTACATAAGCTCAAACGCGTAACTTGTATTACCCCTTTCTGTACAAAAGGTTCATTCCACAACTATGGGCCCATAAAAGGCCTTATCATATTCCACAAGAATATGAGCAATTTGAACAACAAAAATTTACTATATTTAATTCTATATGTTATCTCTGCTTGTACCTGATTTTTCTCTTCTTTATTTATACTTTAGGAGGCAAAGGATCCCCTTGAAAAAGCTGTGCTTGATGGTCGACAGTTGGCCCTGAAGGTGCATATGTTAATTTTATGTCCTTTTTGTGTGTCCTTTTCACTTTTGATGTTCAGTTATCTCTAGTGCACACGAATAACTGTACTAGTTATTTTAGCATCTTAAAATCCTTTTTTTTTGCCAGATTAGTGCAAATTCTGTATATGGGTTTACAGGGGCTACTGTTGGTCAGCTACCATGCTTGGAGATATCATCAAGTGTTACAAGCTATGGTATTGGTCTAACCTTTTAGCCTGGCATTATTCTTGGAATGTCATCCTTTGTTGAAATGTAATAATATTTCAACTGAGTTCTTATTATTGCATGAATTGTGAATGCCTTGTAAAGGGCGACAAATGATCGAGCACACAAAGAAACTGGTGGAAGATAAATTTACAACGCTTAATGGCTACGAACACAATGCTGAGGTATAATATTTAGGAATTTTCTTGTTTTGCTGCCTGTCATAAAATATATGGGTGGGTGGGTTAGTTGGTGAAGCTCTGTAGGTGTCTTTATGGAGCCTTATTTCAACCTTCATAAATAAGATGTTGAGTTCACAGTTTCTTATCATTCATGGGCTGCAATCCTGCAATTGCCAACCAACAGAAAACTAATCTCGGTTTCTGAATGGTACAGTGATAGGAATAAGAAGAATAGGCCTATGATTAAGAATGTGTATAGAAGAGGGAAGAGCAAAGTTTGGCTAAGTAAATAGCAAATTTCCCTCTTTACCCTTAGGTAGTTAATTCGGTTAGGAAGTCTATAAATAGAAAGTGATGGCTTGGTAGTTAGTTAGTTAGGGAAATCTATTCTGATTTTGAGGGAAAATCAGAGGGAACTATGATTGTGGAATTCTAGAGCTGTACTCTTTCTTAAATCTTGTAATTCTCTACTTTCAATAAAATTCTTTAGAACCCCAGCAGAATCAAATTGATTCTGGTTTAGGGGCTTTTCCATTCAATTTTCCTATTCTTTCTATCTTTCTTAGATACCAGTGTTTATCATACAGTGGTCTTCATTTCCTTCAATCTGGTCATTGGATTTGTCTAGATTCGAGCAAATTTATTCCTTTTCAGTTCTATACTGTTTTGCAAAGTTTTAATTTTGACGCAGCAATGTAAAAATTTCCATCCTCACCAGTAATTTTACATTTCTGGTTATGCATAAAGTGTGAGCACCTGGGTTCAGTCACTGGTAGCTGCAAATGTTTTCCCTCCTCTCTCCCCGTTAAAATTTTTGCCTATCGGAAAATATATTTGAGCTTGCTCTCATGCTTTACTACCATAAACAGTTCTCCAGATTTTAATGTTAGATGTCTTACAAATCGATGCAATTCTTGCAACTAGGTAATATATGGAGATACAGATTCAGTCATGGTACAATTTGGTATTTCTGCTGTAGAAGAGGCTATGAACTTGGGGAGAGAAGCTGCCGAATATATTAGTGGAACTTTTATCAAGGTTTTCAAACTACTTTTCATCTTTTCCATTTGTTCCTTGTATATGTGATTTTCTTGAAAATGCTAATTGATTTCGTTAAATTACTTATACTCATAAATGGGCAAACTTAATTTTTAATTTTATAATTTCCCAAAAATAATGTAATTATTAGTTCTGAAATTTGATTCTTCTAACCACTACTAGTTCTATGAAAGTCAAATCATGACATTTATGACATTTACATAAATCTTCAAATATTTTAGGTTCAGCAGCCGTGATGTTATTTATGACATTGACATTCATATACATGGCAAAAGCTATGTTTGCCTATCACTGGATAAAATTTGCAGATAGTCCTGCTAGTGGTTTAGTATATAGAGATGGGTAACAACAACGTAAATCATTTGCATGCATCAAATGCTTTGTAACTTTAGATGTTGTGGTGGAAGTGGTCTTGTTCTGCTGCAGTCTTAGGTAGCACCTTCAAAATTTCTAAATTTGGTTGAGACTTCATTCTTGCATAAATGTGTTTGAAATTAATTGCTTCCTTTTTTTTGTTACTTATATTTTCCCCTTATGTATTGTTATCCTTTTTATTGTGAAGCCCATTAAACTAGAGTTTGAGAAGATTTACTATCCATATCTCCTGATCAGCAAAAAGAGATATGCTGGTTTGTATTGGACAAAACCAGACAATTTTGACAAAATGGACACTAAAGGTATACATTAATACTTATCCACTAGTTGCTCCTGATGCTTTGTGGAAGTACCTCTTAACGTAAATTTGTATTTAACAGGTATTGAAACAGTTCGAAGGGACAATTGTTTATTGGTCAAAAACCTGGTGACTGATTGCCTTCACAAAATACTGATAGACCGGGACATCCCTGGGGCAGTCCAGTATGTTAAAAATGCAATTTCAGATCTTCTCATGAATCGTATGGATTTATCACTTTTGGTTATTACAAAGGTATGAAATCTTTTGGGTCTACAAAGCCTCTAATGATCTTTTGAATTGCTAATAGCTTCGCATGGAGCATTCAGACATTTTATGTCGATGCATTACTAGTCTAATTGCTGTGAACTTGAATTGATATGATTGCTTTATTAGGGTTTGACGAAGACAGGAGATGATTACGAAGTGAAGGCAGCTCACGTTGAACTTGCTGAAAGGATGCGCAAGGTTTGGTGTGATAATTAAATGCACTTTTTCACGATATTTTAATGAGATTCATTTGGGAAAGGAAAAAATCAGTTAAAGTATATATGCCCATTGCACGAGTTCAATACATGAAACAGGAAAAACTATATTAAAAAGACTTAAAGAGCCAGAAGTCACTTTAATTTAGATGTTAGCATTTTTATTGTTATTGCTCATATAAATCATATTCCGAAGTTTATGTTCCTAATGGTTGGTAAGCTATATGTGTAAGTGTAACCATGCATTGTTCATTACAACCATAAATTTATTTTTACTTGTGCGTATTGAGCTTGTGATGTGTCTGTTTTCTGTGTTATAAGTGTATTCTATTTTACTTTATAATTTACAGCGAGATGCTGCCACAGCTCCAAATGTTGGGGATAGAGTACCTTATGTGATTATTAAAGCTGCAAAAGGTGCCAAGGTAATGTTACATTTTTTTTAAAGAGGGGCTTTAGTATTTTAAAGATATGCTCTAGACTAACCTATGTTAAGAATATCAGGCTTATGAGAGATCAGAGGATCCAATATATGTACTAGAGAACAACATACCAATAGACCCTCATTACTATCTTGAGAATCAAATTAGCAAGGTTTGTTTAATACATGTTTTAGATTTTCTTTAATGCTTATTGTTATTTATTAACTTTTTTCATGCTACAGCCAATTCTAAGGATTTTTGAGCCAATATTGAAGAATGCTAGTAAGGATCTTCTCCATGGAAGCCACACACGATCTATTTCTATTTCTACTCCATCAAACAGTGGCATAATGAAATTTGCTAAGAAGCAGCTCACTTGTATCGGTTGCAAAGCTTTGCTTAGGTATCCATTTTTTTCATTTCATATCTTGTTGTCTTGAGGCTCTTACATTTCCTTTTCATTTGTATTTATGTATTTCTTTTTTGGTGGTTGCTTTTCTATTTTATTCTAGTCACCAAAATGAAAAGACACATAGGGACAAGAACCTCAAATAATTACCATTTATGCATGTACTATAAAAATTGTATGAGCTAGGCTGCATATTTGCTACTAAATTGAAATGTATCAGAAGCGAGTTGGTTCTGAAAAGTAGATATCTAAATGCAGTGGAGCTAACTTTTAAATATAAGGTTTTTGCTGTTCAATAACTACCTAAGTTTTTTAAAACTGGTTCATGTAAACTGATTTTGAGATACAACTCATTTTTTATTTATTTTTCTTCTCATAGTCCGACATTTTTTACACTCATCCTTTTAATTGTCTTTTTCTGTAACGTTTTGATTGCCACACTGCCTCAGTTCAAAACTATATTCTAGACCTGTATTTTATCAATACAAGAACTGTGCCTCAGTCATGGAAATGAGCATAAAGCCTCCCACCCACAACAAATCAACACCTATGTAAAAGAGAACTTATGACATTTTGCTAATGAACATTTTAGAAATTGTGCATCTAAGGGGTGAATAAGACTATAAGAGGGGAGCACATCTGCTGTTTCATAAGTTATGTCACTGCATGTACCATCAACGTGTGATTGGTTGAAAAATATATTTAACTTAAAAAATAATAATTATTTTCCTAACAAATCATAGCCGATGGGATACAACTTGTGGAATAACAGATGTGCACCCCTATAAGAGTTATGTCCTCAGTAAATCTGTCTCCTGGTTTTCAATAATATGTATAGTTCCCACCATCCAAAACATTTTGAGCTATAATAAGATCTTGAATATCTTTCTCTTGATGTCAAATTCTTGTAGAATTTATCAAGATTTTCTCTTAACATGAAAACAAGAGTCTTCAGTTGTTATAGGAAATCATAGTAGTAGCTGTTGTGCAATTTAGATGAAAGACTTGCATGTCCAAAAAAGATATTGTATTTGCAACAATACTATACATGATGATACTTGGGTCTTTATTTTTAAGAGATGTAACATTGGAGGTTTACTTGTGTCTATTCTTATATACATTCAACTGTTTTACAAAGGTCTGATAATACTATCTTTTGTTGGGTTTGTCTCAGGGAGGGAGTTCACACTCTCTGTTCACATTGCAAAGGGAGGGAAGCAGAATTGTACTGCAAAACAGTGGCTCAAGGTAGTATCTCTTGAGTACCCTATGTTCTATTTTGAATGGTTCTGTTGTATTCGATGATTTAAGCTGATTTTTATTCGAAATATAATCGATGGTGTGGCTGCAGTGTCCGAGCTAGAGATGCTTTTTGGGAGGTTGTGGACACAGTGTCAGGAGTGTCAAGGTTCTCTTCATCAGGATGTTCTCTGCACAAGGTATTTTCATCATTAAAATTCAAATTGTTTCTATTTTTGAAATTTTATAATTAGAGGGTAAGCCTCAAAGCAATAACAAGGTTGTTTGCCTTATGACCTGGAGGTCATGGGCTCAAATTTTGGGAACAAGTTCTTTGCCTGTAAGGGTAGGGATATGTACATCTACCCTCTTCAGACCCACTAAGTCCGATCCACTGGTCCGTTTTCTGTGAAATTTTTCTTCACTCGTGTCATTTCATCTGGCTCTTGTGGATGTAATTGTAGCTACTCATTATCATTCCTGATATGTATTGAACTACTGTTTTACAGTCGGGATTGTCCAATTTTCTATCGACGAAAAAAGGCACAGAAAGACATGGCTGAAGCGAAGACGCAATTGGATAGATGGAGCTTCTAAGTTATTTCTTAGTGTTTGATCTAGTGTAGAGTCTATGTTAGAAGCCAATATAAGCGAAACATGTTGGCACAATTTAGGCATGAGTAGTATGACTTTGGTGTGTTTGGGAGCCAGTTTGCAAAGTTGAGTTTTGAAAAGTTGATTTTGATTTGAAATGGGTCTGTAGCAACTATATATATGTTGGTAGTTTATTGTTTAAGGTTATTTTGGTAGTATGAATATTATTAATGGTAATTTTAGTTAAATTCACTTTTAGATATGTGGTTACCAAATTTATTAAAATATTCGAAGTATTATTATAGCAGTAGTTAAAAACTAAACAAGTTTTGGTAAATGAAAAAGGCAAGTTTTGTATATTTGAAGTAAGGTCTGAGTACCAAAAACTAGTGATATGATTTATGAGGTTTTCGCTAGATCATGGAAAGATCCAAATGTCAAATGTTGATTCTTGAGAGTGATACTTGTTGAGAGGGACAATTATAAACTTTGAAAGTGATTAATTCCTCACGCAAAAAGGTGAGGAGATATCATTGGTAATACCTAAATCCAAGTATACGAGACATTTGAAGAGCCCAATAGAAAAGTTTCAATATTGACATGATAACTTTCCCTAATAATACTTATTAAATAATTTGTTGGACATTATTTAAGCCCTAGATAGATTAATGATGGCACCACTTGAGTTTTTGTGAAATTACACAAATCATCCTTCACTTTTCTACATATATACAAATCTCCCTTAGTTTTAATACTTTTGTTACACTGACTACCCTGTATGAGGAATAAGTGTAATTTTTTAAATAAAAAATGTGATAAATGCAATTAAATTAAATAAAATATGATATATTATGAGGAAAAATCCAAATAATATACAAATCAATGTATTTTTATTATTTTTTGTTACAAAATGCATCAACAATTCTAAAGAGATATTGTTTAAATCATTCTTATACTATATCGTAACGAATTAAAAATAATAATGAGGTACCGACTTATATATTATTTGGATTTGTATCCATAATATACCATGTTTTGTTTAACTTAATTGCATTTATCACATTTTTTATTCAAAAAAATTACACTTATTTCTCACGCGGAGGTGGTCAGTGTAATGAAAATATAAAAAATGAGGAGATTTGCATAGATGTGGAAAAGTGATGGGTGATTTATATAATTTCGCTAAAACTTATGGGTGTCAGTGTAATTTAGTTAATGATATTATATCAATCTGCCTTTGAAATGATAACTACGTTATAATACTTGCAGCAGTAGTTTAAATTATTTTAATAGACAGATTATTTTTAATATGCAAATTATTTTAAATCAGATGAAAATGGATTCATTTTACTGTTACATTTCTCTTTTCTCTCCTTACTCGGTTCACTTTCAATAACGGTTACTATTTTCACATTCTTATGTTTCTATTCATTATATAAGTTTTTTCTCAAAAATAACATACTTTGTATGCAGTATGAGTAAGTTGTATGTAGAAAGAATCAAAGGTGAATAAACAAACGAAAATGTAGCTGACCCTTCCCAATTTACGACATTGGAATTCATATTTCTATGTTGGTTTTGACCAGAAACTTTTATAACATGAAATCTGAACTAACAATAAATAAGTTGCAACGACTCATATAAAATATAATTTCGTAAAGTGCAATTGGAGCGGAACCAAAAACCTTAATGTTGAAAGATTAAAAAAATTCAAATTATTAAATTAAAATTATTTTAAAAGATGATTTTAAATGAAAGAAAATATTTATTGAATATTTTCAAAATTGTACCTTACAGCAATGAAGTTTTACACCCTATCTTAAAATAAGGGAAAATATATATAACCCCTTAAACTTTATACTTTTTTGCAAATGATACTATCAACTTTATTTTTATTTCAATCAATTTAAACTTTTCTCATTAATAAAATATGTCATTCTGTTAAGTTTATGTTAATTATTTAAGGGTGAAATCAGACCTTTCAATTTTTTTAATTTACACTATTGATTTATTTATTTAAAAATATAATAAAAAGTAAATGGAGAAACACTATTTTTCTTCAGAAAAAAACATGTTAAACACTTTTATTAATTGAAAAAATGTTCAAAAAAATGTGTATCTACAAATAAATGGTGGCAAAAGAATACACCTATCCTTAAACCCTATATGATTTGAACTTGTTAAAAGATAATTCATTTTCTAAAAGGTAGTTTATAAAAGTTAGTTTGTTGATTAAGTAGAGTTTCCATTTATGGAAATATTCAATTGAGTAGTTAGAAACCAATTTTTGGTATTTTCTGTTTTTAGATTGTATTTGGTTGTTGTTATATACACAACCTTGACTTTCATTTTCAATACATGAGAAATACTCATAGGCATTACATACTCTTTTTTCTCTCTATCTCAACTTCTTTTATTTTCTCTGTCTTGCTATCAAGAGCAGCACATTTTTCTGAGAAATCACGAACACAAGGATGGGGCAAACCAACTTTCCAACGAATGTCCAAATCCTTCATGGTAAGAACTAGCCACAATGGTACACACAAATGAAGGTGATATTTGAGTACCAAGAAATTCTTAAAATCGTGGGGAATGGAGTCACACCACTAGCAGAGAATGCCACAGATGAACAACGAATGAAGCACATGAAGGATGTGAATAATGATTGCAAGACATTATGCTTGATTCATTAATGTGTGGACATTGTTCACTTCGAAAAGATAGTTGGAGCAGAAACCTCAACCCAAGTTTGGAAGATCTTGGAGAAGGGGAACAAAGGTGCTGATCAATTGAAGAAATTACGTCTTCAAACAATGAGAAGACTTTGTATGGGTTAAAACAAGCCCCTAGAGCTTGGAATAAGAGAATAGATTCATTTCTTCACCAAGAAGGCTTTAAGAAGTGCATAGTGGAGCATGGAATATACATAAATTCAACTAAAGGTCTTGTAGTCTTGATCATTTGCTTATATGTGGATGACCTATTGATCACATCAAGCAGTGCAGAAGAAATGGAAGGATGAAGAATAGTCTCAAACATGAATTAGAGATGACTGATCTATGCAAATTGTCTTACTTCTTTGGTATTAAATTTGTTGAAACCAATGATGGAGTAGTGACGAATTAGAGAAAGTACATAAAAGAGGTACTAAACAGATTCAAAATGGATCAGTGCAATGAAGTATCAACTCCGGTGGAAGGAAATCTAAGGCTAGACACTCTTGAGAATGAAGAATCAATATACAACACATTGTTTACACAATTGGTAGGCTGCCTAAGAATCATCTGCCACAGTAGACCATAAATCTCATATAGAGTAGGCATTGTTGGTAGTTTTATGAGCAGTCTCATTTGTGGCTTCAAAAAGGATCTTAAGGTACCTAAAAGGATCAACTAATATGGGAATTTTATTTCCACATCAAAAGGAGAAATGTGAAGCACATCTTGCAGCATACTCGGATTAGTGTTGTGACAAAGTGAAGTGAAGATCAATGTCAGGTTATGTGCTTCTGCTATGTGGTGCTCTTATTTCATGGAACTCCAGAAAGCAACTGTGGTGGCATTATTTACTTGCAAAGTTGAATACATCCCAGCTTGTAGTGCATCTTGTCAAGCATTATGGATAATGACCTTAATGTTTGAATTGGGCTTAAAAATAGATTAATTTGTGGAGTTACAAGTGGACAATAAGTCTACAATTGATCTTGCAAAGAACCCTGTATTACATGGAAGGAGCAAGCACATTGAAACCAAGTTTCATTTCCTAAGAGATCAAGTCAATAAAGGGAGAATCAAGTTGAAATATTGCTGCACATAATCTCGTCTTGCTGACTTAATGATAAAAGCTTTGAAGGGTTGTAGATTCAACATGCTTAGGGATTTACTTGGTGTAGTAAAGTTAGAGGATGTCTCATCTTGTTATTAGAATAGGATTAAGAGGGAGTCTTAGAGATAATTCTTTTTCTAAAAGGTCGTTTGTAAAAGTTAGTTTAATGGTTAATAAGAGTTTTTATTTATGGAAATATTTAGTTGAGTAGTTAGAAACTGATTTTTGGTATTTTTCTAATTTTAGCTTGTATTTGGTTGTTATATACATATACTTGACTTTCATTTTCAATAAATATGAGAAATACTCAGAGACATTATACACTCTTCTTCCTCTCTATCTCAATTTCTTCTATTTTCTTTGTCTTGCTGCAACATCTGCTATCAAGAGTAGCATGTTTTTGTGGGAAATCAAGAATACAAGGATGGGGCAAACCAACTTTCCAACGAATCTCCCAATCCTTCATGGTAAGAACTGGCCATGGTGGTACGCATAAATGAAGGTGATATTTGAGTACCAAGAAATTCTTAAAATCGTGGGGAATGGAGTCACACCACCAGTAGAGAATGCCACAGATGAACAAAGAATGAAGCACACGAAGGATGTGAATAATGATTGCAAGGCATTATGCTTGATCCATCAATGTGTGACATTGTTCACTTCGAAAAGATAGTTGGAGCAGAAACCTCAATCCACGCTTGGAAGATCTTGGAGAAGGGAACGAAGGTGCTGATCAATTGAAGAAAGTTCGTCTTCGAACAATGAGAAGGCTTTGTATGGGTTAAAACAAGCTCCTGGAACTTGGAATAAGAGAATAGATTCATTTCTTCACCAAGAAGGCTTTAAGAAGTGCACAGTGGAGCATGGAATGTACATAAAGAAAACTAAAGGTCTTGTAGTCTTGATCATATAGATTGATCACATGAAGCAGTGAAGAAGAAATGGAAGAATGAAGAATAGTCTCAAACATGAATTTGAGATGACTTATGTAGGCAAATTATCTTACTTCTTTGGTATTAAATTTGTTGAAACCAATGATGGAGTAGTGATGAATAAGAGAAAGTACATAAAAGAGGTACTAAACAGATTCAAAATGGACCAGTGCAATGAAGTATCAACTCTAGTAGAATGAAATCTAAGGCTAGACACTCATGAGAATGAAGAATCACTAGACATCACATTGTTTAGACAATTGGTAGGCTGCTTAAGAATCATCTGCCACAACAAACCAAAAATTTCATATAGAGTAGGCCTTGTTAGTAGGTTTATGAGCAACCCAAAGCAATCTCATTTGTCCGTTGCAAAAAGGATCTTAAGGTACCTAAAAGGATCAACTAATTTGGGAATTCTATTCCCATATCAGAAGGAGAAATGTGAAGCACATCTTGCAACATACTCTCACTCAGATTGGTGTGGTGACAAAGTGAAGTGAAGATCAATGTCAGGTTATGTGCTTCTGCTATGTGGTGCTCTTATTTCATGGAACTCCAAAAAGCAATTGTGGTGGCATTATCTACTTGTGAAGCTGAATACATCTCATAGTGCATCTTGTCAAGCATTAATAGCGGGCCCTGATGGGATGCCCGCACGACGGGCTATTAGCTCAGTGGTAGAGCGCTCCCCTGATAATTGCGTCGTTGTGCCTAGACTGTGAGGGCTCTCAGCCACATGGATGATTCAATGTGCTCATCGGCGCCTGACCCTTAGATGTGAATCATCCAAGACACATTAGCATGGCATACTTCTCCTGTTCGAACTGGGGTTTGAAACCAAACTTCTCCTCAGGAGGATAGATGGGGCGATTCAGGTGAGATCCAATGTAGAATTATGGATAATGACCTTAATGTTTGAATTGGGCTTGAAAATAGATGAATTCGTGGAGTTACAAGTGGACAATAAGTTTGCAATTGATCTTGCAAAGAACCCTGTATTATATGGAAGGAGCAAGCACATTGAAACCAAGTTTCATTTTCTAAGAGATAAGTTAATAAAGGGAGAATCAAGTTGAAATATTGTTGCACAAAATCTCATCTTATTGACTTAATGACAAAAGCTTTGAAGGGTAGTAGATTCAAAATACTTAGGGATTTGCTTAGTGTAGTAGAGTTGGAGGATGTCTCATCTTGTTATTAGAATATGATTAAAGAGGAGTTTTAATAGATAATTCATTTTCTAAAAGGTTGTTTTTAAAAGTTAGTTTGCTGGTTAAGAAGAGTTTCCATTTATGGAAATATTTAGTTGAGTAGTTAGAAACTGATTTTTGGTATTTTCTGTTTTTAGCTTGTATTTGGTTGTTATATACACAACCTTAACTTTCATTTTCAATACATATGAGAAATACTCAGAGGCATTATCCACTCTTTTTTCTCTCTATTTTAAATTCTAATTTTTTTGTCAATAGAACTTATTATAACTGGATTCCCTTTCTTTAAGAGAATATAGTATTTTCTAATACTAGATAAGTTATTTTCTACCGCCATAAATTATGACATGTTTACTAGAACTAACCAAGAAAAATCTACCCAAAAAAACCAACAAAATCTAACATAATTGCTACATGAATGAAGATATTGAATTCTTGAATGATCTTTCACTTAGTATATCTAACCCACATTTCAAATAGGGACAAGTTTAGTATATCTATCCCTAAAATAAACTACCATAAGAAATATTTCAAATTGGACAAAACATAGTGTATGTTTTATAAACTTTACTAGGGTAAATTGAAGGAATTCAGAATTCATCTCATCAAATTTATAGAAAAAATTTAAACAACAAGTTACCTTAAAAGAATTTCTATACAATTTACTCAATGAACTTTTGTTTTAAGCACAACTTTACACCCAAACCTTTATGTACACCTCAATCTTAAACTGGAATGTTAAGACTGGACAATGGTTATCCTTATGTATCCATCATCCACAACAACAATATAACATAGGATGGATCAGCAATGGAGAAATCTTTGACTCAAGAGTATAACCTCAGGCGAGTTGTAATTCGTTGTCGGCACAAAGGGCATGAAGATAATGTTACACCACACTCCTTGCAAGTCTGCATTTGAAAAAAATACCAGACATTTTTACATGCAAGTTATTATACTTGACAATGTGCAAATAGAATGCATTGGGTACATAAGAATTAAACAAAAACAAGTTCATTTAACACACTTACTGTATGACCACATGCAAAAGCCATGTCCTTTGGATTGGTTAAGCAAATAGGGCAAACCTTGAACAAGAAAAAGACAGTAATCTTATAAACATATTGTGATGATAACATGAATCTTAAGTGAAAGACATGAGGGAGGGGCGAGGAAATGTACCGGTTCAGCAACGGTTGAAGCTGTTGGCTCAACCGATTCAAAATTTGTTACACGAGGAGCTGTTAGGACTGCATTGTCATGATCTATTACTTCCTTAGGTGGGGGGAGAGGCCTTTTATGTTGATGACTTATTGGTTCTCTACTGCATCAAAATGATTTTGCACTCATTTATTGGTAAATGTAATTTATAGCTATGACTACGTATGCCTTAGTTATCGGCTTACTTGGTAAGTTGTATATTTTGGACTGCCCGGTACTGAAACGGAATTTCCATAAGGGCAGCAAGTGCAAAAGCTGCTTCCTTCTTTGATGCTTTTGTATTCTCAGACATGATCTTTGTGAAGTTCACAAACTAAAGAGATAAAAAGGAATGCATATAGATAACATAACAATCTCATTAATAATAAGTAAATCATAATACTGGATTTGAGTGACATTCAAAAATAAGGAATGGAAATCTCTCAACTCTTTTTTGTGATTAAGCAATCATTTACTCAATTTTCAAAATGATCACCACCATATTACAAACCAATACAATGTTGGAATCTAGCAGAATCCAAAATGGATTTTAAGATGTTAAATATGTGAAAAAGGTTTATCTCCACCTTTAACCCGAGGTTATTCCATTAATCCAGAATAGACTTTGGTTAGAACTGTTTGCCACTCATCTTACATTTTATTAATATAAAGATAGTAGAATCTAGGCTTGTTCTTGTGCATTAAGCTTCATAGAACATATCTTTCTCTAATGTCTGAGTAATTACAGACCCCGGATCTTGGTTTTGGAATCGGCTAATGTACTATACAGCTATCATTGCTAATTTGCTATTTCAAACTCTAAGCCTTTTTTAATTTCCAACTAAAAATTGTTAAAGTTACTGCAAAAGCAGACAGTACATGAATATTCAAGAGATATCAAGTACCTGAAAGTTGTCAAATAAGCGCTCGGTAATGTTATCATCAAATTGCTGCATCTCGTCCCATGGTCCGTCTCCAACTCCAACCAAAATAATCGAGAGAGGATAGTGACTGAAAATTCGAGTTGCTCAACATAAAAGATAGATACCATAAAAAACAGCAAGACTACAAAAGAAATTACTTTACCTTGCAGCAATAATAGAACTAATAGTTGCTTGTTCTTGTGGACTAAGCTTTCCATGTGGTGTCCCTGGATTTCTGGAAACCTAAAGGAAAATAATATTCTCGAAAAATTAGAAGAGAAGTCGGAAAAGAAAATTAAGTCATGGCATGAAAAGAAAACAATGGGATATGTAAAAGGATAAAACCTGTCCATCAGCAATAATGACAAGAACATGGTATTGACCATTGCTTCGCTCCACAATGTCAATTGCTGCGTCGATTACAGAAGCAAATGATGTTGGACCTACAAATAAGGAAGTTATTATCATAATCAAATTTTCATATCATTTCCTGTATACAAGGTCTCTCTTCCGGGGATTTTTTTCCATGAATAATGTTTTACGAACAAGTTTTATAGGACAAATTGTAGACAACTTAATGCAAGTGTGGTTGAGTATTCAGGTGTCACATGTTTCGAGGTAGAGTAGAGATACATATTGAAATGTGACTATGTTGTCCAAATGTTATCACAGCAATCTAGTCCTTTTGAGTATCAGACAAGTAAACTCATTCAATACAGTTCATGAGCTGAATCCTACATGATGGCATAAAAACAAAGCCTATCCCACAAAATCATTTGCATACAACACAATCCCCTATGATTTGTTATGAATTGAATGGAGATCTGATGAAAAATTAGAGTCTTGAAAGTCTTTAACAGTACAAAAAATTGTGGGTATGAAAATTCGGTAGGTACTCGATAAAGTCACAGGAATGCTCGTGTTAGAGAAGCATCGGCTACCCAATGGTCCTTCCAAAAGTTGATACAAGAAATATTACCTACCTTCAAGGAAAGCAAAGACTTGAAGGTAGTCAAACCATGTGAAATAAAATTCCATGGACTAAAATGATAAGCTTGGGTTGCTGCAATAGCATCCCGTCCAATTTAGCTTAAGCTATACAAACTCCAGATAACTTGATGCCAACAGGAATGAAGTTCGAAAGAAAAACACCACAGCTATTTTCTCATCAAATAAATGTTTATAGACACCACATCCCAAAGACCGGAACTCCCTTCATTCTAAGGATGATAAGACACCTTAACTCAACTACCATCCACCATAGCTTGAAAAGAGAAGTTCTTTTTGAAGCTGTCTTTACAACAGTATATAGCATATTGTTCGAACGAAATTACTAGACCTTTCAAAGCAAACAGAGGAATCCTGAACAAGTATTCCAACAACTACAAATGGAATTAAAATGGACAATCGGTAGCTGTCTAAAAAGAAAGCTGACAGATACTTCAAATTTGTTCGACACAATCTTGCGTAGGGTTTTAGGAAGATTAAAAGATTGGATCAACTTGCCAATCCAGAGGGAATGTTCTGTGGTTTGGCTTTGATGAAACTTCAAAAACCTTCCGTAGGAGGTGGCTCAAGGATAGTATCAAAGGTCTCATTTGTAAATAGTCTTAGTAAGAGGTCATATATTATATACATAATTTGCTCATTAAAAAACAACCCCTTAACTCATCAAGTGATTATGTCTCATAAGTTATATCCGTAGCACCCAACCCGAAAAATACATCATAATCTTCCTGATTATACTGTGATAGCATCAAACAGATCTACAACCAGTCTTTCAATCATTATTCTTAACAAGGATTAGGTTCCAACAGACCATAGGTTTAGATAAATATATTCGTGACAGATAAGTCGAATAAAATTGTAAAATCTAGTCAGCAAAGAAGAGAATATTGTAAAACAAACCTGACAGTTTTAAGCGTGGAACAATATCTCTGTACCGTGCAAGTACTTCCTCAAAACCTTGACAATATCTACCATCAGGATAAAAACCGAACACATTCTGGTCGCGCGTAGATGCTACAAAAGTGAACTCACTGAAATCAGTTCAAGAGAAAACATATAGCATTGCTCCAAAGTCACAAACATGTACTCACCATCACCAAATCCAAAACATGGTATCAGATTATCTTCATCGAAAGAAGACAGGGTATGGCCAATGATAGAGATTGCTTGCTCATATGGATTAGGACTATTACCGATATAATGAAGGCTTTTACGGTGAAACGAGTGCTTACCTACATTTATCAAGGTGTGACTTCTATACATTCACTATACAAATATGCATTTACAATATTAATTTCATATGTAAGAGGAATAACCTGTCCACTCATTGCTTTTGGTGAAGTCAATACCAATTATTAAATTTGATGATTCAAGACCAGCTTCTCTTAGTGCAGAAATAACCTGAAATATAAGTGTCATTATCATATCCTTTATCAGCATGAAGTTGATGCGAATAGTTAAGTCTAACAATATATCAATCCAGTTCACTGACAGCGATTCGCAATGATTTGCTGTTGGCGAACTGGATTGATATGTAGTGATACCCAAAAAATATATCAATTCATTGCACCGACAGCGAATCCTTGTGATTCTAAGCTTAATACTGAGTATCCTTTTTAAATCACTGAGAAAAATTAGCATTGAAAACCTGATCCAATGAGATGAAACTGTCAGCTATATATGCTGGTTGTTTCTTAGGTTGATGCCGAGTATTTGCAGAATTCCTAGAATGAGCAAGGGGTTGATGATGGCTAGTATTCACTGAACTCCCAGCATAAGAAGGGGTATGTTGGTATAAATGATCTTGAGATTCATACATTGACTCTGCATTTCCCATAATTAGAGGCCTGCTTTCACCTATCTCAAAATAAATAAACATTCAGTAGAGTAAAAAAGACAGGACTCAAGTCAAAACAAATTTGAGTAAAAGATCACAGCAGAAAACAACTAGATTTGTGAAAATTCATTCATAATGTTTCATTTTGCACCACATATCTTAAGACAATTATGCATCTATGCGTAATAAATGCCGGGAACTTAAATAATTCTTTATTTTGGCTATGGTATTCCTAGTGAATTGTCTAGCATTCAATAAATGTTGTTGTCATAAACTCATAATAAGCATTAGTTCTTGTTAAGCACACTGATTAAGGAATTAAGAAATGACAAGTTTCCATTGGGAAGTTAAGTTATGCAAATTGATAGAAGTATTCTTAAGTCTATCACAAAGCTTAATTTCCTTTCCTTAGTGTGTTTAGAAAAGTTATTTCCTGGGAATGTACTTGACAAGGGTATTTAACATATTTGAAAGTTAGGCAACTATTTCTTCAATCATGAGTTGAAATTTTGAAATTCTCCATCAACCTCTGATCTCAAAACTCTTTACTCACTCCACTCCCATGCTTCTACCTTTAAGTAGTTTGATATGCTTCCTTTCTATTAAATTCCTAGGATCAATCCCTTTTATTCAAACACGGGTGCACATTTGCTATCCCACAATTTGTTTCACTGCATGTATTATCAGCTGTGATTGTATAATTGTATAATACCCTGGTTCTAGATTTTCCTTTCTCTATGTAAAGCCATTATGTGGAAATGAAAACATACCTTATATGGTTCCTTTTTCCCTAACTAGTTTCAGACACTGGTTAGAATTTTCCTATATATTAAAAATATACAATGATAATAAAATTGTTTCACAAATATCATAACTGGAAAATAAAAATGGGCACCATCTAAATTCCCTTATATAACCTCAAGATAAGTTAATTGGTATGCAAGGTGAAATGACAACACAGAGTTATATATATAGTTGTTTGACAGCAGTAAAATACATTTGTAATATGGCTCTCAAGCCTCGACCCCTCTAAAACAAACTCGCAAATAGATAAACATGTCAACGTAGGAGGGAACAGGAAAAACCAGAAGTAGTTAATAGAACAGTTTAATGGGTATAACAGAAACGGTACTACTTGCCTGAACAACCAAATGATGATGTTGTGTCCACAACTGCAATGATGTCTACTAGGATTGGTTGATGGATTGTTGTTGAATAGTAATTACATTCAATTCATTCACTATTAGTATTAGAAGAAGATGAAAAAGGAGAGATATGAATGAGAATGATTCAAAATTGACCTTGTTGATTGTAATTGTGGCTGCTTTGACAGTAGCTTCCAAAGATTTGTTGTCAAAGAGTCATGGGTTGACGTTTCAAACAACACAGTTGTAATTCCTCCTTCCTTTTACGTATACACTAAGATATATTATATATGAATTTCATTAAAATGTAGCTTGTACTTTTGAATAAACACCATGTTTCTCACTTTATGTCTTGTCCAGCCCGTAACAATGTAAGAATTTTTATCTCAAAGTATCATCCATTATTTATTTTCAATCATTATTGATTCTTATAATAAATATAAATGAATGATAAATAATATATTGATTATGTATAAATCTTTACATTGTTATAAAAATAAAAAATTCTAATATCTATACAATCTTAGTTTAAAATTTATATATAATTAGTATATTATCTAACATTAATTTATATTACATTTTGAAAAATCAATATTATTAAAAATGATTTGTGATGATAAATTGACATACTTTTTTTCAAAATAGTGACTTAAATTTTTATATTACTTATGATTCGTTAGAGAAATAAAAACAAAAATAAAATTAGGAGATGTTTGTTGGGTAATTTTGACTGTATAATGATGCTAACTCTAATCAGATCTTTGCAAGAGCTGAATTTTAATTCTTTAAAAAAGGAATATAGGTGTATCACTCAACCAATGAGTCTAAAGAATGAATAAGGTTAACGGAGAGAATTGAGAGGCAAATATTTATTTTTTACGTATTTTTAATGATAAATATGATATTTTATTATATATAAAAGGATAAATATGTTTTTTTCATGTTATTTTTCCCTTTATTTTTGTAGTATTTGTCTCTCCTTTAATGCACAACTAATTTAACTATTTTTAATGCTCAATGAATTTAACCACCAGATACATGAGAATTTATTTCAATTAAATGTGACATTGAAAATATATATAAATAGTTAAAGTTGTTTATACATTGATGTTTTTTTTGTTTATCTCAACTTATATTTACCCTTTTTATTGCTTAGGTTGTTGAGACTTGAGATTAACAATCCAAAAGAATAACAAAGAATTCAGCAACACAAATAAAGAATGTATGAAAGATTCCTTCACACGTTATTCTTATACTGTCATTTATTTGTTTGCGTGGTGTTTGTTTGTTAATGTTGTTAACTTAAGTGACCCTTTTCAGGCGTGCAATGCACTAGTTATAAAACAAATTCGTCAATCGCTTCACATGTTTGTTGGGTTTAAATTATAGGAATAGATGAAAAGGTGTACCTGAATCAATCCCATGTATTTATGACCTTTTGGTATGTTTTTTTCCCATTCAAGTAATGTTTAAAGGCTGATCACACACAATAAACAGGCTCAATTAGTTTAAACGGGATGGTTATATCATACAACATTTTAAAAATATATATTATAATTTATAAAAAAAATGTAATCAACTTATTGGGTCGTGTTCGAGCTTATTGTTGGAGCGGAAAACCCATGAAGAAAATATAATAGAGAAAACAACACCGAGAACTTAATGTGGTTTGGTAATTTGCCTATGTCCATGACTGAAGAGCAATAAGAATATTCCACTATATAAAAAAAAGAATTACAAATGTTTCACTCACTTCCCAAAACTCAAGTACACGTAGTTTCACTCTCACTCAAGCAATTAGTTTAAACGGGATGGTTATATCATACAACATTTTAAAAATATAGATTATAATTTATAAAAAAAATGTAATCGACTTATTGGGTCGTGTTACGGGCTTATTGTTGGAGCGGAAGACTCATGGAGAAAATATAATAGAGAAAATATAATAGAGAAAACAACACCGAGAACTTAATGTGGTTCGGTAATTTGCCTACGTCCATGACTGAAGAGCAATAAGAATATTCCACTATATAAAAAAATGAATTACAAATGTTTCACTCACTTCCCAAAACCCAAGTATACGCAGTTTCACTCTCACTCAAGCATTTCTCACAATATTAGAACAAGAGAACAAAAAGAGAGAATATGCACCAAGCTAAGTATTTGGTGTCTCTTACAATGGCTTGGAGCACTCCTATTTATAGCCAAAACTCTTGAAGATTATGTGGCTAAAGGAAAAGAGCATTAATGTTGGTTTCACCATAATCACTTCTTTTTACTTGGTAAGAAATTCTCCATTTCTTCAAGATGATCTTTAGCCACTTCCTTTTTGCTTGGCTGAATAAAAAATTTTCATTATCTTTTTCTTTTAGCCAATATTCAATAAATCTCCACCTTGGCTAAAAGACTATCATAGTTATTCTCTTGCTACTCTTCTTCATGCCCACTAGAGATTCTGAACGTTAATCAAGTCTAGACAATGTCTGAACTTGGTAGTTGGAACTGACTTCGTCATCATGTCTGCTGGATTATCTGTAGTGGGTATTTTCTCCACTCTAACAACTTATCTCTCCACTATGTCTCTGATAAAGTGCATTTGAACATCAATATGCTTAGTTCTTTCATGATACATTGTATTTTTTGTCAGATGTATAGCACTTTGACTATCATAGTAGATGGTTGTTTCGTTGAGTTGTATACCCAACTCTTCAATTAGACCTTTCTCCCAAATGACTTCATTTACATCTTTTGTTACTACAGTGTACTCTACTTTAGTTGTAGACAAAGCAACAATTGATTGTAGTGTTGCTTTCCAACTAATAGTACAACCACACAGTGTAAAGACATATCCGGTGAGCGATCTTCGCTTATCTAGATCTCCAGCATAATCTGAGTCAACATATCTAATGATCTTGTTTCCAACATCCTTGACTTTACCATAAAAAAGCCATATATTTGTGGTATCTTTCAAGTAGTGCATAATCCACTTCACAGCCTTCTAGTGAACTTTACAAAGATTTGCCATATATCTGCTTATCACACTTACTGCATGTGCAATATCTGGTCTAGTGCACACTATGGCATACATTAGACTACCAACTGCACTAGCATAAGGTACACTTAACATCTCTTCTTTTTCATTCTCAGTTTGTGGACACAAGGGCATTGAAAGTTTGAAATGAGTCGTCAGTGGAGTAGTGTCTAGTTTAACATTTTGCATGTCAAAGCGTTCCAACACTTTCTCAATATACTTCTTTTGTGACATAAAGAGTGTCCCCTATTTACTATCCCTCTGAATCTCCATTCCTAGAATTTTCTTTCCAGCTCCTAAGTCATTCATTTCAAAATCTGAGCTCAATTGAGCTTTCAAGTTTCTTATTTCTTACATGTCATCAACATATAAAAGCAAATATATGAATGACTTATTTGCAATCTTCTTATTGTAACATAACTATCATGTTCACTTTTGAAATAGTCATTTTCAAGCATGAATGTGTCAAATTGTTGATACCACTGTGTGGAAGATTGTTTTAAGCCATATAAAGATTTCTTCAGCAAGTAAACATGACATTTTTTCCGTTGAACTTCAAATCATTCAGGTGGTTTCATGTAGATTTGTTCCTCCAACTCACCATATAATAATGTCGTTTTGACATCTAGTTGCTCAAGTTCTAGATCAAATTGAGCTACAACGACAAGTAGGATGTGAATAGAGCTATATTTTACCACATGGAAGAAAACTTCATTGAAATCAATGTCTTCTCTTTGTGTAAAACCTTTAGCCACTTATCGCGCCTTGAATTTTGCATCTTCAACGCTAGGGATTCCTTCCTTCTTTCCTTCTTCTTGAAGACCCATTTGCATCCAACAATCTTTTAAGCCTTCCGCCGCTTCACAAGAACCCAAGTATGATTCTTATGAAGAGACTCAATTTTCTCTATCATGGCAGAAATTCATTTGGATGTTTCTTTGTTGTTGATAGCCTCTTCATATGACTGTGGTTCACAATTGTTGATATCATCAACAACATTTAGAGCGTATGAAACTAGATCAGCATAACCATAATTTTCTGGAGGTTTTATATGACTCATTTGCCTGTCCCTAGCCAACTGATAATGTTATAATTGAGAGATATTAGTATCAGTACATGCATCACGGACTTCTTTTTCATGATCAAGTGTTTTTTCTTTTGTTGGCTCCACCTCAAACTCCACCTTCTCCAAGATATTAGGATCTTCATTTTCACTTGATGACTCTGTATGAGGCTTTAGCATTTAAGCTTCATTAAAAGTAACATATCTGCTAATGATGCATTTTCTTTTCTCTAGCCACCATAACTTATATCCTTTCACACCATCAGTATATCCAAGAAAAATGCATTTCAATGCTCTTGCATCAAGTTATCCTTCTTTGTTATGAGCATATGTAGGATAACCAAATATCCTCAAATTTTCATAATTTGTCGAAATACCCGACCACATCTCTTCTGGAGTTTTGAAACCATTGACCTTTGATGGACATCTGTTGATCAAGTAACAAGTTGTATTGATAGCTTCCACCCAAAATTATTTTGGCAATCCAACATTTAACAACATACATCTTGTCCTTTCAAGTAAGGTTCTATTCATTCGTTCTGCAAGTCCATTTTGTTGCGGAGTGTGCCTCACATTATAATGTCTGATAAGACCATGATCCTTGCAAAAATTTCTGAATTCTCCGCTACAAAATTCTAGACCATTGTCAGTTCTCAGTCTCTTGATCTTTCTCCTGGTTTGCTTTTCGATCAAGGTTTTCCATGTATCTGCTACCACCATGCGAAGGTACTTGGTAAGGACCCCATAAGTCAGAATGTACATAATCTAACGTGCTTCTTGTTCGATGAACTGCAACATTGAATTTTATCTGACATTGCTTTCCGAAAACACAGTGTTCAAAAAAGTCTATCTTCTCGACTTATTGACTGCATAGTAATCCTTGTTTAGCCAACTCAGCTATACTTTTTTCACTAACATGACTCATTCTCAGATGCCATAGTTTGGTGACATAAGAATCAGATGTTGAGGAGACATCAGTAATACTCGTGATTGTGTTTTCTTGTAACATATAGAGACTATTCTTTTTCTTTTCTTTCATTACAACCATAGTGCCTTTAGATATTCTTATAGCCCCACTTCACCTTTGTAGCTATAGCCTGTTAAATCTAGTGTTCCCAAGGAAATAAGATTTTTCTTCAATTTTGGAATGTGCCTTACATTTATCAACGTCCTTACGATTTCATCGAACATCTTGATTCTAATTGTGTCGATGCCAATGACCTTGCATGGAGCATTATTCCCAGAAGGACTTTTCCCCCATCTAAGGGTTGGTAATTGGAAAATCAATCCTTATTGGGACACATGTGATATGAACATCCATAATCAAGTATACATTCATCTTTTGAATCATGTTTTGAGACTATTAGTGCATCAGCACTATCATAGCCATTTTCTACAGCTGCATCTCCATATTTATAAATCTTTTTCTTGCCTTTACGCTCTGGGCAATTCTTTCTTATATGTCCCTCCTTGTGATAATGGAAGCATTTATACTTTCTAGGTTTTGCTTTAGACTTGGACCTAGATTTCCCTATTTCACCAAATTGATTTCGCCCCTCACTATTCTTTCTCTAGCAAAGAGACTTTCACCCGAGCCTTCAGATCACGAATTTGATACTCTTTTGTTCAGTTCTTTCGAGTGCAATGCATCATTTACTTCGTCCAAGATCAGATCTTCTCAATCATACATCTTGGTGTCGATGAAGTGCTCGTAAGAACTTGGAAGAAAACATAGTAGAAGAATTGCTTGATCTTCATCTTCAATTTTAACATTGATATTCTTTAGAGCAAGACTAATTTTGTTAAACTCATCCAGATGATCTTTTATGGGCTTTCATTCATGCATTTGAAGAGTATATATTCTTTTCTTCAAATACAACCTTATGGTGAGTGACTTCATCATGTGCAGACTTTCCAACTTCAACCATAATGAAGCAGTTGTAGTTTCATCTGACATTTCTTGCAAAACTTCATCTCCCCAACACAACAAAATTGCACTATGTCTTTTTTCCAGAGGTTGAAATCATTTTCTCCATTAAATTTCTCCAAATCAATTTAGCACTCGCCATGATAACCGCATACTGGAACAATATCGTAGTCCATGAACATACACCAGGAAAGTTCTCAGGAAAGAGAAGTGGGTCTTAACAGACACGCTTAAATATCAGGTCTTTCCTAAGACAGAAAATTCCTAGATATGCACTTTCACACTATTATACTTTTCCAGTAATAAGAACAATTCTTTTCTAGTGTGTAAGATCAGACAATACTGCGAACATAGAGCATACTAAGAATTTTCTTTTAGATCATGCGGCTTAGCATGCAAGAGCTCTACGAGCTCTGATACCAGTTTGTTGGAGCGAAAAACCCATGAAGAAAATATAGTAGAGAAAATGACACCGAGAATTTAATGTGGTTCGACAATTTGCCCGCGTCCACAGCTGAAGAGCAACAAGAATATTTCACTATAAAAAAAAGAATTACAAGTGTTTCACTCACTTCCCAAAATCCAAGTACATCCAATTTCACTCTCACTCACGTATTTCTCACAATATTAGAACAAGAGAATAAGAAGAGAGAATATGCACTAATCTAAGTATTTGGTGTCTCTTACAATAGGTTGGAGCACTCATATTTATAGCCAAAGCTCTTTAAGATTATGTGGCCAAAGGAAAAAAGCATTAATATTAGTTTCACTATAGCCACTTCTTTTTACTTGGCTAGAAATTCTTCCTTTCTTTAATATGATCTTTAGCCACTTCCTTTTTGCTTAGCTCAAGAAAGTCTTTTCATTATTTTTTTTCTTTTAGCCAATATTCAATACTTATAATTTATGTATGTCAAATATCATCTCAAACTCGTCCTAAGCAGGTAGCAGGTTTTGACGGACTCACCCAAATAAACTAATTAAATATTACCCATATGTTTGTGAAGAGAAATAACTCATATGTTTGTAGCAAGTAGCAACATCTACTTTCTTCTTCCTCCGTACAGAGAAGCTTTCACTATCAAATTCATCCTCATTTTTGGTTTGTTTTCTAACATGTCCCATCTATGCGATAGACCTGTATGGCAAGATAATATATAATCAAGATTTTACCATGTGCATGGTTTTTCATGCATTATCATGCCATCATCACTTGTAGAAACCAAAAGCTTATCATTTCAATGGTCCTTGGTTCAAGAAATCCCATGTGAAATGTGGGGTTCAATTTTTCCGTTGATGAAATCCAATCCAAATCAATGTCAAAATATATGGTTGGGATATAATTTGGAAAAGTGTCATTCTTGGTTAAGTGATTGTTATAGTTGAAAATGAAGGTCAAATTGGTGCAATGTGACATAACTGGAATAGTCCATTAGGACAACTTTGTCTTTATATAAAAACAGAAAAATAATCTCCAGATTCTTTAACAACAAATGGTTATGGTGGAGCTAACACTCTGAGAAAGATGCCATTGTCCCATTGTAGTTCACCGAATGCTAGGTCTCTTCAAATAATATCTGATCTTCTGCAAGATTGAGATTTATGATCATAGTTATTCTTGTACGCTTAAGAGGTCATTCTTGTATCATGGACATATGTATGTCTCAATGTACCATCACCATTAACCAACATTTACACATCATGATTATTCTTGTACACGTGAGAGGTCATTCTTGTATCATGGGCGTATATATGTCTCAGCTCACTATCACTGCCATCTAACAAGTCCGCATGCTTGTGTGCATATTGGCTTGTAGTGATATCACAGTAGGAGATACATACACTTATAATATAAGAATGACCTCTCAGGTAAACAAAAATAGCTATGATGTGTAAATGTTGGCTAATGGTAATATGACACACCGAAACATACATATGTCCATGATACAAAAATGACCTTTCAAGTGTACAAGAATAACTAAGATTGAAAACCTCATCTTGAAGAATATTGAATATTATTGAAGAAGCCTTGGATTTTGATGAACTGCAATGGGTCATTGGCATCTTGTTTTAGTGTTAACACCACCATAACCATTTGTTGTGGAAGAATGAGCAGAAAATTTTGTTGTTCTTATACAATATGACAAACTTGTCCCGGTGGGCTATCCAAATTATGCCACATTGCACCAATTTGACCTTCATTTTCATGTGGAACAATCACTGAAACAAGAATGAAACTTTTCCAAATTATATCCCAATCATAAATTGTAACATTGATCTGGATTGGAAGTTCATCAACGGAAAAATTGAACTCCTCGCTCCAATGGAATTTCGTGAACCATGGACCATAGAAATGAAAAGATTTTAGTTGCCACACGTGATGATGACATAAGGGTTTCATAATGCATGGAACAACTTGACAAGGATCACCTATCCCCAATTATATCTTATTCCCTATCATAAAGTCTATCACATTTTGCCACATGAATAAATGAAAAAATAAAAAATAACAAAGAGTCACATTTTGATTGGTTTGAGATACAGAATGAAACACTGTTCAGAATAGGTGATTCAGTCAGAAACAACCAAGCACATGGTAGAAACTTGACTATATATATAGCCATACAAATCTATAGCATAGATTGGACATCTTAGAAAAAAATGAGGCTGAATTTGATAGTGAAAGATTATCCAGTGAGGAAAAACAATAAGGGAACATTGCTGCAAACATGTGGATTTTTCCTCTAGTTTTTTTGTCTCCTTTTTTGGTGTGAGTTTTTTTAGTGTCTTTCTCCCATATTGATGGTGTATCTTACAGTGTAGGAGTTTTATACATTGTCAGATTATTATTTATCATTCATTTTTAATTATTATTGACTTTTTAAAAAAAATAATACAAATGAATAATAGATAATATATTGACTAAAATATACTGATAGTACATATCTTTTACACTGTTATTTGTAATGGGAATTAAACACATATTTTTAAAATACCTTGACCCTCCCATTAATGAGTCAACAATGGTAATCATCCATTAATGACTATTAAACGAACTTAGAGTGAATTTTTAAAAGTTTATTCTCATTTATACATTTGGGACTTGGGAACAATGCGTCATTAAATAATAAAATATTTTCTAGTATAAAAAGATAAATTATCTCCTTTTAATTATTAAAATTATGATATGTATCATATTTAATTATTTTATTGGCTATATGAGACAGATGATATAAGGAGTCATTGTTGGAAGCTATTAGAAGCTTGCCCACATCATGAGCAAGAGAAGTGATTGATTGCCCATACATTGTACAATGGGTTTGGTTATTCTTGGAAGGTGTCACTTGACTCCACAACCAATGGAATATTAATGAATAGAAATAGCTAGTTGACACATGGACGAGGATTATCTGTATTTATTAGTATTTTCAATGGTGTATCAAACCAATCAAAATGTGTTATTTTATTAGAATTTGTTTTTATAAAAAACATAAATTAATATTTTATATTATATTGGGAAATATGATTAGGTAGAAATAGGGGGACATGATTTTTTTGGGACAGAGGATCCTTGTCCGTTGACACATACCATATAGTTGAGAATGTTACCTCAAATTATGACCAATGAGCCGACGAAAGAAGAATTAACCTGAGGAATATTTCTGTAGGCAAATTCAATGTAGAAGGTGTTGATTTGATTTTGTCAAAAACAGAGGACCTGCAAAGACAAGTAGACATATATAAGAAGACTAATGTCATCGGAACCATGATAATATAAATTTGTACACAATAAAATTAGCTTACCAAATGGTGTAGAATCAAAACGGGTTTGCGAAAAATCAGAGTGTACATTATTAGGTTATGGAAATCAAAGACAACTGCAATAGCTTGGAGAAACATATTGGATACACTGCAAACCAAAACAAATATGTTAAAGACTAGGAATTGATTTGCATCACAATGGTAATGAACAACAGGAAACAATAAACCATTTCCCTTTAGCTAGAAATAATCAAACAAAGGGCATGGAGAAATTAATAGAGTAGAAGAATACAATATAATATGTTAACATGGTTCAACTAATTTTTTTAACTCCTTGAATAACTATCAAAATATTATTAGTAATAAAGATTAATTAGCAGCTCACAACAAAAATATAAGGCATATGATTTGTTTCTAATTGATGTATATTATACTAAAGGATTTGAATCAGGTATATAAGATTGGTTTCTCAACTTCATTCCACTATGCAACGTGAGAGTTCGTAAATATTTGGTAATTCCAATACTTAGAAAACATATGCCCGTGATTTATAGAGAAGAATGTATAATCTTATATTATATATATTTTCTTGAAAACAAAGTGACCACAATGTACGTTTCTTGATGATGAATAACTAGGAACAAAGATATATATTTTAAACACTAAATCTATGAAGTTGAACACAATTAGATGATACACATGCATAAAATAAGATAATTGATAAAGAAAAACTAAGAACAAAGATGATATTGGACATGTGTGTTAAAATAGTTGAGTGCTTAATTAGTTTGGTTAGGATAATTAGTTTTTCTATCCTTTATATAAAGGATTCAATGTAATTTTGCTTTTCAATGTATTTTAATATTCAATAAATAATATTTTCTTTTTCATCTTTTTGTTTCACCAAGAAGATTCAAGCATGTCTATACCATTTTAACATGGTATCAGAGCGTAATTAATCTTTTATTAGCTTCCGCGTTTATGCTTATATGAAAAACTTCAATTTTAGCTTACTACAAGGAGCAAGAATGAAAAGTGTCCATCAGAGTCCCTGGTTGAGGCACATGATGATTGTGCCATTCTACATCAAGCGTTTTTCAATTTCAAGATTCTCAAGAAAATTCATGCCCACGACTTTGTATGGACCTTTGTGTTGTTTACTAATCAAAGAGGCATGCTCATTTCATTTCTTGCACAATAATAAAAAAATTAGTGCATATCTTCTTCTCAAAAGTTTATACCAATATTCAATAAATAATATTCTCTTTTTCATCTTTCTTGTTTCACTAAGAAGATTCAAGCATGTCTCATACCATTTTAACAATGTGTTCATGTCGTTACCAAACTAATTGAAAATACAAATAAATAATGTTTATCAACCACATAACATTTCAAATAATATTTTCTATGACTAATATAGTGTTACCTTTATGTTAATGGAGATTGAGACTCTTATGTTATATTTCCCATTCTATGCTTCTTCTTCTTTCCTCTTTTTTTTTCTATTCTTTACACGGCTAATTTGTTGTAACTCGGGGTTAAACTTTTTTCCTCTTTCTTTTCATAGGAAGTTAAATCTCCACTAAAGCATTAATTCTAATCCTTATTTTTATTAACAATATTATCTTTTACTCTAACTAATTTATTAACAACCTTTTATTCTCTTCGTTTTTATATTGAGTTAATTCTCCACTAAGCCATTAATTCTAATCCTTATTTTTATTAAAGATATTATATTCTACTCTCAATAATTTATTAAATCTTGAATAACAGATTTCATCTTTTAAATCTTTACAGAAACCATATGCATCACTCAATTGTATAATAATAAATATTAATTACTATTGTATCGAGACTCATTCTAATGAATATTTAATTTTGTGCAATTTTGGTTCTTCCGCTAACCATGACCTTCTAATAATATCAGATTTTTTTATGGATAGTACGAATTTAATTTGATATATTTTTAATGTTAAAATATTTGTAGTATAACAATTAAAATTTGCAAAATCAGACACTATTAATCTCACTAGCTATATTGCAATACGTCCATCGAGGTTATATTGTAAGTTGTTATCCGTATTCACTATTCATGAAGTTTTTCTTAATTAGAATTAATGGCTACTTTGATAGATAGATTGATAGATAAGACATACAAGATAAAATAAGATAATGTTTTCTACTTTTTTTTAATTGAAAATTTTGATTAGCTAATATAGATTATTTATTTTTATAAATTGTGAAATTATAGTATGTTAACATTATAATTTGATTATGTTTAGGTATCTAAGTGAAAATTAAATATCTATTTTCTTTGTGTAAAAAAATATTACTTTTTAGGGGATGAGTAAATTATATAGAGTGATATGAGATAATGTATTTTAGTTTTTTTTTCATATTTTTTCATATTTTTTATAATATTTACTAAAAGACAAAGGTAATTTTAAATGTACATTTTTATATCATCATTAACATATTGATAGTTACTGTCGTGCCTATCAATCCATTTTCCTATCGTTTATAATGTGTAGTTTGTACGTTATAAATGACAAATATAATATTCTGCGTTAAATATTTACAAATTGTAGTTAAATTTATTTGATTGGTGTAATGTTCAATTTCTTTAAATATACTTTCAAAACAAGAATATAATGAGGGTAAAATAAGAAGATAATGTTATATATTTTTGTGTAGAAATAAGATGATAATAATGGTAAAACAGGGAATCACAAATTACACCATAATGAATAGTTATTTCGTGTTTTCCCTTTTTCAAGTAGTATAGATAATATATTTTATTCATTTTTATTACTTTTTTACGAAGGTTAAAATAATTAAAATAAAAGACAAAATAAAAGTCAATTCAATATTCAAAATATAACATGACACAAATTTGTAATATGAATAACCTTGAAATTAACGACAAAGTGAAAATTGAGATTTAAATAGAAAAAGTAAACAACTCATGATGGATGAATTTTCATTTTTAGCTTTCTCTCTCAAAAATTAAGCTGAATTTATAATTTAGGTAGGTTACTAAATATATTACGTTGTAACTTTAAGTAAAGATTAAAAGTTGTAAGTATCAGAGTGCAACTAAGAGGGGAAAGGTGAATTAGTTGTCTTAAAATAATGGCCGATTTTTCTGCAAAATCAAAGTTAAAGTGCAGCGGAATAATATGCAGAAAAATAATAGGAAATAAAAATGAAAGAGATAAGGAGAAGAGAGTACACAAGGAGTTTTTATACTGGTTCACCTTCCTGTCCACCGAAGGTTACATCCAGTACTCTTACCGCACAAGAGATTTTTCCACTAAGAATTATGAGTTGTAATTACAATATCTCACCCCGAGATCTCTATGTACCTTACACACT
>NC_032011.1:12898601-12899691 GCF_001865875.1 Lupinus angustifolius
GTGAAGTGCCTGGAATAAAATTTGACATAAAATACATTTTCCCAATTTTCCCAACTTTTCTCCCCCCCTTTTGACTTCATCAAAAAGTAGAAAAGCCAAGAGTTCATCACAATATATATATAGCAATCATGATATAAAGCACAATTGATATAGCAATAATAATAGTGCATATCATAATATCATAATATCATAACATAAAAACATGTATTGTTCAAACATAAGAACATAGCATAATATAGTAGTAGATGTTCAAACATAAGACATAATAAAAAGTATTCAGAAATATGCTGAAAATACAAACAGAAAAACACAATCCTAGACACACTCTAAGACTCAGGCTCAGAATTGTCTTCATCAACTTCCATTCTGCTCAGCTTAGAGGAGAGACAATGAAGTTCATATTGGATTTGCTGATTCTGAGTATCGAGAGCATCCATCCGGTTAGTGATGTAGCCTCGAAGAGAATGCAGTTCGTCCATAATCATCTGTTTTGAAGGCATAGATGAGGAAGATTGAGCATGAAACTCAGAAGGTGGTGGTGTCCGAGGGCTAGGTTCTGTTTGGTTAGCAGAGGCAAGATCTTTATCGGTTGAGTGCCTGTAGGTGCGATTAGGTTTTTGGGTTTTGGGATTTTGGGAGTTTTTTATTCGGGCCACTAATCACGAAAGTAATAGTGTAGAAGTGTTTAGAATGCACAATGTGATATGAATGGACACAAAAATCACCCAAAATGGTTAACAAATGAAGTTTCTAGAGGGAAAAAGGGTTGACCACGAGTAGAGAGTAGAGGGAAGAAGATAAAGTTCTAAAAAAAAATACAATTTTCCCTTAAATACCTGCTTAGAGTAATCGGTTACTCATTCTGAGTAATCGGTTACTCTAACTTAAAATTTTAAAAATTGACAAACAGCAGGTTTTAGTAACCGGTTACTTAAAGTGGGTAATCAGTTACTTACTCTAGATAAACCATTTTTATGCAATTTTAGAGCTTTGAAAAAGATTTTTAACCCAAAAATAGAAGCATATAAACATAAATGCACATGATTAAGTTCAAGTAGGCATGAGATAACATGGTGAAGCATACACATAA
>NC_032011.1:12899791-12951635 GCF_001865875.1 Lupinus angustifolius
TGTTACTTAATGAAGTAACCTGTTACACACTATTTTTGAAAAATGTTTTAAGTCTTTTTAAAAGTGTCTCACATTTTCTAAAAAATAGTTTGAGCATTTATACTTGTATATACTTAAGAGTTTAGGATAGAAGTACTTACAAAGACTTAATCTAATGTCTTGAAGCTTTATCTTCATTTGTCTTCATAAGTCATCTTCCTTTTCTTCTTTTTGGTGATATTGGTATCTTCATCAAAACCGTGCCAAGGTCAGGAGCAAGATCTTCTTCACAAAAGTGAGTATGATAAGGTAATGTTATATTTTTTCATTACCCTCCCATCTAAAAGTTATTGTTACTACCATCATCACAATAACATGGATGATATCATTAAGTAATTGCACCAAACAATGCTCTTATTGTGTTATCTATTAAATAAAAAAACTTCCATTTGTTTTACTTGAACAAAATGATTTTAAGGTTCTGCACAAAATTATCTGTTTAAAGGCTTTTGTGTGAACAAAAAGCTAGTTTGGTACTTATAATTTTAATAAATTATTTCTACTTTGAAAATTGAAAACAAAGTTGGGGGAAAGTTACACAAGCAACTTCGTAAGGGAAAAATGTTACAAAAAGTTGTAGGTATATTTTTTATGCCTCAAAATGGATTAGCTTTCAGATAAAATATGATGCCTTTTAATTTTCTTAAAAATGTTAGCTAAAAAATATAAAAAAATATTTAAATTATTTTGAAAAAAATCTTAATTAAATTAAACTCGCTCCTTAAGCATGAACAAAATGTTGTTCATCAATGGCATTCACACGACCTCATTAAGCTGAATGTGTCTTAACCAAAGCCCATTTTGAACTTTGAAGGTTGAAAAACCCTAGAATGAATGAATGCCTATATAATCGATCACATCCACACACCATTTCTACATCTCTTAGAAGTTTCTAGTGCTGTTTGTGTCTGCTTCAGTTGTACTTTTTGGTTGTTGCCATGTTCAACCATTTTAGTTGAATGGAATAGGGTAGAAGAGAGAATTTGTGATACTAAAAAGCAAGATCAGCTTCTTGACTTGACTAGAATCATTTATGGTCTTAATCAATTATTTTTACTAACTTGCGATATCTAATTAGAGCAGTGTCACTCGTCTGGATTTGATTTTTTGTGATCTTTCAGGCCCTTTATCATTGCTACATTTCTCTCTCTTTATTTTTTATATATTTGTGTTTATCGCAAATAATTTAGTTGACCTAAACCAGTTAATGTTTTGATACAATTTCTTGGTTTGTGACACTAATGTGATTGGTCTAATATTATAATATGTAAAGAAGGGGAAAACAAATCAAACGTGGAATTGAATCTTTTTTCTCATTTATAAGATTTATATCAACTTATGGTTATTATCAACTTATGGTTATTGTCCGTGATTGAAATTCAAAATTACATCAACATTGTAGTTGCGGTGACTATATTTTTGTTCATCAGGCTGCAATTTAGTTGTATTAATTTCAAAAATATTTTGTATTCATAAGATAATTATAATAATTTCAACTTATAATTTATTACCCATTTATATATACAAAATAAGTGCTTATAATTTATGCCCAAGATGCACTGATTGTTCAGTCTCAGTCTAGCAAAATCGTCCTTGTTATCTGTATTGAAGTCTATAGGGCTTGTTAGTTATGTAATTTTTTTAACTTTTAAGAGTTAAATTTGTCCCTTGAAATAGCAATTTGTTTAAATAGATTATTCGATATCAAAATCTATACATATTTTATAAAAAAAATTCTTTTTTAAATATATATTCAATTATTTTGAAATTCTAATTGTTGCAGTTTGACTTTTTTAATCGTTTGTTTTGTATGAATTGCATATTCCGAGATATTAGAACTTTGTGTGTCTGTTTTTTCTTCCAAAAATTGGTTGATGAAAACCAAAATTCAAATTGAATGTCAACCTGTAATTAATTAAAACAGTTTTACTTGATAGTCATATTTATTTTTCCTGGAGCTGTTCAAAGTTTTAGGCCTTGTTTGGTTAAGTTTGAAAGAAAGTTAGAGGAATGAAAAAATATTTTCCATTGTTTGGTTGTAATGAATAGAGGGTAAGGAAGAAAAATGGTTGGACTCGCTCTCTGCATATTTTCTTTCAAATATTTGGAGGAAAACTCAAGAAGAAAAGATCAACGTTAAATTTTCTCGTCGCTAACTCTTTATATGACTTAAAAAAAATCATATTTTGTATTAATCATATTTATAAATGTCACTAATTTCTTATAATTCCAAAACAATATTGTGAATTTCATTATTAAAAATAACTATAATTTTTTGTCTTTATTTTCTCTTATACCACATTTAAAAAGTTATCATGTTTTCTACTCTTTTCTTTTCTCAACTTTTTTTTCATTAATTTTTCTTTTCTTTAACTTTTCTATTGTGAACCAAATATAGCATTTACATTATGTTTGTTTTGAGTGAAAATAGATAGAAAGAAAAGAGGGGGAAATAAAAGAATAAAAATCCTCTATGTCAATTTCTGTTTACCCTTCCTATGCCACTAATAAAAAATAGTCATATCATTAAAAATTATCGTATAATTACTTAACCCTATAAGGTGGGAAGATAACACTGTCATCCTAGATCTGACTAATCAATCCTTAACCTCACCATCTTCCCTTTCTGCATTTCAGAAAGGTTTCATATAAGTAAAACCTAACCAGTCAAATAAAAAATAGAATCTATAGAACAATCGATATTGATCCATTAAATGATGAAGATAGCGAATTTAATGGAGAATACCACACCATATACAGTTTCCAAGTGATGTTACCTTTATTTGTGGAACAGAATTCATCAAATATGAAGTTACGTTTATTATGGAGGTTAAGGATGGGTTGATGGTATTACCTTTCTAACTTATGGGGATATGTGGCAATTTTTCAAAAGAAAATGCGGTGATTATTAAACTTCACGTCCTTTCGTTAAGGAGAGAAAATAGAAGGAAAGGGAAAAATGTATATAGGTCCACATAAAACTTTTCTTTTCGTTATTGGAAATAAACTCAATTTTGAAAATATTTTTGTTGTGGGTATTCTCTTAATACTTTTCCACAAAATTAAGTTTCAATATTCAAATTTTACTGATCAAAAGTAAATTAATTTAGAGAAAAATATGTATATATTAACATTGTAATAGCTTTTATATTGTCATTATATTATTCATCATTCACTTTTAATCATCATTGACTCTTAAATAAAGCAATACAAATAAACTATGAATGATATACAAAATGTGTATAAATATTTTACACCGGTTGTGCATAGATACTCGTTAATTTATCAAAAGTTATATTTACTATATTTAAATAATCACTAGGAAAAATATATTTAATATATCAAATCAAATTATTAAAAATATATTTTATATCATGTTAATAGGGATAAATATGTCATTTGAGTGAAAGTGATTTCACTCATTTAGCTTGTATTGAGTTGGAGTTTCCGAGTTCCGTTCCAACCATTAATTTATGAGTTAGGGTTCCCCCAATGTTAATTACATAATAATGTATTTGCTCTGCTTGGTGAGCTTAAACTCCAAGATTTAGAAATTTATGCTCATTATATTTTTTTCTTAATAGAAAATGGATCGAAAATGGATGAATGTCAATCGATTGACGAAGGAGTATGAAGAAGGAGTGAAATTATCTGTTAGGTTTGCAATTGAGAATGCTGAAAACCCTAAAATAATTGTATGTCCTTGCTTAAGATGTTGTTACTCAAACCGAATTACTCCAAATGAGTTAAAAGTTCATTTAGTATGTCAAGGTATTGATCAAAGTTACACATGTTGGTCAAGACATGATGAGAAGAGAGACGTTATGGATTGTGATGATGAGATGCATATGAAAGACAACTACGTAAACGTATATGAAGATGATCATTTTGAGGAAATGACAAACGTTGTCGAAGAGGAACTTCAGGATTGCCCCGAGATGTTTCAGCGATTGATAAGTGATGCTGAGAAACCATTATATGATGGTTGTACTAAATTCACAAGATTGACAACGGTGTCAAGGTTGTATAAGTTAAAATCTATTAATGGAAGGACTGATAAGAGTTTCACTGACTTGTTTGCACTTCTGAAGGATATGTTGTCATAAGATAATGTGCTCCCTTCTCGAACTTATGATGCAGAATAAATGTTACGCTCTATAGGCATGGACTACACTAAGATACATACTTGTGAAAATGATTGCATCTTATTTTTTAATGAGTATGCTTCATTAAAGTGTTGTCCTAAATATAATGTATCACGATATAAGAAGGAGGACTCAATTCCCAAAACGGTTGTATGATGTTTTCCCATCAAAGCAAGATTCAAACGTATGTTTATCAATGCAAAAGATACAAAAAAGTTGACATGACATGATGAAGAAAAGATTAAAGATGGCAAGCTTCGGCATCCTGCAGATTCTCCTCAATGGAGAAAAATTGATCACGACTATCCAAGTTTTGGTCAATAATCAAGAAATTTATGCCTTTCATTGTCAACAGGTGGAATTAACCCACATATTGTTCAAAGTTGCTCTCATAGTACATGACCAGTGAAGTTGGTGATATACAACATACCCCCTTCTTTATTCATGAAGCGCAAATATGTGATGTTATCTATGTTAATTTCTGGGCCTAAACAACTAGAAAATGACATATACATATATTTGGCTCCATTAAGTAAAGACTTGTAGAAAATGTAGGAGATATGCATAAATGTACATGATGCGTATAGAAAAGAAAGCTTAATCTTAAGGGTTTTGTTGTTTGGCACAATCATTGGTTTCCCTACCTATGGTAATATGTATAGATATAGTACAAAAGGAAATTTTGCATGTTCTGTATGTGAAGACAATACTCATTCAATGAGGTTGGAACACAATAAGAAGAATGTCTTCCTTGGACATTGTAGATTTTTGCATTCAGATCATCACTATCGACAATGGAGAAAAACATTTGATGGAAACAATGAAGAAGGTCGTGCTCCTTTACCGTTGACAAGTGACCAATTATTTCAAAAGCTAAATAGTTTGAATACTACATTTGGTAAATCTTTTGCAAAATAAATTATCACAAATGAGTGGAAGAAAATGTCAATCTTCTTTGAATTACCATATTATAGTTCATTATATGTAAGGCATTTCCTCAATGTTATGCATATTGTTATGTATTTGAAAGTCTCCTTGGTACCTTACTCAATGTCCCTGGTAAGACCAAAGATGACTTGAATGCAAGATTGGACTTGGTTAATATGGGAATAAGAAAGGAATTGAGGCTGATAATGAAGGGAAAACATACATTGCTACCTCCAGCAGCTTATACTTTGTCGAGGAATGAGAAAATAGAATTTTTTTAAATTTCTTCATGGTGTTAAAGTTTCAAAGGGGTACTCTTCCAACATTTAGAACCTCGTATCAATGAAAGACCTTAAGTTACAAGGTCTTAAGTCTTATGAATATCATGCACTTATGGAGCAATTCTTGTCTATTGGAATACGATCAATTCTACCTAAAAAAGTTCGAGGAACCATAACTAGGTTATGCTTTTTCTTCAAAGTAATTTGTAGCAAAGTGATTGACCCTGAGAAATTACATGCATTGAAAAGACAAATTATTTTGACTTTGTGTAAGCTTAAAATGTATTTCCCACCTTCTTTTTTGACATAATAATTCATCTAAACATTCATCTTGTTCGAGAGACACAACTATGTGGCCCTTCCTATATAAGATGTATGTACCTCTTTGAGCAGTATATGAAGACATTAAAAGGGTATGTGAAGAACCGATCAAGACCAGAGGGTTGTATTGTCGAGCGATATGTTTTTGAAGAAGCTCTTGATTTTTGTACCGGATACCTTACCACGGTGATTTCATGGGCATTCCAAAGGCTCGATATGCAAAAAAAAAAATTTGGTGAAGGTATTACTGGTGTGAATACCCACTTTTGTCCGGTCCAGTGTTCAACATTTAAAATAGACTCCAGTGTATATTTATTAAAGTTATTTTGTGAAGAATTTTGGCATTTAAAAGTTTAATTATCAACTCATCACACTAATCATATACATATATTAACATTATAGGTTTGTTTTTTTGCAATAAGAGACATTTTTATTAATACCCATAAATTGATTTTGATTTTAATTATATATTCATATTTAATTCGAAAATGTGAAATATATAATAAAAATAAAATAACAAACTGATTTCTATTATAATTATATATATAAATATTTAATCTGAAAATAAAAATGAAAAGTTTATATTAAAACAATAAATGAATTTTGAAACTAGAAATAGTAGAAGAGGAGATCATACATTGAAGAAACAGGGGGAACCAAAGTGCATAAAAATGAAAGAAACTAGGAATCTAAGAAGGTTGGTAATCACGTGTACCAATATTTATTTGTTTTTTTTGTTTTCTTTAGTCTTTTAACGTTATATGTCATCAATTCATTCGCTGTGATCTTTTTTTTTATAGAATTTTTGTTTATTCTTTAGTGTCATATTATTCTCAAAGGGAAATAAGTCTTCAAAGGTTTTCACCCAAGTTTCTAAGAAGTTTTCCTTGCAATCTTTCTACCATGCTTCATTAGTATGTACATAAGTTTTGTATCAAGAATGCATAAAAAACACAGGGAGTAACACAAAAAAACAGAAAGTTGTACTAAAACTATTAGAAACCCAATTTATAGCAGTGATACAATAAAGACAAAAAATATTAATTTGCCTCTCCTTCAACCATATTCATTCATTTTTTACAATTTCTCACATTCTCAACATAAACATCCTTATAAACTCATGTTCAGGTCTACTCAGTCTATCATTTAACATAGCAAAACAATATTAAAAGAAAATGAAGAAAGAAGACAATTTCACTTCATCATTCCTTTATCCTTTTAATACTTCTAGTTTACCTCGGGGGGAACCGTAGCCACCACTAGGGCCATAGAACCAGGGAGTTCAGCCATTGGAGCACAAGAACCGCTCCTCACCATCACTAATTACCGCAAGTCACCATAGCCAATGAGATCGAGAACCAGAGAAGAAAATACTGGATCAAGAGACGCGAAAGTGAAAGACTGTTTTTTTCATCTTACCGCTGGAGCCGTGGAGACTCCATGTTCTCCGCCAAACTGCCACCGCCAAACCGTGTTGAGGCAAGCGGTTCGCCCGAAGTTCGTGAGCCATAGCCACCGCCGCGTGCAGTGCGGCTCCCTCTGCCATTTCCATCGCCTAAGCCGCATCATCCCTTCATCGGAGTAGTGTTCCTCCATCAATTCACGGTTCCGGAGTCACTAAAAGGGAAGGACCCTCTTGCTGAAGCTTCTCAAGTCTTTAATCTAAGAAGATGACCTAACCTTTTTTAATTACACACTCCCAATATAAGTTGAAGACTTTATGTGGACCCCTAACCCAAAAGCCCACTAGTGTTAAGTTAAATTTATAAAAAAAAATGCAAAAGTTACGTGCCAATTTTTTAACATTGAGGATCTATTTATTTGCTTTGTTAAAATTAGCTAACAGGAAATGCAATCTCTTTTGGTAGGATTAGTAGTGCGTTATTACATAGTTGGAATTGAATTGATTTCCTTCTTTTAAAAAAACAAAAAAGTAGTTTTCAAATTAATGTCTTAAACAATATGTTAATTATTAGTTTTAAGATTTAATAGCGGGGTTAAAACTCGTATTGTATTGTTCTTCTCACTACAAGTCGAGAACCGGTCGTGGTCACTTGTATTGTTTCTGTTATCTATCGAAATGGGAAGAAGGTAAGCAATCAATGTTGATTCTTCGTCTATTAATCTCAATCCGACTAACCTCAAACAAATTTCTAAACTTTATTTTAAATGTAATAATGATAACAATAAATTTTTAATTATTTTTGGGATATAGTGGCGATGTTAAAACCCGTATTGTGTCTTTCTTCTCTCTTCGAGTCGAGAATCGATCATGATCACTTGTACTACTTCTGTGATATATCGAAGTGGAAAGATGGTAAGCAATCAATGTTGATTCTTCATCTATTAATTCCACTCCAATTAAACCCAAATAAATTTCTAAACTCTATTTTTAAAAATAAGATTAATATTAATATGTTTTAATTATTTTTGGATTCAATAGTCGAGGTTACAACTCATATTACATCTTTCTCCTTATTTCGAGTTGAGAATCGGCCGCGGTCACTTGTACTGCTTCTGTTATCTATCGAAGTGAGGAGAGGGTAAGCAATCAATGTTGACTTTTCGTCTATTAGTTCAACTTCGAGTAAATTCAAACAATTTTTTAACTTCCTTTTTTTTAAATCCAACCAAATTAAAATTTTAAGAACTACGTAGTCTTGATTTCCTTATTGCACCCGGGGATACGTAGGAGCAATATGAACTTGTCAAACGCAAATAAAAAATAAAAAAAATATTTTGTTTAAGAAATCGAATTTAAATAAATTAAGGGTATTCAATTTATGCAATTAGTTAGGGTACCGTTTTATTACGGGCGAACGGGGTGCTAATACCTTCCCCAATTTGTAATCGACTTCCGAACCTGGATATCAAAAATCCAAAAGCCCAATGTGATTGGGCTTTAAAGATTTTTCTACATTTTTAACCATAAAATGTAGTGGCGACTCTAAGAGGCCGCGTAGCCGAAAATCGGGGCGCGACAACTAGGAATGAAATATTGACTATAATAAGAACCGAATTGGAGGAAACACACTTATATGTTTTACATAATGCCGATGAGGTTGAGCCATATGTTAAAATACACAAGGAGATGCTAAGCAAGTCTTACCCAAGTAAGAATGAAAATTGGATTTCCAAAGAGTATAATAAATGTTTCATAAAATGACTAAAAAATTACATTTATGAGGAGTTGTATATAAATACACATTCGGTTTCCGAAAGATTGAAATGATTAGTCAATGATCCAAGTATTCATGTCTTATCCTACACTGATTACCTAATTAATGGGTTCACATTTTATATGAAAAAATATCAAATTAAAATGCAAAATAGTGGTGTGACTCTTGTTGCTCGAACTTTACACATGTCAAGTGCAAAAAATAGAAACTCAATATATGTTAACATGTCATACTTTGGAGTGATTGAACGAATATGGGAATTGGATTACACAATGTTTCAGATGTCGGTTTTTTATTGTATGTGGATTGATGACAACAATGACTTTCGAGTTGATGAGTTAGGGTTCATGCATGTAGATCTTAATAGGCCAGGACATAAAGATGAGTCATTTATTCTAGCATCACAAGCTCAACAAGTATTCTATGTTAGTGACTCAGCTGATATGAAATGGTCCATTGTTCTTTTAACTAACAAAATAATCGTCGACCAAGAATATGAAGATGATCTTTTTTGGGATATATCAATCGCGTGAGAGTGAACCAACTACGGATGATGATTTATATACAAGAGATGATCACGATGAATGACTTTGGGAAAATCAACATGTTCCTCCAAACAAGGATAACCTTACAAGCCAAAAACAATCAAAGAAAAGGAAAAAATAGATGCAAGCAGTCTTTGCGTAATTTTTTTATTTGTAATTATGTACTCCGTCAAAACATAATTGACATGATATTCATTGTTTGTAGTTTGTATTATATTGATGTTAATAAAACAGACTTCTGACATGTATTAATGTGTTTGTGTTGTTCAGAATGTATAAAAGGTATGTGTTGTTGAATGTATATGCATGTATTAATTTAACAAATCAACAGCGAATTCTAGGGGAAGCCCTAGAATGCACTATTGTAAATAATTAATACAACAACGATTTTTATAGATATCGTTGTTGTACATTCTTAATACATCAGCGCTATGTGTGTTGTGTTGTTGTATTAAGGTGATGTTTGAGAATATTATGAATAATACAACAACGCTTTTCTATTAATGCGTTGTTATATATATGAACTACAACAACACAATGATAAGCGTTGTTAATAAGACCTATAAAATGTGTTGTTTATGTAAGACCTATATGACAACACTTTGTGGACGATGCGTGTTGTATATGTGCACTATATGACAACGCTTTTCGTGTGATGCGCTGTGGTATATATTCAATACAACAACGTTTGAGAAGCGCTGTTAATGATGACAATATATTATTGCGGTCAAACAGAAAGCGCATGAAAACGCTGTTATACATCTAAAATAAGCATTGTTGAATGACAACTCTGGTGTAGTGTATAGAAAAAAACACCCAAGAAATACAACAAAAAGGATACCCAAAAAACAAGAAAAATAACCCTTATATTTGTAGCGACATCCACTTACTTTTTCCTCAATAGGGAGAAGCTTTCACAATCAAATTCTTACTCGTTTTTGTTTGTTTTCTAACATGTCCAATCTATACTACACACCTGTATGGCAAGATAAATATATAATCAAGATTCTACCATGTGCATGGTTTTTCCATGCATTATCATACCCTCATGCCATCATCACATGTAGCAATAAAAAGCTTATCATTTCAATGGTCCCTAGTTCAAGAAATCCCATGTGAAACATGAAGTTCAATTTTTCTATTGATGAAATTCAATCCAAATCAATGTCACAATATATGGTTGGGATATAATTTGGAAAAGTGTCGTTCTTGGTTAAGTGATGGTTACAGTTGGAAATAAAGGTCAAATTGGTGAAATGTGACATAACTTGAGTAGTCCATTAAGACAAGATTGTGTTTATATAAAAACAGCAAAATAATCTCCAAATTCTTTTAGAGCAAATGGTTATGGTGGAGCTAACACTTGGAGAAGGATATCATTGTCCCATTGTAGTACACCAAAAGCTAGGGTCTCTTCAAATAATATTCTTGTACGCTTAAAGCACTATTCTTATATTGTGAAAATATGTATATCTTAATGTGGCATTACCACCAGCCAACATTTACACATCATAGTTATTCTTATACTTGTGAGAGGTCATTCTTGTATCATGGACATATGTATGTCTCAACGCACCATCACCGTCATCAAACAAGTACACAAGCATGCTTGTGTACATGTCGGCTGGTGGTGATGGATATACACTCATGATACAAAAATATCTCTCAAGTATACATGAATAATTATAACGTGTACATGTTGACTAATGGATGGTGATGACAAGTTGAGACATACATATTTGCATGATACAAGAGTGAACTTTCAAGTATATAAGAATAGCTACAATACAAAAACTCGTCTCTAAGAACATCTAATATTATTTAATGAGGCCTTTGATTTTGATGAACTGCAATGAGTCATTGACATCTTTTTCTACTGTTAACACCACCATAATCATTTCTTGTGGAAGAATGAGCAGAAAGTTTTGCTGTTCTTATATAATGGCAAACTTGTCCTGATGGGCTATCCAAATGATGCCACATTGCACCAATTTGACCTTCATTTTCATATGCAACAATCACCGAAATAAGAATAAAACTTTTCCAAATTATATCCCAATCATATATTGTGACATTGATCTGGATTGAAAGTTCATTAACAGAAAAATTGAACTCCTCACACCACATGGAATTTCGTAAACCATCATGGACCATTGAAATGAAAAGATTTTTGTTGCCACACATGATGATGGCACAAGGGTTTGATAATGCATGGAACCTAGCACATGGTAGAAGCTTGACTATATATATAGTCATACATGTTAGAAGAAAATGAGGATAAATTTGATAGTGAAAGATTCTCCAGTGATAAAAATCAATAAGGGTATGTTTGCGATTTAAATTTTGGAGCAAAAGTGAAAGAAGGGGAAGACTTTAGAGCTATATGACAAGTGTATTTTATGATTCCCAAGTCTTCCAATTCCCTCCAAAATTCAACTCACAAACAAACCCTAAAGAAAGAAACATTGCGGCAAACATGTGGATTTTTTCTCTAGTTTTTTGGTGCGTTTTTCAATGTCTTTCTCTCATATCGACAGTGTATCTGACATTGTAAGATCTGACAGTGTAAAAGTTTTATACACTCAGGTTATCATTCATTCTTAATTATGATTTTTCAGAAAAAATAATACAAATAAATTATGATCCAGCGAAGGAAGAATTAACTTGAGGAATATTTCTATAGGCAAATTCAATGTAGAAGGTGCTGATTTGATTTTTTCAGAAAACAGAGGACCTGCAAAGACAATTAGACATATATAAGAAGACTAATGTCATCGGAATGATGATAATATAGTTTTTTACACAATAAAATTAGCTTACCAAATGGTGTAGAATCAACACGGGTTTTGTGAAAAAGCAGAGTGTACATTAGGTTATGGAAATCAAAGACAACTGCAATAGCTTGAAGAAACATATTTGATACATTGCAAATAAAAACATATATGTTGAAGACTGGAATTGATTTGCATCACAATGGTAATGAACAACAGGAAAAATAAACCATTTCCCTTTTTGCTAGAAGTAATCAAATAAAGGGTATGAAGATGTGAATAGAATAAAAGAATACAATATAATATGCTAACATAGTTACCAATTAAGTTCTTGAATAACTACCAAAATATTATTAGTAATAAAAATTAGTTAGCAATTCAGAATCATGAACACAAGGCACTTGATGTGTTTCTAATTGGTGTACATTATACTAAAAGATTTGAGTAAAGTATATAATATTTGTTTCGAAACTTCATTCTTATATTAAACAATGGTGAGACTTCGTAAACATTTGGTAACTCCAACTAAACATATGCCTCTAATATATAGAGAAGAATGTATAATCAAGTATTATATATATTTTCTTGAAAACAAAGTGACGACAATGTGCGTTTCTTGAAGATGAAAAACTTGCAACAAATATATTTTCTCAACACTAAATCTATGAAGTAGAGAACAATTAGATGATACATCACATGCATAAAATAAGATAATTGATAGAAAAACAGAAAAAAAGATGATGTTGGACATGTGTTCATGTCGTTACCAAACTGATTGAAAATACAAATAAAAAATGTTTATTAACCACATAATATTTCAAATAATATTTTCATGACATTTAATATAACCTTAATGGAGATTGAGACTCTTGTGTTATATTTCCCATTCTATTCTTCTTCTTCTTTCTTTCCTCTTTCTTTTTCTCTTCTCTACACGGCTAATTTGTTGTAACTCGGGGTTAAACTTTTTCCTATTTCTTTTCATAGGAAGTTAAATCTACACTAAAGCATGAATTCTAATCTTTATTTTTATTAACAGTATTATCTTTTACTCTAACTAATTTATTAACAACCTTTTATTCTCTTCGTTTTTATATTGAGCTAAATCTCCACTAAACCATTAATTCTAATCCTTATTTTTATTAAAGATATTATATTCTACTCTAAATAATTTATTAAATCTTGAATAACAGAATTCATCTTTTAAATCTTAACAGAAACCATATGCATCACTCAATCATATAATAATAAAAATTAATTACTATTGTACCTAAACTCATTCTCATGAATATTTAGTTTTGTGCAATTTTTGTTCTTCCGTTAACCATGACCTTTTAATAATATCACTTTTTTTAATGGATGGTACGAATTTAATTTGATAGGTTTTTAAACGTTAAAACATTTTGTAGTATAACCAGTGATATAAAAATCGTACCGTATCGGCTGGTTCGACCGGAGAACAGGACCCCTAACCGGTATGGCACAGATGTTGAACCGACCAAATATCAAATCCAGTCAAAACTGGTTGAAAATCGGTGAACCGGCCGAAATTTGACTAAACCGGTTGGTTTACACACGTATTTTTTTAAAAAAAATTCAAAACTTAAAAACTCATTACACGGTGACCTCTCTTTTCAACTCTTCAAGGCACATGCTTCCAAAACATATGTAGATTCATAACATTAGTGTGTAACCTCAGTGACATTTATGTAATTTTGAAGTAGTCAACTGTCTAAATGTATGATTTGGTGCAAAAATGGAACATCGATATGAGACAATTTTGACTCATTAGTATTAAATGTTAAAACTCCAAATCTATTTGTTTCATAGGGTGATGTTAGAATAATGAATCTGTGACTATTAGGTGTTTTGAGTTTGTTATTTTTCTGTTAGAGTTTTCTGTTTTCCATTCTTTAGTGAGCTGGCAGTTTTTTGTTTAACTGCACAGTCTCTATATAAGTAACTAAGTGTTACTTTATAAAGCAAGTTTTCATAAATACAAAATCCTGAAATAAAGATCTTCCTCTTTCTCCTTCATGTTCTCTCTTTCTCTCTTCCTTGTTTTTCTGTTTCTTACATGGTATCACGCCATGGCTGCCACAACTACCAACACTGGGACTGTTCCTTCCTCTCCTCCTTCCTCTCCTTCCGCTGCGTCACCTTTGCAAGCAGTTTCTTCACCACTTGTTCTTCCTCTTACTTTGATGAAGCTAACAGAGAAGAACTACCTCGTGTGGAGGCATTTTATGCTTGCAACCCTAATATCAAATCGTGCGAATCGATTTGTGTTAGGCACAGAAATTCCACACCGTTTTCTCTCTGATGATGATCGATTGATTAATCGCGTGAATCCAGCGTATCTACGCTGGGAAGAACTTGATCAATCCATCTTCTCTTGGATTCTGAATTCTCTTTCTGAGAGCTTACAACCACGAGTTGTTGGTTACAGGTGAATTATGAACTTGTTTCATTTATTTATATTTTGCGTTTGTTAAATGATACTTTTGGATTGATATATGTTTTGCAATTTAAACTTTGAATTTGTTAAAGACCGTTTATCTGAATTTTGAGTAGATTATGAATATGGATTATAAATTTGAGTATCTACCTCTTTGAATTTTTTTTGTTATGTGATTTAATTACTTAATCACCAGTTGAACCAATGTACCGTTATATCAGTACCTTGACTGGTTTGATAACTAATACAATTTTAACAACATTGAGTATAACAATTAAATTTTCAAAATCAAACACTATTAATCTCACAAGTTATTTTGCAATACGTCCATGGAGGTTATATTGTAAGTTGTTATCCATATTCACTATTGATGAAGTTTTTTTTAATTAGAATTAATGACTAGTTTGGTAGAAAGATAGATAAGAAATATTACATAATTTGTTCTATCTTTTTGTAATTGAAAATTTTGATTAGCAAATATACATTATTTTTTGTTTGCTTATAAAATGTGAGATTATAATAGATTATCATTATAATTTATTTGGATTTTGGGTATTTTAAGTGAAAACTAAATATAAACTAATCTATTTTGTTTGATTAAAAATGATTATTTTTACAGGATGAGTAAATTACATAAAATGATAGGAGATTATTTTTTTATATTGTAATTATTTTAGTTTTATTTTACATATTTTTTAAATATAATTTTGTAAATATTTACTAAAAGGCAAAGGTACTTTTTAAATGCATATTTTTTATATCATAATATTTTGTTTTCATTTCCATTACTTCATTATAAAAGCTAAAATAATTAAAATAAGAGACAATATAATAAAAACAACATGAGACTGGTTTGTGATATGAAGTTTGATGAAATAATAAATGAGAAAGAAGACATGACAAAATGATAATTGAGATTTATATAGAAAAATAAATCAACTCTGAAGTAAATAATTCATCATAATGAAATTTGATTTTTGGCTTTCTCCCTCACAAAATTAAGCTGAGTTTATAATTTAGGTAAGTTACTAAACATATTTATATTGCAACATTAAGTTTAATGTTTACAATAAACCAAAATTACAAACTTTCATCTTACTAAGTTAAGATTAAAAATAACTATGATAAAGTAATGTTGTATATTTTCATTACCCTCACACCTAAAAATCATTGTTACTATCTTCATCACATGGATGATATATCATTAAGTAATTGCAATAAACAATGGATAAGAGTGTATCCTTCGGTCATGCTCTTATTGTATTATCTATTAAAAAAAAAAACTTCCATTTGTTTCACTTGAACAAAATGATTTTAAGGTTCTGGACAAAATTATCTGTTTTAAAGGCTTTTGTGTTAAGGAAAAGCTAGTTTGGTACTTATAATTTTAATAAATTATTTCTACTTTGAAAATTGAAAACAAAGTTGGGGGAAAGTTACACAAGCAACTTTGTAAGGGAAAAATGTTACAAAAAGTTGTAGGTATATTTTTTATGCCTCAAAATGGATTAGCTTTCAGATAAAATATGATGCCTTTTAATTTTCTTAAAAATGTTAGCTAAAAAATATAAAAAAATATTTAAATTATTTTGAAAAAAATCTTAATTAAATTAAACTCGCTCCTTAAGCATGAACAAAATGTTGTTCATCAATGGCATTCACACGACCTCATTAAGCTGAATGTGTCTTAACCAAAGCCCATTTTGAACTTTGAAGGTTGAAAAACCCTAGAATGAATGAATGCCTATATAATCGATCACATCCACACACCATTTCTACATCTCTTAGAAGTTTCTAGTGCTGTTTGTGTCTGCTTCAGTTGTACTTTTTGGTTGTTGCCATGTTCAACCATTTTAGTTGAATGGAATAGGGTAGAAGAGAGAATTTGTGATACTAAAAAGCAAGATCAGCTTCTTGACTTGACTAGAATCATTTATGGTCTTAATCAATTATTTTTACTAACTTGCGATATCTAATTAGAGCAGTGTCACTCGTCTGGATTTGATTTTTTGTGATCTTTCAGGCCCTTTATCATTGCTACATTTCTCTCTCTTTATTTCATTTTTTAATTTGTATTTATCGCTAATAATTAACTTGACCTATTTAATTTTGTGTTTTTCTTGGCCTTTCTTTAGTTGCAAAGAGAAAGAAGGGAAAGAAGATGGAACAAGAGAAGTAGAGTAGAAAGTGGGGTTTTCACCCATTTAGTTTGAGGCTGAGAGGATAAAAATGACAGGGGACCCACAAATTTCTTTCTTTTTAAGTTTGTAAAATGACAAACATGGCCTTTGAAAATTATTTATTTTAACAACTATTTTTTTTTACTTTCTGTTCTTTCTGTAGTGTCAAATAATATAGAAATTCATATATTTTCTCACTTCTTTCTTTCTTTTTATTATTCCTCTTACATGTTTCTTTCTTCTTATTTTATTTTCTCAACCAAAGAAAGTCTCACTGTTTTGATCCAATTTGTTATGCAACATTGAAGAGGTTGGTCTAATATTAATATGTAGAGGGGGAACCAACTCAAATATGAAATATTGATTTTATTTCTGGTTTATAAGTTTTTTTTCCAAACGTATGGTTATTACCACTTTTAGATCCAAAATAATCCCTAATAATTTATGAGAAAAACTTGTCTGCAAATACGTCATATTTGGTTTGGAGACAATTGAATTTATGTTGTTTTGTTCTACCATTAATAACTAAATTTTAATTAAAATTAAATATATTATTGAGATTTTATTTATACCTTTTACACAAGTCTTTCTCATCATTTATACAACTAATTGTTCATTTCCTAATCTAGCAAAATAGTTTTTATTTTCTGTATTTAAAGTCTATAGGGCTTTGTTGATTCTTTTTAAGAGTTTAATATGTGTCTTGTAATATCGTCCACATATTTTTCATACAGATTACTCAATGTAAAAGAAACACATTTTATATCTTTTTAGGTAAATATTTCATTATTTTGAAATTCTTATTTGTTAATTTTTTTTAATCGTTTGGTTATTATGGATGGGTATTCTTAGATATTAGATTTTTTTTTGTCTTCTATAAATTGGTTGATGACAACCAAAATTTACATTAAACACTATCATGTAATTAATTGAAAGAGCAATTAGCTATTTGGATCCTTATTTTTTTATGAGTAATAACTTAGTCTATCATAAATTTAAATTATTATTGGTGAGACATTAGTTTCTCTGTCATCCTTAACACAAAACAATGTTGTGTCTCATGGGATGATTACAATATAACCAAATTCTTTTCTCAGATTATTCATAAAAAAATATTAGTTATAAAAAAAGAATATAAATATTATTGTCCGGTAAATCATGTAACTTGTATGAGATGTTAAAATATTACAATACTCTTTAAAATGTAAGAAGGTAAGTGTAATGATAACATTGAGGAAAATGTTCAAAATGATTAAATTAAATCCTTAATATGTGTGAGGATTTAAATACATGAGTCTAACCTAAAAGACTAGTTTATTATTGGGTAGGAGAGTCTCATGATTTAAGTATCACATTAAGATTGCTATTTTAGTCAATGTAAGACTCTTAACACTGCCATCCCTTTAAGGGCCAACGTCTACGACGACTTTCGCTTTATTGACACTAACCTAATGATAGTCATTTCCCTTTTGGCAACTTTACTTACCTATCAGTATTCGTTAATGTACATTAATTCAGCCTATAGATAGTCTTTTTTGTGACACAACTCTAAATAAAAGACAGTAATTGTTAGGACTTTTAAGCACACGAGGATAGTCTAGCCCAAAAGACTAATCTATTATGTGGGAGAGCCTCATGACTTAAGTACCATATTGAATTTGTTATTCTACTCAATGTAATACTCCAACAATATGTCGACGTTACTTAGTATTAAAATTCATCTTTAAAATTGGTTTGCATCTAAAGTGAACAAAAAAATGCATCATTTAAACCATATCAATATGCTTGCATTAGTGTTCTAAGCCCTTATCAATAAGGCTAAAGAAAGGTCAATATTGCAATCCATCTTAGAAATATAATATCTATGTACCGTTAATGTCAAGATTTATATACAGTTATTATATTATTTATCATTTATTTGTATTACTTTCTTAAGATAAAACATGAATAATAAGTTGTACAGTACCAATATATAAAACTCATACATTGTCCATGCATATTCTTTTCACATAATAAAATAGAGTGTAATATTTATGCAATGACAGTATAATTTAATTCTTTTTTTTTTTTAAAAGTCTATAAAAATTGAAAACGAGTAATGAATAATGCAATAACAGTGCATCATACATCTTTTTCTTAATAAAATATGTTACTAGTGATTTGAGTATTAAGTAAACTAAAAAACCTATTAAATGATTGATGGTGTCAAAACTAAAAACATCTAAGGATACATAGTTAAGCCACTAGATATGCTCTTACGTGATAAAATTACACTATAATATTTATGTGTCGTTAGAGTAAAGATTTATATACATTTAATATAACATATAACTTTAACATGGAATTCATGTGTAAATGAATCTTAAGAATTCATAGCTTTCATATAGTAAGAATGGCTATAGGTTACCTCTTTCCATGACGATATGATCTTCCTTTATGTGTTGTATTGTTCTTCGTTAATAGAGAAACTCTTCTATCTCTTTCCCTTCCTTTCTATGCTATTCCTTTATTGATGGTTGATAGAGACAAACTTTATGGACAGATAGGAATAATGTTTAAAGTTATTTTCTAATAAGTATAGTGCTTCCATCAAGCACTATATATAGACTCTTTCTCAAAAATCTTACCATTTCATTCACAACTCTACATTCAAGAGTTACATCATTCAAAACAAAACAATATATTCATTCATGTAACATGAGACATTTCTTACATTCTCCCACTTGGCTCATGTGACAACACAATTCATGATATGATTTATATCAACCATAATGCACACAATCAGAATATGTTTTCCATGTTTATTACATTACAAGTCATAATTTAGAACAAGAATTAATAAGAGTCATGACGATTGTACATCATTTATCAGATATAGTCTCTTCCATGTACTACTATATTAGCCTTATTCATAACATGATACATTAAATGGAAATCACATAATAATGTCATTTAGAAAGAAAATTTTATTTTCAACATTATCATTCTCACATGTGTACATAAGTGTGAAAATAAAATATTAATCATTAACTTAAATATTAATGAGCTCGAAGTGTCAAACATTGAGACTTTATTAATAACATAATGTTCAACATTCATTAGCAGACATAATGTACATATTTTTAACATGACCAAAAAATATTTTGGGCGGTAACCGTTTCGTCAAAGGGTCTGCAATCATAAGCTTAGTGCTAATATGCTCAATTGACACTCTAAGTTTCTGAACTTCTTTATCGACAAAGTATTTCAACTCCATAAGTTTAACACCTTTGAAATACTTGTCATTTTTAGAAAAGAAGATTGATAGAGAATTATGACAGTAAATTTTCAGCGGCTTGACAATACGGTCGACTAACCCAAGTCCTGAAACAAAGTTCTGTAGACACTTAACATTAACTATAGCCTCAAAGCATGCCACAAATTCAACTTTCATAGTGGATGCAGCAATGACAATCTACTTCACATTCTTACATGAGATAGTTTCTCTAATTAATTAACATATATAACTGAATGTCTATGTATCTCGCAAAGTCTGAATTTGAATATCCAATTACTTCAAGATGATTAAATATTCTATAAATAAGCATGCGATGATTTTTACTTGCAAATATTTCAGACCTTTCTTTGCAGCTTTTCAATGTTATATACCAGGATTACTCTAGTATCCCTCAAACATTCAAACTGTAAAACTAATATCTGGTCACATACAAGTCTGAACATATAATAAACTCCCAACAATATATGCATCAGGAATTTCTCCCATTTGCTTCCGTTCAAAATCATTCTTTGGACATTGCATGAAATTAAACTTGTCTCATTTCTGAATTGGAACGAATGAATCTGAACATTTATCCATTCTGAATCTTTCTAAATTTTTTGTTAATATATGCTTTCTCAGACAAACCTATAATTCCTTGTGATCTATCACAAAATACTTCTATTCTAGTCACATAGTTTGCCTCACCCATATCTTTCATTTCAAAATTTTAGAGAGCAACTTCTTAGTCTCATTTAAAAGACCAACATCATTAGTTGCAAGCAAGATATTATCAACATACAGAGCCAAGAAGATAAACTTACTCCCACTGACCTTTAGGTATATACATTGATCAACAATATTTTCCTTAAACCTAAAGGGTACAATAGTATCATTAAATTTAAGATACTATTGTCATGAAGCTTGTTTAAGTCCATATATTGATTTCTGAAGTTTACACACCATGTGTTCTTTTTTCCTTTCTCTATGAATTCCATTGCTCAATCCATATAGACCTTTTCTGTTAAATCCCCATTTAGAAAAGTGGTTTTCACATCCATTTGGTGTAATTCCAAATCATAATGCGCCATCAATGCCATGATAATCCTAAGAGAGTCTTTCTTAGAGACTGGTGAAAATGTCTCATTATAGTCAATGTCATCTTTCTGAGTATAGCTTTTGCTACAAGCTTGGCCTTATAACGTTCTAAGTTACCATAAGAATCATGTTTGGTTTTGAAAACTCACTTACATCCAATTGTTTTGCAATCTTCTGGTAACTCAACAAAGTCCCAAACCTCATTTTGTTTCATAGACTTTTAACTCACCATTCATGACATTTAATCATTTATCGACATTATCACTATCCATGGCTTGTGAAAATGTAACTGGGCCATTCTCAATTCCTATGTTACATTCTGACTCATATAGGCAAACCACATAATCATCAGGAATAGCAGACTGTCTTTCTCTTTGAGATCTTTTTAATGTTATCTCTTCTGATTCTTCTACTATAGGTTCATAAACTTCATTTTCAGTAATGGTATTATTTTGTTGTTCTCCATCATTACTAATCGGTTCAATAACTTGAGGAACAACATTATTAGGGACACAAGTATCCCCAATTCTTGAATTTCCACTTTACGTGGTGTTTCACTCCCACTCATCTCATCATTCTCAATGAACCTAACATTCTCAGTTTCAATATTTCTTGTAGTATGGTTTGGACAATAAAATTTATATCTCTTTGATTTTTCTGGATAACCAATGAAATAACCACTAATTGTTCTTGCATCCAGTTTATTTTCTTGTGAATTATAAATTCTAATTTCCTCCAGGCATCTCCAAACATGCAGGTGTCTTAAACTAGGTTTTATTCCTGTCCACAATTCAAAAGGAGTCTTTGGAACTACCTGACTAGGAACCCTATTTAATAAATACATGCCAGTCTTTAAAGCATAAATCTACAATGAAATGGGTAAAGATGAGTTATTCAACATACTCCTAACCATATTCAATAATGTTCTATTACGCCTTTCTAATACACCATTTTATTGTGGTGTACCTGACATTATGTATTATGCACATATGCCACGACTTTCAAGGAATTTAGCAAATTGACCTAGATGTTGTCCATTTTCATCATATCTTCTATAATACTCACCACCTCGATCAAACTTGATAATTTTCACTTTTTTTTATCTAATTGTCTTTCAACTTCAGTAATGTAAATCTCTAAGGTTTTTAACGCTTGAAATTTATTAGACAATAAATAAATATGTCCATAATGTGAATAATCCTCAATGAAGGTAATGAACTATTTTTTTTATTATTGAAAGAATTAACATCAAAAGGTCCACAAATATCCGTGTGTATAATTTCAAGAAGCTTAGTGCTTCTGTGGCTCCTTTCTTTGTGTATTTTGTTTGTTTACTTTTAATACAATCCACACAAATATTCAGATCGGTAAAATCTAAATCAAATCCGGAAGGATTTCATTCTTTACTAATAATTTCATTCTTTCTTTGGAAATATGTCCCAAACGTTTATGCCACAAGTAAGCATAATGTTCATCAATTAAGCCACACTTAATTCCAACGTTATGATTTAAGGTTAAAAGTGTTTCAGAAAAAAGATTATCAAGATTTAACTTGTATAATCCATTACATAATATAAAATTGCCAATTAAATGAATACATTTATACAAACTGAAACATTCATTACCAAATTTAAAAGAGTATCCAGCAACATCAAGTTTAGATAAAGAAACCAAATTCTTAGATATATTAGCTACATAAAGGGTTTAACGTAAATCTAAATGATGTCAAGTGTCAAGGATTAAACGAAAAATCCCGACGACTTCCACAGGAACCTTCACTCTATTTCCCATAAAGACAAATTTTTCATTGGTCTTGTAGTTCGGGTCTTAATGAATCTCTGCATAGTATTAAAAATATGAGCAGTACATCTAGAGTCAATCCACCAAGTATTGTAAGGAACTTCTGCTAAGTTTGATTTAAAACATACCTAAGCACTAGGCTTACCTTTCTTTTCAAACCAACCTTTGTGTTTTGGACAATCTTTTTGGAAATGTCAATCTTTCTACAGAAAACACATCTGTTATCATGATGTTCCTTCTTGTGGGTTTGAGAACATGACTCATTAATCTTTAAGAGTCCATTCCCTTTCTTGTTATGTTTCTTACTGACTTTCTTTGGAGCTCCTTGATGATTAACATAATTGGTTGAATGATTTCCTTGACTCCTCCTTCCGGTTTCCTCTTAAACTAACATACTATACAATTCATGTACATTCCACTTATCTTTCATGGTGTTATAGTTCATCTGGAAATGACCATATTCAGAGGGTAACGAATTTAGTATAAATTTCACAAGGAAGTTTTCATCCACATCCATTCCCAATGTCTTAAGTCTTGCTGCAATGTTTGTCATTTCAATGACATGTTTATTTATGCGCAGTACGAGAACAATCAAATTTGATGATGGTCAATGTACTCATTAGTGTCCCAACAAGAGACTTGTCAGTAGTTTGGGAGCGCTCTTCTACAAACTTTAGCATTTCTTTAGAACTTTCAATCTTAGGAAGAACTGACTTAATGTTGCTAGCAATACTCATTCGCATATACATTAGACTCAATCTGTTTGATCTTTCCCAATTTTTATAGTGAACTTTATGTTCATCAATGCTTATATTAGTAATAGCACTTGACTTATCTTCTCAAAGTGACAAATCTAAATCCATTACCCTAAGGTAAAATTGAATTTGTTTATTCCATTCAGAGAAGTTAAGTCCATTGAAAGTTGGAACAAGTGAGAATTACGAATGCATAGCAACAAGTATTGCAATCAATAAAATTAAACAAAAACATTAAGGCCTTGAGTTACATGCTAACATAATCCCGACTACTTCATAAGTGTATATTAATGTATATCTTTGGGTAATCCATCAATATACCATACCAGACATAATGATACTAAAAGAAATTCACATAGTTTGGCATTGATACATACATATATTAGAAATATTTACTATATTTGGATATATAAATATAACTAATGATGTATTTATACTACTAACGTTCATGCTTATTGATTATAAGTACAAACAATCAACATTTAAGTGATTCTTAACTGTCTTATAATAATGAACTTCAATTTACTCATAAACCAATGATTGTTGTATCATTCTTAGTACCAAATTAATGAGTAAATGAAATGTGATCATATAATTTGGAATTAAATAAACATACAGATTTGACCACTTTGGTGATTAACAAATCTATCATACATAAATTTCAAACAAATGATATATGATCATACAATTTGGAATAAATATCATAAAGATTTGACCACTTTGGTGATTAATAAATCTATCATACAATAATTCCAAATATCTAACAATAATATTATACATTCATATAACTCCCAAAGTTGTACATAAATTATAAAGTTGCATTCACATTCATATAACAACTACATCAAAATAAAACAATTGCATCAAAAGTTTAATTGTAACCTAATAATTATATATACATATATATTCTATATAACATATACAATACATATATGTTAACGTTATATACATATATATTACTTTCTGTTAATATATATATATATATATATATATATAAACCAATTTAAACATATACACATGTTTTAAAAAATAACAATAGACATATGTATGTGTACTAGTATTTCTGTTTCTGTTATATATATATATATTGATTTTGTTACGGAATGTGAAACAGTGCACTGTTATATAATGTGTAAAGTTTCTGCATGGTTTCACTCTTTCCAAAACCAGAATAAAGAAAAGTAAACGAAACAGTCTCAATAACATGAAGTGTTTCCTTTATGTTAACATTATATGAGCAGAGCAATATGAATAATGCAGAATATATGCATAAGATAGTGACATGTTATCTTTCTCCACTTTGTTTATTATTATAATGCAGGCAGAAATAATCATATATGAATTCTCTAAACATTTAAGAACATATTTAAAACAATCATTCAGGATTGAATCATTTTTAATGGAAAACTGTAAGTTTTTAAACACAATGCTCTTATATCACATGTAAGTTTAACATGGAAATTATGTGTAAATAGATCTTAAAGTGTTCATAGTTTTCACATAGTAAGAATGGTTATAGGTTATCTCTTTCCATGGCAACCTGATCTTCCTTTATGTGTTGTGTTGCTCTTCGTAAATAGAGAAACTCTTCTATCTTTTTTCTTCCTTTTTATGCTATTCTTCTATTGATGGTTGATAAAGACAAACTTTATGAGCAGAGATATTGACAATGTTTTAAGTCCTTTTCTAATTAGTATAATACTTCAATCAAGTACTATATATAGACTCTTTCCCAAGAGTCTTACCATTTCATTCACAAATCTACATTCAAGAGTTATATCATTCAAAACAAAACAATATATTCATTCATGTAATATGAGACATTTCTTATACATCATTCTTATGTTACATTTAATAATAATTAAAAAATAAATGATGAATAATATAATAAAAATATAAAAAATTGATATGCTATTGTTATAATACATATTTTTTCATAAAAATTATGGATCTAGAATTCATCATCAATGTCAACCATTGATCAGAATCAAATTGATGAGTTTGGAGTACAGTTGGCAAAAAGGATTATTCTATCGGTCGAAGCTAGCCCATTCCACTTCAGGCTGGGTCCAAAAGGCCCCACTTATAACTGTACTACTAAAATTAAGCATAGATTTACCCTGTGGGAAATGGGCTCCGTTAGGCCAGACCGACAAAATTTTCTAAAATAAATATAGTATATTAGTTTTTCCTGGTTTTCCACGTGTATCATTGCACTGAAGGCAATCCTATCCGAGCCGGGAACATCCACATGTATCTGAGACTAATTCTTTTAGTAAGTATTTTTCATCAAAAAGACTTGAACCCAAGACTTTACTCAATGGGAATCAAACATATATCACTTCAACCAACATTAGTTAATATATAATGCATTAGTTTGCAAAAATTGAATATAATATGGACACTTGACATTGTCACAAAGAAAAAATTTCATAGTTTATAATTCAATTTAGTCAGGAATAACAATAAAACGACAACAATAGCAAAAAATACAGTATAAACACTAACATAAAAAAAACTAACACCAACAACATCAGGACAAAAATAACAATAGCAAGTTAGCAACACATAAAATATAAAAAAGAGCAACATAAAAATAATAGTACCAACTGTAAAAAAACAGTAACGGCAACATAAAAACAACAAATTCTGATTGTTTTTATTTTCAATGTTACATTTAAACCTTCTTAAAAAATTACATCTTTGAATTTAACAAATCAAGTAACCCTAAATTCAGACGGGCTAACCCAGATATAAAACCAGCGCTTTTGGACCATACTAAAAAAAATGAAAGTCTAATTAGGCCCTTATATTTTGCAACCATGTTCGGACATTCCTAAGGGTGTTCACCATTAGTTTGATTCGATTTTTAGGTAAAAATAATCTGAATCCAACTATATAATTAACTTGTGATCTAATGTAGTCAAGTTTATTTATATCAAGACATCAATTCAATTCGATCCAAATATTATATGTGATTTGGGTCAATTTGGATTGATTTTCTATAAAATATTAGAACTCTATACATACATTTCAAAACTTATAAACATAACTAAAATATTAAGTCTAATACACTTTAGTGACAAGTTTACATACATTCATATTAATATTGTCTTAAATCCTGTCACAATAGTGTTTATATTCACTATAAAGACATAATGAATAATAACAAAAGTGCTCACTTTGTTCCTATCACAATGTTATTATAAACAAACAAATAATATTGTATAAATTAAAAAATTGCTATATTAAAAACCATAAAACAATTAAGATCATGACAATGAGTAAGAACATTATATTCATAACAATATGTTTTTATTAAAAAGAAACAATTGGATATACTAACCCTCGACAATGGTTTTTTCTTTTATTGTGATTGTATTGTATATTAGAAGAAAACAAACATAACACCTAATTAATATCGTCTCTATATTGTAAATATTTTACCTACATGTAGAAATATATTACTTAGTGAACACATATGTTTTAGCCATATCAAAGGAACATTAATGAAACTATTATATTATCAAATGATTGTTGAATTTGCATTTTAGCTTGTTTTAGAATACTACTAAACTAAGTATTAAACATTTAAACATATAATTTTGCTTGTACATATTCCTAATAAGCCAAATTAATGTAGTCGGTTTGGATCAATCTGATTACTTGAGTTAGATCTAAAAACCGAACTGGACCGGTTAGTTTTAAAAATTTTAAGCCATCATAATTGAATTATATGTTGGGAGATCTTCATCCATGGGTTACAACATTCCTCCATGGGCTAAGTGAAAGAAGCATAAAAGTAGGATTGACACCACATCTTGACCCAAAACCTTAATGCATTAGGTCTATGGGTCTATCCATTTATATGCTCTTTAACTCATCCATTTTTGCCCAATGTGGGACTTCTTCATTCACAATTGGAATACCCAACATCTCCCTCTCAAGTGTGAGTTCTCATTCTAGTATTGGATACACCAGAGCTCAACTCTTTATCTACTTGCACTGTCGTTGGCTTATCCTTTCATCAATGAAACACGCCGCCTTGACCTCTCGTCGGGAAGACTTTCGACACAAGGACCCCTCATGGATCTACCGACCACTTGTCGCTTCAATACTCTGTTGAGCCGTCAAACCATTGGTTCTAATACCACTGTTGAGAAATTCAGAACCAAATTCCCTCCTCTATGTGATCCAAAATGGGCAATTGTGGAAGCAGCAAGTGTATAAAGAAAATAGAGAAGAGTAGAAGAATAACACCAAAAAACGTGGAAAACCTCCTCAATATGAGAAGGAAAAAACCACAGGACCTAGTCCAGAAAATATCTCCACTATAGAAAGTAGAATTACAATATTTGACTCTCTCTTACAAAGAGGATAACACTCAATCTCACCCAAAAAACATGAAAATACAAATTCTCTCTAGTATCTCACTAGGAATACAAATCTCACACTATGTGGATATAAACTCTCTCACTTTATCTCTATGTTGTTCTTTCTCACTTGCTTGTTGTATCTCTTCCTCACAAGTCCCCTATATAGTGAAGAGGAGGAAGACTCCATCATAAAGATATAGTGGATGATTAATTGTTGTCATACTTTGAAAAGTGTTACTCCAAATTTCTAAGTTAGACTTCTTAATTCTCAAGAGTCAAGGAATGTACTCAATTATTCATCTACCAAGCTTCATTGGTCTTACTTCCACATCAATTAGGAAGGATTCCCAATAAATCTCCCCCTTCCTGAATTAATTGATGGGTATCATCAGTCCTACACCTCTTCAACAATCTGTTAGCTTCTTGAGTGAAACTGTCTTGGTCATCATGTCAGACTAGTTGTCATATGTATGAATTTTCTCTAGCTGCAACTATCATCCTCTAAAGCATTTTGTATCCAATGATAGGTGAATTTCACTTTGGTTATCACAGTGCAAAACATATCTATCTTGAGCATGACCCAACTCATGCAAGATGTTTTTCATATATTTTATCTCCTTGTCAACTTCAAATGCTGCAATATATTCTGCTTCAGTTGTTGATAATACAACACATCTTTGTAACTTGGATTGCCAAGATACAACTCCTCTTGCAAAAGTAGTTAGATAAGTTGATGTAGATTTTCTCGAATCTACATCTCCAACCATGTCAGCATATGTATATCCAACTAACATAAGATCTTAATTACCAAAGCATAAATATCTTTTGGTAGTTCCCCTCAGATATCTCCATATCTACTTTACTGCATTCCAATGCTCTTTGCCGGGATTGGACAAGAACCGACTCCAACTCCAACTGCGTAGGCAATATCTGGTCTTCTACAAATCATAGCATACATTAGGCTTCCTACCATAGAGGAATAAGGAATTCTACTCATTTCTTTCTTTTCTTCATCACTAGTTGGACATTGCATTGTTGTTAACTTGAAATGTCCAACAAGTGGAACACTGACATGTTTTGCCTTATCCATGTTGAATCTCTTGAGAACATTCTCAATGTAATTCTCTTGTGATAGCCATAAAAACTTCTTAGAACGACATCTGATTATCCTTATTCGAAGGATTTTCTTTGCAGGACCTAAGTCTTTCATAGCAAAAGACTTCCTTAAAGGATTTTTCCAAACCAACAATCTTGGTCTTGTCCCGCCCAAAAATTTACATATCATCAACATATAAGAGGATGATAATAAAGTTTCCACCTTCATACCTTTTAATGAATACATAATGATCACTAGTTGTCTTCTTGAAACTGTATTTGGTCGTGAAGGATTCAAACTTCTTGTACCACTGTCTCGGGGCTTGTTTTTGTGAAGAAGATATTTGCTCCTGACCTTGACACGGTTTTGATGAAGACACCAACATCACCAAAAGAAGAAAAGGAAGAATACTTATGAAGACAAAGAAGAATAAAGCTTCAAGAAAAATTATTTTAAGTCTCTATAGGTACTTCTATCCTAAAACTCCTTGTTATGCAAATTAGTAATACTCAAACCATTTTTAAAGAATAATGAAACACTTTAAAAATACTTAAAACATTTTTTGAAATAATGTGTAACGGGTTACTTCATTCAAGTAACAAGTTACATGTGAGAGAAAAAAAGTTATCCAACTTAAAACTGTTCAGAGTAATCCATTACTGCCTTTGAGTAACAGATTACCAGTTTTACAAAAGTTGAGTAACCGATTACCCTAATGGTGTAATCAATTACTCTAATTCGTTTTTAAATAATTAGTGGACAGTTTGTTTGGGTAATCGATTACCCAATGTAAGTAATCGATTACTGAAGACTGTTACATGAGATTTCAGATTTCAAAACGAAATGTTTTCACTCCATATGAAATCTCTTCACTTCAAACAACTCCTACATTTTCAGAAAAGCACCATGGGTGTTTGGAAAGTCTATATAAAGACTCTAACTCTCACAACATAAATACACAACTTTTATACAACTCTCATAAATTCTCTCACTATTTTTGTGCACTTTTGCACTGAGTTCTTAAACTTTCAAAAGAGAATTTATTCTGAGTAATTGCTTCAAAAGTTTTCACAAATTTACTAATCTATTGAGCATTATTACTAAGTATAGAAAGAGATTTGATTGGATTGCAAGTGTTATAATATTTCATACTTGTAAAGGTAATCCAAAGCCATTATTGATATTCTTCATTCATTGCAATAAACTTTCTTTCACAGGGTGTGAATAGAAAGGGGATAGAGTAACTTGGAAAAGTGTTTTCCAAGGGTATAAATATTAGTGAGTGGGTAAGGTACTTAGAGATCTCGGGGTGAGACTTTGTAGTTACTACTCATAATATTTAGTGAAAAATCTCTTGTGTTGCATGAGTACTGGACATAGCCTTCGGTGGACAAGAAGGTGAACCAGTATAAAATACTTGTGTACTCTCATTTCCCTTTCCTCTTTAATTTATACTTGTTTATTTTCTGCAATATTATCCGCTGCACATTAACTCTTACATTTTGCAGAAAAAGTTACTATAATTTTAAGTCAACTAATTCACCCCGTCTTAGTTGCAATCCTGTTCTTACAGTTTTAGACCATATAAACTCTTATTCAGATGACACACTAAGTGTTCCTTGCCTGGTTCTTCATAACCTTCTGGTAGCTCTATATAGATTTCTTCTTTGATGTCTCCATGTAAGAAAGTTGTTTTGACATCAAGTTGTTCAACTTCTAAGTCTAGACTAACTACTAAACCCAATGTTACTCTTATGGAGGAATACTTCACCACTGGTGAGAATATCTCATCAAAATCAACTCTTTTCTTATGATTGCATCCTTTCACAACAATCTGAGCTTTGTACCTTGGTCTCGAGCTTCCTTCTTCAACTTTAAGCCTATAAACCCATTTGTTTTTCAAGGCTTTTCTTCCTTTGAGCAATTCCACCAGATCATAAGTGTGGTTCTCATGTAACGAGTTCATCACATCTTCCATCACTTTAATTATCAGATGTATGCATAGCTTCTAAGAAGTCTTGAGTTTCACCATTATCTATGAGTGTGATATAATCTTCTTCAGGATACTTTGAAGAAGGTATTCTGCCTCTTCCGGAGCACCTCAGTTCAACTTGCATATGATGCTCTACTGGCTCAAGTTCTTGATGCATTTGTGTGTTTACCACCACTTCATCATCATATGACTCTTCATTAATATGGTCAAGTTCCGTGTGAGCAAGATCTACCTGCTGGTCTATCTGATGATCATGATTTGTCTGTTATGGAATCACTCGCTCTGAATCAATGCAAACTTTGGACTTGCGTTGGCTTTTCTTATAAACATCTTTGATCGTTTGATCCTCAAAGAACACAACATCTATGCTTTTCACAACTTTCTTATTTATTGGATCCCATAGTCTGTACCCAAATTTATCTTTTGGAGATCCAAGGTAAATGCATTTCTTGGTCTTAGCATTGAGCTTCTTTCTCTCATTTTTTGGAATGTGAATGAAGGCTCTGCATCTGAATACTCTCAGGTGGTTGAAGGATGCCTTCTTCTTGTACCATACTTCCTCTAGATTCTCCATTCAGGGATCTTGAAGGTGTCCGATTTATGAGGTCTACTGCAGTCTTCACTACTTCACCCCAAAAAGATTTAGGGAGATTGAAATCTTGCAACAGGCATCTGATCTTCTCCTCAATTGTGTAGTTCATCCTCTCAGCTACTCCATTCAACTGAGGAGTCTTTGGTTGTGTCTTCTCCAGTCTGATACCATAAGCCTTGCAATAGGCTTCAAATGGACCACGATACTCTCCACCATTGTCTGCTTTTAGACACTTCAACTTCTTCCTAGTCTCACGTTCTACTAGTGCATGGAACTCTTTAAATGCTGATAGTACTTGATCTTTGCTTTTCAACAAGTACACCCACATTCTTCTCGAGTGATCATCTATGAATGTGACAATGTAGTAGGCTCCTCCAAGAGATCTTTCAGATGACGCACAAACATCTGAATGCACCAATTCAAGTACTTCATCTTTCCATGGGGGATTGTCTGTTCTCTGAGACTTTATGTTATTTACCATAAACAATCAGTACAAGAATCTAAAATTTGACCTTTTATACTTGGAAGGTGGTCTTTGGCGAGCATCTAAAGTGTCATTTCACTCATGTGCCCCAATCGCCTATGTCAAAGATCTTTGGAGTTAGTAACAACATTTGCTTCTCTAGAACAAATTCCTCCTTGCATAATGTACAAAGATCCTTCCTTTGAGCCTCTAGTAATAACGAGGTTGCATTTTGCTAGTTTCCACTTTCCAGCACCAAAGTGGCTTACAAAACCAGCATCATCCAACTTACCCGTTGAGATGCATATCTGGGACATATCTCACCTCCTTCGGTAAAAGCTTTCCTCTTGTGTCTGTTAACAACACAATATCACAAATTCCTACAATCTTGCTTGTAACATGGTTTCCCATTTTCACAGTACCATAATCACCTTTCTTGTAGTTTGAGAAGAAACCTTCATGTGGACTTACATGGAAAGAAGCACTAGAGTCAACGATTCAAGCACAATCACCATATGCAACATTTAGGTAATTATCTTCTCCAATGAGGAGAACATCATCATCTGTGGTGACGGTTGTGGTAGAATTGTGACCATTTTTCCTTGGATCAACTAAATCTTCATGGACATTTCCAGCTTTTTGGTCTCTCTTCAAGGATCTGCATTCAGATCTTTTATGTCCTTATTTACTATAATAATAGCATGATATTGACCTCATGCGAGATTGAGAGCGACCTCTGAATTTGCTTTTGCTTCTTCCACGAGATTCATTCCTCCTATGAGTTTCACTTCTTCCACGTCTCTCTACAATATTTGCTTTAGAGTGGAAGGATGTACTCCATTCGTTTCTTCTGGATGCTTCATTCAATATATTGTCTGAAACAATGTCCATTGAGACCTTCTCATCAAGGACTGAGTTACTGAGCGTGACCACGAATGTATCCTAGTTTTCAGGCAACGAACTCAGTAGTAGAAGTGCTTTATTTATGTGAGTTTTCTTTTGAATCATATATTCAAGTTTCGACCATCACTCAAGCATTTGTGTATGTGGACACATGCTTGTCTTTGTAAGAAATAGGCTCACATATCTTTGCAGTATAAATGATCCTCCATCATGGGCTTCCAATGGGAATAATTGCCAACTGTCAACTTGAACATATCTCCATCAAATGAGATATTAGTGGCTCCTTCTATCTTCGACTATATAGGTTAAGCTCCCCGAATGAACCTGAGAGCTCTGATATCACTTGTTGAGAGATCTTCATCCATGAGTTACAACATTTCTCAATGGGCTAAGTGAAAGAAGCATAGAAGTGAGCTTGACACTACATATTGACCCAAAACCTTAAGACATTAGGTCTATGGGTACATCCATTTATATGATATTTAACTCATCCATTTTTGCTCAATGTGAGACTTTTTCATTCACACTTGGAATACCAACATTATATTTAGTTTTTACAATTTCAATTTATTTTAGAGTGCTTTTAGATTTTATTTTTGTACGGTTTTGAAATTGAACACTATAAACCTTTCTAAGCTGACTCATTTTGCGGGCTCTACTTTGGATGGGGAATTGCTGCAGAATGATGACAAAATGGTAACGGTGGTGGGAAAGTTTGGCCAGTCAAAAACTTGAAAGTTGAAACTTGCGCAGGTCAGAACAGAGCCTCAAAATGGATGGCGTGATAAATTGATAAATACGTTCCAAGATTCCTTCTGATGCATGCACATGCTTATTCTCCTATACGTGCTTGTATTCAAATTTCGCTTCCTTTAACTTCTAGAATTCTAGTAGTGTATGAAATTGAAAATTCAAATTCCACTAAAAAATGACAACCTCAGGTTTTTGTATTGGGTACAAAGAAAGTGCTAAAAATGCTAATCTAGTTAAAAATGTAGTCATGTTCAAGATTCTAATTTAATTTAAAGTCTAATTCACTCTGAGTTTTGACACTATATTCTAATAACATATTAGTTATTTAGTTTAATCATTACTACAATATTGATTAGTACAACAAGAACATGGATGTTAATCAATTTATTTTTAAAAGTCAGTATATTTTATCAAAATAAAATATCCCATCATATGAAAATATTGTAATATGCAAAAGCCAATGAAATTGTGCACTAAATTAAAAATGCAAAAAACCCAAATAATAAACAAATAAAATTAACTATTTCACCTCCTCTTCTTTAAAACGTTGACGGTCTTAATTTATTTTTAGAATGGAAGATATTGAAAAATATTCTAACTGAAGAAAATCAGTGGGCACATTAGAAATATTAAACTATATTAAATATTAGATAGTTTTTACAAATTTATGCACTACTTTTATAATTTTGTTATTGACAATACTTAATATTGCCACTACTAAAAAAATATTTTCAAAGTTAAAACACAATATCAATTCATCTAGCCCATTAATTTCTATTAGGTGAGGACACATCAAACTTCAAGTATTCATATAGTTTTAAAGATTGAGATTCGAATTCTTATATTGCTCTTCCATCCAAAATGATAAGAATTATTTCAATTACCATTTTTATTTTATAAAAAAAACTTCATGGTCATAAAAATACAATTAAAAATTATAACACGAGTAGAACCAAAGGAGAAAAGGGGTTGGAATATGCCAAAACAACAATATTAGTTTACTTCCTAGCTCAGCCGGCATATCCAGAATTTTGGTGCTTTTCTAGAACTTCGGGATACATGCATTAAGGCTTTCCACATTTAATACCCTTCATAACTATGGCATCACTTAATCAAGTAATATTGTGACCAAAAGTGGTTGGTGGATTTGGAAAAATTCTCCCACTTAAATATTAGACTTTCCAATACTAAAATACGAGGGAATAATGAATAATTTTTTTAAAAAAATTATTTATTTAATTTAAAATAAAACACTTAAACTTTTTCAGGTGTGACATGTCTGGGTCAACCCATGGAATTGGAAGTATGTTGCTTATTAATTTGGAGTTAGCATTTTGGGGGAGTTTTGCCTAATTTCCATTGCAATAATTTCAGGTTAGTCTCATAAGCATGTTTTGAATGAAAATATTGACCAGAGGTTATAAAAGTGTAACAATTCAATAGTGAAGATATAGTAATTATGATTGCAATAGAGATCGATGGCAAGATAGTAGGATGCTTGGGTCATGCTGCTTTGGTGTAAGGCAGAGCAAGATTATGAGCTTCATTATCAGGAACTTAATTAGGTGTTCATACCTGAACTCATGATAGATTAAGGGATTAAGACACTATGACATCAGAATAAGGATATTTTTCAGTATTAAGATGATAACTTTTGTTTCTCTTTTTTATTTTAATGAAAAATGTTATTTGATCATAAATAAAAAGATAAAACTGGTACATGTTTGATTCCCCTTAAGCAAGAACCCGAGTTCGAGTCTTGTGGATGGAAAAAATGCCTGTTGCGAGAGTTAGTCTCACTTACCTGTGGATGTGCCCGGCTCGGACAGGATTGCCTTCAGTGTGAGGATACCTGTGGGAAACAAAAAAAAATAAAAAGATAAAACTGTCATAACATTTTATTTTTTCTTTGTTTTTGTACTACTTATCTCTCTACTACTAGACTTACTTATAATATCATGTAGCCCTCTAACCCAATTTGATCGTCCACACTTGTAATATCTGGTTATAGTAAATGCATAGAACTTTATCCCAAGAAGCAAGAGTTTATTTGAAAATTTAAAACTAACACCACATTGCTTTTTCAATGTATACTAAAAAGGAGAGAAGTATTATACTCCTAGAACTATTTTACTTTTTTTGAATTTTCTAATAACAAAAAATAGGTAAAGGACACATGCAATTTGAGGTGAATTGAAATGATGTGATGCCAACTTGCCAAGTCACTTGAGTTCATAATTTGACAAAGTGCAGTAATCCTTGTTGAACATATATTTATCAAATATGGCACTTATTATTTAGTGCAGTGAAATTTAAGGAAAATAGAGAAGAAAATACAAAAATAGAAGACTCTTTCTATTCAAAACATTCATCCTGTGATTTCTATATTATATCCCTCTTCTCATGAGCCTTATGGCTATCATTTAATTCAGCTCATTCCTCTATTAAACGAGTTAGACTCCTCTCCATTATGGAGAGGCAAGTTAGGGGGAAATACACTAAAAACTCAATAGACAATGACATTTAGAACCTTTACTGGAGAAGTTGTAATTTCAATGAAAAGTAAAGATTATAAATGTCATTATCTATTGAGTTTTTAATGTATTTAAACACAGTGCAACCAAATCAACAAAAAAGAGTAGCAAGCACACCCTAATACTCTATTTCTATATTCATTACCACCAAAAACAAAAAGACAACAAAAGACACAGTTTTCTTGCTTCTTCATCTGATAGGTGGATATTCAAACAGCAAAAACATTTAACAATAACTTTCCTTTTTGGTGGGTCAGTTTGACTGGATTGATATGAAGAGTAATTTGTGGACTGTTCACACTATTGTATAGGGTGATCACGTGTTTCATTTAGTATCTCCATCTCATTAAAAAATGATTTTTGATTAAAAATAAATATATAAATATAAAATAATATTTTAATATTATTTATTGAAATTTGACTGAGAACACAAAAGACATAGTTTTTTTTGGAAGATGTTATTATTCTTATATTAATAGTTGTCATCCTAAGCTCTCTCTCACTAGGATAAGGTCCATTCTTATGTGGGTGTTCTCTCATGTTTTCTTCCAACTAAGATTACACTCCTTACACTTTTGCTCTCTCTTTCTTCACTGTAATGTCTATCATGAAAAACTGAACCGGGTTATACAAACCTCTCCCTCTTCTCACCTCTTTTCTGCATCCAATTTGGAATCTTAAATGCCCAACTTTATGAATTTTCTTTTTCCCATCACTTCTTATGAATGCAATTTATAAGAGTCCATTTTCTCAGTTACCACTCACTCACTTACCCACCACTTTCTAAGTTCTGCCTAAAATATCATCTAATAAAGGCTCAAACTTTATGCCCCCCAACACATCATATCTCTAGGACACACTTTTCATTTTCTGTCACTTTGAAGTTTCATTAGAAATCATATCACAGAACATCTTTTTTTTTTGCCTCTTTGGAACCTTTTAAGTTTTATTTCCATGAACAAGGTCCAAATTGAAATTACCATTCCTCACTTGTTCAGATGCCCTATAAGTCTAGACTTGCTTGAAGATCCAGTGACCTTAAGCACAGGCCAAACATATGACAGATCAAACATAGTAAAATGGTTAGATGCTGGTAATCTTACATGTCCTGTCACAATGCAGAAGCTTCATGATTCATCTATTGTTCCAAACCACACACTAAGACATTTGATTGATCAGTGGCTTCAACTTTGTCACCAATTTGACACTGGTAACTCTGAAACCATAGATTATCTAGCTTCTATAAAACACACCCTTCAATCTCATGGTTCCACCTTAGAAAACAAGGTCCATGCACTTGATAAAATTAGAGTTTTATCATATGAGTATTGCTCTTTTAAGAAGTCTTGTTTCATCAAGTTGAGTTTCTTGCCTCTACTCTTGGAACTAGTTTTTGGAACAGAATATGCACAAGTGTCCAAAAAGCACATGGAGTTGAAGGAACTAGCACTTTTTTGTGTTATGAAATTGTTACCCCTTGTGAGTTTGGAGCCTCTAAATATGATCAAAGATGAGTCCAAGTTTGCAATATTTATGCAATTATTTGAAAAGGGTACTATTTCAATGAAGATTATTTTGTGTAATCTTATAGAATCAACAGCATCATCATCAAAGACAGAAGAGGTATGTTACATGCTTGGAAACTCTCACAAACTAGTACATAATATTGTTCTATTTTGTCACCAAAATTGTGAACTTTCTAAGGCTGCAATCAAAGCCATTTCAGCATTATGTTCATTACAATCCAACAAAGAAAGTTTGGTAAGAGCAGGAGCAATAGATGGAATCATAACATACATTTCAGGTTGTGAAACAAAGCAGAAGAATTTAGCACCATTGGCCATGACCATAATAGAGAAACTCTTGGTTCTAGAGAGTGCTAAAGAGACATTGGTGAATAACCCAAATGGGGTTGAAACTTTGGTAAAGATGGTTTTCATGGTGTGTAATCAAGAATGCAGTGAAGGTGCTGTTGAAGTGCTTTTGATTATTTGTGGTGAATTTAGAAGTGCAAGAGAGGAAGCTATTGGTGCTGGAGTTTTGACTCAATTGTTGTTCCTTCTGCAGAGTCAGTGTGGCACAAAAACTAAGACAAAGGCTAGAATGCTTCTCAAATTGCTTAGATCAAAATGGTCTGAGGAATCAAAACAGGTTTAGATTGTGAAATGTGAATAATGGAATGTTATAATAATAATAGTTATACATTAGTTATACTTTTGTAATCTATGAAAATTATATCCAATTAAATAGTTATGGCATCATTAATTAAGATTATTTGATAGCAACATGCCAACATTATACTTTATGATGAAAGAATTGTAGTTCTGAAGTGCCAAAAGTTCATTTGCCTAAAATATTAATGAGATGTTGTAAGTAGTGTGATCAATATACTAGATATACATATGTTATACTAACATAATGTTGATAAATTGATAAAGAATGTGATAAATACTTCTATTTTGTATTATTTGTTAAGACAAAATGAAGTTACTTGATAGTATAGTATGTTTTAAAAATGAAGAAGGTATTGATTTAGTGATGTAAGGTCTTGCTAAATCCTACCAAAAGGATGTGTTCAATTCATGTGAACGACACTTGTTAAGAGTAACAACCACACACCCAAAAAAGATTAGTTCCTTACCCAAAAAGGTAAAAGTATACCCTGAAAATACCAAAAAATGGTATGTTTTAAAAATATAAACAAAGTAGTGGGCTGTGTGTTCCATCCTTCACACTATTATTTTATGAAAATATTAAGTCAATTATTAAAAAGTAATTTTTGAATAAAAACCAGCAAATATGCTTAATTTTAATTGATATGAAATTGTTGTACCATTCTAGTGCATAATTCTCATGACTTTAATACTAAAAAAATATGGGAGTAGAAACATCACCAATTACATGATTAATTAGTTTTTCAGTGCAAAATTAAGTACGCAGGGTGTTTTTGTGTACCATACGAAGTCAATTATCTCCATGATTGCGATGTTCGGCTGAGTTTGGCGGAATTGATTTTGCAATCACCAACATGGTAAGAATATATCCAATATTTTAAATTGTGGACCGGAAGTTGGAAATTTTTAAAATCAATTATGATGTTATTTACGTCTAAAAAATGTAATATGATATATTTTGTTTAATTTTATATAGAATATAAAAGTTAAAAAAAAGTTTTATTATACTAGTTTATTTTATTTTTTAATTTTTTGTACTAATTTTTTCTTTTAATATTATTTATCAATGCTTATAGGTCAACCCATTTTAAAATGGATAAGACATGATATTTTGTTATGTTAAGACAATAAGGATGTGCTTGTGCCCACTAAAATTTTGAAACACAAGTTATTTGATCTTATGCTTTGTAATGTTGGTAAATTGACCGTTGTGACTTTATCTTGTAATCTTTTTTTTACGGAAAAGGTAACTACTGCATTCAATTTATGAGAAACAAGTGGGGTATAGTTAGATTAATGGGTAGGCATCCATTTCTACGGCCTCTTAATCTATTCGAAGCACTTTATCTGAGAAACAAAATGGAGTCACATCCCCATTATCTGAGGCTGGTATAGGGTCATCATGCTTCTTTTGATATAATGTTTGAATGAATTGGGGGCACCAAACTAAAATGATTTAAAAGGACAAATTCCCTTTCTACTTTTTTCTTTCTTTGTCTATGTTCAATGATAATGCTACATGTATACATTACATTAACATTGACACCTTTTTAAGAAAAAATAAGACTAAAACTAAACATATATGTTCCTCTACTTTATCTTTTTTGATAAGGAAAATGTCAATGTAACATTACTCATTTAGTAGATTTTGTCCCAAGTTTTTGATTTCATTCTTATAGTGATTCAACCCAACATGATGGGATTTCCTTTTCCAATGTGGCAGGTAAGATGTATACTTGAGTGTGTTGAGTTAGTGGTGATTGCCCACCTTATGAAAGTGTATAATATTGCATTTTTTCGGTCAAGGAAGGAGAAGCGCATGTCCCTCTGCGAGCTTTTCCGGTACCGGAGAGAAGAGAGTACATCAAAAGTAAAAAAAAAAAACTGATGTAATATTTTTACTTTTTAAATATAATGAGATAACAATTTTACTCTTACAAGCAAAAGCCATAACTTCCCTCTGGATCCGAGAATATTCTTTTCCATGTCCCTTACTACATCCAATGTTAAGCAAATTGGCAAACAAGTTTCCGGAGCTTTCCTTTTCTGAATAGAAAAAACAATGCATATAGGCAACAGCATCTGTGGAGAGGTTACTAGTTGTATATAGCTGCCATGCCCATGTTGATGGGACTTAAGGTTCTATGGAATTTCCCTCTCCTCTTGTCCTTATAATAATTGGTGCAGACAAGGGCCCAAAGAGTTGGGAGATATTGATTGTACTTACTCTCAACTTACCTCAATATTAGATTTCCTATATTATTGAGGTATAAATTAAGTGCTATACTGCTTGGAAGCATTGAATATTCTATTCTCCAATGGATATAACTATGCAAATTAAGATTATCTCCAAATTTTAGCATAAAATGATATATCCTCTTACTCATTCTTCTTACAAATTATTTTATACACAAAAAGTAACATATATATACAAAAATGATAATTTATTTACTAATAATTGATTTACAAATGAGAAAGGACTGAGAGAAAAAATCTAACACTAATGTATAATTTATGTAATTCAAAAGAGAAAAAACATTTAGTAAAGCACGAGAGAGAAATCTAACATGGGGAGAAATTGTTATTTTGTCTCACTAATGTTAATAACTAATGAGTTACAAATGGTAAAGCATGTGCCCTAACTTTTCTTCTTCAAGAAGAACGGCACACGATTCCAAAAAAATCCAAGAGTAAAGAAATTGCATTCATTAATATTAGTTCCTGTCTCAAATCAACAGATAACAAACAAAAAAAGAACATGATCCTAAACTTAGTTGTCATGGTGTTGCAATATTTATGCATCAACTAATGAGATATTGAAACAAAATATTCATAACACATATAGTAAAACATCAAATTGTGAGAGAAAAAAAATAATTACTCCCACAAGACAAATTGAATATACTAAAAAGTAATAAGGGTATGTACCTTCTATATGAGAAATACTAACAATTGAATGAAGAATGAAAGTGGAAATCCTGTCACTAAATTACTTGGTGGAAATCCTTTCACTCTTCAATTTTTTGTAACATTGACGAGGTCTTAAAAAATGAGGAATGTAAAACATGTTCAATTCAAATGAGGAATAAGAAAGGGGTTGGGGTGTGAGGTGAAGGTGAGTGGAGGAACTTGACGTTTTTTTTTTGCAGCAGAGCTATTGCTTGGAATGGAAAAATTCCTCATGACTTTATTTGAGTATTGGACTTATCTCTCCACAATATGCTTCACTTTTCTTATCTCTTTATGAACATAAGCACCTCTCTTATATACTAGAGCAAGTGCAAGAAAAGGGAAAGAAAAAGCTCAACTAAAACTAACTAATTGAATAACCGAAAAACAGAAAGGGAAGGAATTACCTAACTATAACTAACTACTAGAATTAGTTAGCTTGTATTCTAAGAAATCGAAGTTGGACTGAGGCTGCTGGACTGAGATAGCTTGGGCTGCCTGGGCTTGCTTGGTGACTTGAGGTTGAATGATGACAACTTGATCTCTATGTTGGGTTGTATTGACTTAGGTGTGTTGAGGTTGTTGTGTTGTATATCCAATACCCCCCCAAGTTGGAAAGAATATGTTGAATACTCTAAGCTTGGCAAGTAGGTAATGGAAAGGAAATGGATCAAGAGGCTTTGTTAGAATATCAGCAGTTTGTTCAGTGGTAGAGATTGGAAGAAGATGAAATAGGTTGGATTGTAGTCTTTCTCTTACAACATGGCAGTCTATATCTATATGCTTTGTTCTTTCATGGAAGACTGAGTTGGCTGCAATGTATCTAGCAGAGTCATTGTCACAGTATAGCAAAGCTGGTTTGATGAAGGGAACCTGGAAGTTGCAGAGGAGGTATGTAAGCCATTGAATTTCGCATGAAGATGATGTAAGTGCCCTGTATTCTGCTTCAGAGGAGGATCGTGCCATTGTGTTATGCTTCTTTGATTTCCAAGACACCAATGAGTTTCCTAGGAAGACACACCATCCACTAATAGACTTCCTTGAATCTGTACAAGATGCCCAATCTGAGTCACTGAAAGCTTTGAGTTGTAAACTAGATGAGTTAGGATAAAGCAGCCCCTGTCCTGGATTGGCTTTGACATATCTGAGAACCCTGGTTAAGGCTCTAAAGTGAACAATAGTTGGTTGAGCCATAAATTGACTCAGTTGTTGAATAGCAAAACTTATATCAGGTCTAGTGTTAGTAAGATATAATAACCTGCCTACTAATCTTCTATATGATGCAGGATTGTCATAAGGCAAGTTGTCATCATTGTGTAACTTAGTAGTTTTGACTAATGGAGTAGGTGCAGGCTTAGAGGCTAGAAAACCTATGTCATATAGGATATATAGAGCATATTTTCTTTGTGAAATAGTTATCCCGTTCTTAGTTCTGGCTACTTCTATGCCTAAGAAGTATTTTAGAATGCCAAGGTCCTTGATCTTAAATTGTTGATCTAAGGTATGTTTGACATGTTGGATTTCAATGCTGTCATTGCCAACTAAAACCAAGTCATCCACATAGATGAGCAAGGTTGTAAAGTGTGATCCTTGCTTCTTAGTGAACAAGGAATGATCATGGTGAGATTGGATATAACCTAAGGATGTGAGAGACTGAGTAAGTTTAGTGAACCATTGCCTTCTAGATTGCTTAAGGCCATAAAGTGATTTGTGTAGTTTGCAGACCATGTTTGGTTTGGTGCATATCACTCCTTGGGGTATGGTCATGTATACTTCTTCATTGAGGTCCCCAGGGAGGAAAGCATTGTTCACATCAAGTTGATGAATGAACCAATTTTGAGAAGAAGCTATAGCAAGGAGTAACCTCACTGTTGTGAGTTTCACAACAAGAGCAAATGTGTCAAAGAAGTCTATCCCCTCTATTTGGTTGAAGCCTTTTGCCACTAACATGGCCTTGTATCTTTCTATGGAACCATCTGACTTGTTTTTGACTTTATAAATCCATTTGCATCCTATGGCTTGCTTGTTGGGAGGTAAGTTAACAACAATCCAGGTTTTGTTTAACTCGAGGGCATTGAGTTCATTTTGCATTGCCTCAATCCAATGGCTAGATTTGATGGCTTGGTTGTAATGTTTAGGTTCTATGGTAGTGGTGATAGATATTAAGTGGCTAAGGTGGTCAGTGGATAAGGACTGGTATGAGAGAATAGAAGAAATTGGGTATTGGATCTTAGTGCCTTTTGTATTCATCATATTACAATAGAAGTCTTGTAGATAGTTGGGGGATGTCTAATGCGTTCTGACTTTCTCTGCCCCTGAGTGTGGTGAGAGTTTATGGCTTGATCATTAGTTGGATTGTCTAAGGGTGTATTCTCAATATGTGTCTCATATGTGCCATCTCCAACATTGTCAAGTAGGCCAGTGGTAGGTTGGGGTACAATGTCAAGGAAGCCTAACTCATTTTCTGTACCCTCATTGGTTAGAGAGTCATAGGGCTCATTGGTTTTATAAGGGAATAACTTCTCATAGAAAACAACATTCCTGGAAAGGAAAATTTCTCTGTTGTGTAAGTCAAATAATAGGTACCCCTTTGTACCAGTCTTGTGGCCAAGGAATATGCACTTCCTGGCACGAGGGTCTAGCTTAGTCCTGTGGTTAACAAGGATAGAGGCATAACATTGGCAACCAAACACTCTAGTCTCAAGTAGGTCAGGTTTCTTTTGGTGAAGGTACTCATAGGGTGTCCTTTCTTGTAATACAACAGTAGGTAACCTATTTATGAGATAAGTGACATGCTGGACAGCATAAGACCAAAATTTCCTAGGTAAGTGTGAATGAAAAAGAAAAGTCCTAGTCACATTGAGGAGGTGCCTATGTTTTCTTTCCACAACAGAGTTTTGTTGTGGATTTTCTACGCAGGAGGTTTGGTGTAATATGCCAAAATATAAAGAATTGAGGCATGTTGAATTCACAACCGTTGTCAGTCCTAATCACTTTCACTTTCTTGCCAAATTGAGTTTGGACCATGTCACAAACTCTTGAACTAATTTTCTGGCCTCTGCTTTGGTTCTCATTAGGAAGAGCCAAGTATGTCTAGAGTAATCCTCAACAACAGTGAGGAAATACTTATGTCCACATATGGATGGGATAGCCAAGGGCCCCCATATGTCCATATGAACTAAGTTAAAAAGGTTAAGGCTCTTATGCATGCTATCTTGAAAAGCTAATCTAGACTATTTTCCAAAATGACAAGAATCACAAGCTATTGCAGGGTTAAAATGAACAAAAGAGTATTGCTTACATATAGAGTTTAAAACACTAGTTGAGGATGGCCCAATCTATAGTGCCATATGTCAAATTCAGAATTAATATGTAAAGCATTTACATTGTGTTCTATGTTAGCAACATTATTAAAATTTCTTCTAAGGACATATAGGTCATTTCTAACTTCAGCATGTCCAATCATCTTCCAAGTAGTCATATCTTGGATAGAACATTTCAAGCTATCAAAGGTTAGAACATAATGCATGAAACTAGCTATTTTATGAACAGAGATCAAATTAAACTTGAAATTAGGCACGCATAGCACATTATGCAGTGTCAAAGATTCTAAAATTCTCACAGAACCAGATAGCATTGCCATTTTGGTTGAGCCATTTGGCATATTTATGATAATACGCTTGATTGAATGATAAATGTTAAACTTACCTAAGTTAGGGCATACATGATCTGTGGCCCCTGTGTCAAGTATCCATAAGGAAGAGTTACCTGTGGTATCATGACCCTTAGAAATGTCATGAGGATCAGCTGCTAGCATTGGGTGCGTGCTCAATTGATTTATGTTGTGATCATCCTTGGTTGGTCATATATTGTGCATACTCTCTAGCACCAAAATTAAACTCTATTGTGTTGTCTTCTGTCATTTGTTGTTCCATAGGTTCCTTATTGTCAATTTGAGTTGCATCATTGATAGCCATATTGGTTTGTCTTGTATTTCCTTGTTTGTAATTCGGGGGGAAGCCATGCTTAAAGTAGCACGTTTCTATTGTGTGCTTTTCCTTGCCACAATATATGTAGATTTTAACTACATTAGTTCTGTCAGGATTAAAACTTCTTGTGTTGCTTCTTCCCCTGCCTTGTGTGGTTCCCCCCTCTGGTATTGCTAGTCCTTGGCCTCCAATCCTGTCTTTGATCATCTTGGTTGGTTTGTTGCATATTGTTAGCTGAATTATAAAGAACCTTAGAGTTTTGTGGATTTTCACCAACCAGTTGTCCTTCTTGCTGTATGAGTAGTGAAAATGCCTTGTTCATGGTAGGAAAGGGTTCCATCATCAAGATTTGGGATCTTGTAGCATTAAATTCCTCATTCACTCCCTTAAGGAAGCAAATCACATACTTGGTTTCACGATATTCTCTATTTTTGCAGGTTGATTCACATCTGCACTTAACTTCACAAACACATGTTGGGAGTGGCCTTATGGACTCAAGCTCATCCTATAAGGTCTTTAAATCTGTATAATAGCTAGAGATGCTTATGTCCCCTTGCTTGACTGAGTGGAGGTCTTGGAGCAGGTTTGAAAATCTGAAGTAATAACCTTTAGAGAATCTTTCTCTTAGGTCTTGTCATAGCTCTCTTGCACCATCAGTGTACACTATGCTTTGAGATATTTGCGGTGTCAAGCTCCTAGTGATCCAAGACACCACCATGATATTGCAACGCTCCCATATGTCAAAGTTAAGATCTGATCTGCACGGTGGTGGTATTGAGCCATCTAGGAACTTGAACTTGTTCTTAGAGAGCAATGCTCTCTTCATTGATCTGCTCCAGGATTGGTAGTTCCTGCCATCAAATGGAGGGGAAACTATGATTGCCCCTGGACTCTCACCAGGGTGTAGGTAGTAGGAACTTTGAATGTCATAGCCATTGTTTTGTATGGCTTGTTGGTCCCTTTCTTGTTCAACACTCTCTGCCATTTGTTAGTGAGCAGGATTTCAAGAATTTGGAAGAAAATTGAAGAAGGAGAATGAATGATTGGAAGAATGCACAGCAAAGGTAAACCAGAACCTTCAAAGAGAAGGCTCTAATACCATATTGCTTGGAATGGAAATTCCTCATGACTTTATTTGAGTATTGGACTTATCTCTCCACAATATGCTTCACTTTTCTTATCTCGTTATGAACATAAGCACCTCTCTTATATACTAGAGCAAGTGCAAGAAAAGGGAAAGAAAAAGCTCAACTAAAACTAACTAATTGAATAACCGAAAAACAGAAAGGAAAGGAATTAACTAACTATAACTAACTACTAGAATTAGTTCGCTTGTATTCTAAGAAATCGAAGTTGGACTGAGGCTACTGGACTGAGATAGCTTGGGCTGCTTGGGCTTGCTTGGTGACTTGAGGTTGAATGATGACAGCCTGATCTTGCCCTGTATGTTTCTCATTCTCTATGTTGGGTTGTATTGACTTAGGTGTGTTGAGGTTGTTATGTTGTATATTCAATAAGAGCAATAATGAGATTGAGTTTGATTACAGTTTGGGAGTGAGTATGACGCTCCAATGGCATTAAGGTTGAGGAAAGGAGAAAAAGTTAGGGTTTTGAAATTTGAGAATCAATGAAATGAGGAGGAGGGCAGAGGTTTAGGAGTGTGAGGTGAGCGAAAATTAATTTACAAAAACACTCATTTCATTAAAACTCTTTAAAAAAACATTAAGACTATTTTTGTCCAAATGATTTGATATACAATGCTAACAAGTACCTAATTGAACAACTGCAAAAACACATTCCTCATGTTAGCAAACCCCTATATATATAAATATAGTTTGTTGGTTAAAGGAAAGAGTGTGCCCATTTTTACATCCTATATATATAAATTACAATTGTAGAATTACACATCCTATATATATAAATTATAATTGTAGAATTACAAAATAGACACGAACAAAAACTATATGGATTAAAAACCCAAGGAGATCATTCTCACCAGCTATTACTGTTATCACTTTTATGTCACATTGATAATATACTATCAAGTATTTCTATATGCATCTCTCTGCCTGAAAATAAGATTGGTAGTTAATCATATGAGTGGAGTTTGACAAAACAAAAGACGAGATTCATTATACTTCAACAAGACAACTATAAAAAAAAGAGATTAATTTTATTATCTATCTCTCATTAGAAATTTATGCATTTAGTTTGAAAATAAGAAAATTCTAAAGGTGATGTATATGAGTAGGTATTTGTCCATATTTTCGGCGCAGAAAGTGAAAATTCCAAAAACAACAAAATCAAAAGTTCTATTCTATAGATAAAAAAAAAACTGCACCTGTACGTCAATAGTGCTACATTGCCAGATACCTAGAGAAAGAGACCGTGGCGCATAAAATTTGGGAATTGTCTCACTTTTTGTGTCACTCTATATATCATCATCTTTAATTGATTAAAAAAATTATTTAAATTAAAATTATAATTATTAAATATTTTTCTGGTGAATCATATCTTTCCACGATAAATGTGCACCCATAAAATCCAGTGTCAAAAAAGAGGAAACTGCCCCACTTTCACGCGTTCATAAATGCACGAGCTCGGCCACTGTAGCTCTAACCAGCTTAACTTTTTTGGACGGAAACTCTTGTTTAAATTGCAATATGCAATTCTACATTGCAATAACTTAGATTTGCATTCTATACAATGATGTCACGACCATGATTATGTGCATCTTCTCACCAATATCATTTCAACCAATAATGGCAATCATAATTATAGCTTATAACATTATATCCACGATTTAGAGATGTTACACTTATACTATTTCAAGGTGTCACAAGTAGTGATGTTAGTAATTTGAACCATATTATAATTTATTTGATTGTCCATTATTTCCCTCACTAATCTAGGAAAGATTACTTATTATGTTTCCCTTGTCTTCTTAAATTATTTAAATATCGGATGGATTATAATCATGTTTTTGTTGATTGATTTCAAGATAAAAATTTATCATGATATATTGTCTCCATGATATACTTTATATGTAAACTGTATTGTTTCATAATTTCATAATTTGTACAACTTCATATATCTTTTGATTTCTATTCAAAAAAAGTAAAGTATGAATTAAATATAAATTAAACTTATACATAAATTGATATAAATCTTGGGACATATAATCTGATTCCATAAGATATGTGTGAGCACACAAATTCAAACTCCCAAAAGTTTACTGTCTGGCTCCTCCCCTTAAAAAAGTTATTTGCCTATAAAATTAAAAGACTTGGAGGCTCCTTTTAGACTTGGAGGTCACCATTTCAAATTCCTAAATCAGTTTTTCTAATTGCAAAAATAAGATTGAATACATCTAATATACTCAAACCTTGTGGGAATAAAACTGAATACATCTGCATCCGAATTTTATTTTATTCTAATCATAAAATACACGAATTGCTACCTAATAATGCTAAATATGGCAATGATTCCTTGTATGAATAAACCTTAATTCAACAACAAAAGCAATGAGAATTGTAATAGAAAACATCTCATGAGGCTAGCCAAATTATGACACCCCTTCCATTGAACCCCCAACACTAGTACAACCATCTCACCAGGCTAGCCAAAGTCATCCCCAAATATCATCCCAGAAGCACCCACTACCGAACAACTCCTCCACATGATCCAAACTCAAGGCCAAATTATCCAACAACGGGCCCAACTACTAGTCGAGTTGCGCCAACACAGACCAGAACCCAGTAATGGACCTTCGCGACTAGTTGCCGATGAGCACTCTGCTGAATCCGCCGAAGCCTCTAGGCTAGTAGCCCCCACCCTCCACCCTCCAAACACGAAAACCACTCAGGTAACTCACCCCCCAACCACAGCTCCTCACGAGCAAGACATCCTTTCACCAAAACCAATATGTCTTCACCACTCCCAAAACATCTCACCCAACCAAGCAACATCGAATAGTACGATGGAACAAGTGACCCACAGGATCATATGGATGCCTTTGAGGCCTCAATACTTTTTCATGGGGCCACTGACCCCATCATGTGCCGAGCATTTCCTCTTACTCTGAAACGCGCTGCCCTGCAGTGGTTTACTTGACTCACACTAAACAACATCGACCAATGGGCCACTCTCGCCAATGGGTTCAACATCCGCTTCACAACAAGCAAAGAGCAGTCTCGCTCTTCCTACACCCTGTCCGGTATACGCCAGGAGTCCCATGAACACCTCCGAGTTTACCTAGACAAATTCAACTTGGAAGCCATGAAGGTTCACACCCTGAGCCCGGAGGTGGGGATGCATGTTTTGGTGACAGGCTTGCAGGATGGCCTCTTCAGGCAAGAATTGGCTTAATATTCAGACCTCGCAATGGAAGAACTCTGATCTAGGGCTCAGTAATTCATCAATCTAGAAGAAATCCATCCTAACCGCCCACCCACTGAGCATAGAGAATACCAACTCCCCTCACGGGAAGCCCGACGCCCAAAAACACATGAACACCCTCGAGATGATCCACCCTGACAACCCAAAAAACCAAAATACTCCTCTTACACCCTCTTAATGCTATCCGAACTAGAATTTTGCAAGAAGTTATGGCCGCTCACTTAGTCCAGCTCCCCAAACCCAATCCAAGCAAGAGATTAGGGATCCAAGACTGCTCCAAATATTGTGACTTCCACACCTTCTTCGGCCATGTAACATAAGAATGTACCCAGCCGAGGGACACTATCGAAGACCTCATCCAAGTCGGGCACCTCCAAAAATTTATAGCTAGGGTCCGCCAAGAGCGATCGCCGCCTCTGCATCGATCCAGTCACCCTCGGAGATGTCCCCACCCCCCCCAAATCAACATGAACGTCCTCCAAACAGAGACCAAAGAGACCAATATCACTCCAACAATAGGCGACAACGGAGCCTGGTGGACATTAACACTATATCCGACAGAGTCACTGTATGTCCGGGAGGTCATGCAATCAATTGTCCGGAAACCCCGCTAGTCATAGGGCCACCAGGCAGCACCCCCGATCTCCTTCGACGACCGTGACTATGAAGGCGTCGTTCGCGGTCATGACAATCCCCTCGTCATCACCGCCAAACTGAATAATAAAAAGGTGGGACATTTGTTTGTTGACCAAAGCAGTTAAGCGGACATCATGTTTCAAGACCTGTTCACAAAAATGGAACTCAAAGACAGAGACCTATTGTCGTATGATGGACAACTTGTCGATTTCATGGGACAAGGAATCACCCCTCAAGGCTATGTTGATATATGGCTGACTGTCGGAGAACAACCTCTGACTGGGACAATTCAAGCAAAGTTCCTGATCATCGACTGTGTCTCGACCTACAATGCCATACTCAGTCGACCAATGCTCAACCATCCCAAAGCAATAGTCTCCACCACACACCTCTACATGAAGTTTCTCTCATCCGACCTTCGGATATGTACGGTTAGAGGAGATCAACATAGTGGAAGAAGTTGCTATTAGATGAGTCTTCGACCAAATCAAACTTCGACACGGGCACCACCCCCAAGAAAAAACAACGGGGCATGCACTTGGTGGAGTTAGATGCCAGGGCAGATACAAAAGACCTACGACCTCAGCCAAAAGGAGAAAAAACCACCCTTCAACTCGTTCTCTTAAAAGCAAATCTGGTGTATATCGGTTGTACTCTCGATGAAGCTCAAAGGTCAAAATTGTGAAGAAGATCTTTGCTTCTGACCTTGGCAAGGTTTTGATGAAGACACCAACATCACCAAAAAGAAGAAAAGGAAGAATACTTATGAAGACAAAGAAGATTAAAGCTTCAAGATAATTAGATTAAGTCTATATAGGTACTTCTATCCTAAAACTCTTAAATATACAAAGTTGCAAACTATTTTTAAAGAAAGTTGAAACACTTTAAAAACACTTAAAACAATTTTCAAAAAAAAGTGTGTAACGAGTTACTTCATCTGAGAAAAGAGTTATCCAACTCAAAACTGTTCAGAGTAATCCATTACTGTCTTTGAGTAACATATTACCAGTTTTGAAAAGTTGAGTAACCGATTACCCAGTTTGCTGTATTCGATTACTCTAAATTAATTTTAAATGTAAAAGAGACAGAGAGTTTGGGTAATCGATTACCCACTATCAGTAATCGATTACTGAGAGTTGTTGCATGAGATTTCAGATTTCAAAATGAAATGTTTTCACTCCAAATGAAATCTCTTCACTTCAAACAACTCCTACACTTTCAGAAAGACACCAT
>NC_032011.1:12951735-12953212 GCF_001865875.1 Lupinus angustifolius
TAGAAGTGTTTCAAAGTTTTACACAGAGCATTATTACTTGATATACATAAATAGTTGATTGAATTGCAAGTTATACTACTTTCATACTTGTAAAGGCAATCTGCCATTGTTGTACATTCTTCAATATTGTTGCAGAATACTTTCTTTCACGGGGTGTGAAAAGAAAGGGGATTAGAATCACTTGGAAAAGTGTTTTCCAAGAGGGAATAAGAATTAGGGAGTGTGTAAGATACATAGAAATCTCGGGGTGAGATATTGTAATTACAACTTATAATTCTTAGTGAAAAATTCTCTTGTGCTGCAAGAGTACTAGACGTAGCCTTCGGTGAACTAGAAGGTGAAATAGAATAAAAACCACTGTGTATTCTCTTCTCCCTTATCTCTTTCATTTTATCTTGATTATTTTTTTGCATATATTTTCCGCTGCACGTTAACTCTTGATTTTGCAGAAAACGTGGCCATAATTTTTAAGTCAACTAATTCACCCCCCTCTTAGTTGCAATCTCGTTCTTACAAAAATTGATCAAATGCTTGGAGACCAAAAAAGATCTTTTTGCCCGGTCCGCTGCGGATATGCCCGGGATAGACCCCTTAGTTGCCTGCCACCGCTTAATGACAAATCGAGGAGCAAGGCCGGTGGCCCAAAAGAAAAGAAAGATGGGCGCCGAAAGAACAATTGAGGTTACTCAAAAGATCTTAGAATTACTAGAGGTCGGCTTCATCTGAGAAATAGCATATACCACCTGATTGTCAAACGTTGTGCTGGTTAAAAAATAATCTCGCAAGTGGCAGATGTGTATGGATTATACAGACCTGAATAAAGTTTGCCCTAAAGACCCATACCCCCTCCTGAACATTGATCATCTCGTTGACAAATCTTTCATGTATTAGTTTCTGTCATTTACTGATGTTTATTCAGGGTATAACCAGATTCCCATGTACCCCTAGATCAAGACAAGACTGCCTTCATTACACCCAAGGCGACTTACTGTTATATGGTCATGCCATTCGGTTTGAAAAATGCAGGGGCCACATACCAAAGAATGATGAACACCATTTTCGGAAATCAGATTGGAAAGAACATGGAAGTCTACATGGACGATATGATCGGCAAGAGTCTACTAATGGAAGATCATGTGAGTATCTTAAATATTGTCTTTGGCCGACTGCACAAGTCTAATATGTGCCTCAACCCGGAAAAGTGTACATTCAGAGTCGAAGCTGACAAGTTCTTAGGATTTCTGTTAACAAGCTGGGGTATTGAAACCAACCCAACAAAATGCCAAGCAGTCATAAACATGCGCAGCCCAAGATCAGTTAAGGAAGTTCAACAACTTAATAGGTGGTTGGCGGCCTTGGCCAAATTCCTTCCAGCATCTGCCAAGCATTCCCTCCCACTGTTCTAGCTCCTTAAAAAGAGCAATACCTTTACTTCGTCGGAGGATTGCGAATCAGTTTTCCAAATTTTCAAACAATA
>NC_032011.1:12953312-12981940 GCF_001865875.1 Lupinus angustifolius
CTTTCGAAGCCCGCACCCGCTTCAGGAGGGCTGACAAGCTCCTCGGTTAGGTCAACCGATTGACCAAAGGCAAATTCGGGAGGCATCATCGCAATAGGAGTTGTCCGGTCTATAGTGGTCCCCTCTGAACCACTTGCCTGGGAAGCTTCCCTCCAAGGTGTAGAATGACGACCTCAATCCAGGCAGGAATACTCGACCTGGGACGCTTGCTGTTTTCCGTGTCCTTCCTCTTGGAAGCAGCCCGTTTCTTAAGCTTGCTCTAGTCTGCTTGGTCCCCCACGACCGCTGCTAAAAGAAACAAATAAAAAATGTCAGATACCGGCTGCCTCCTCAAAGACTTGCTCGCCCTGGACCAGTTTGTAGGAGAGGATTGAACGACCCTTCTCAACCCAAGCCAACATCTCGTCTGATGTCCTCCTCTCCTAATCATCCAACTGATCGTAGGAGAAACCAAAGGACTTGGCCGGCTTCTGATGGATTCCCCCATTTAAGAGAAAGGAAAAAAAGGAACGTTGCCAGGGCCATATGCTCAAGTATGGCGGGTCCCCCGAGCCTCGACACGAAAAAACTGTCCTTCTAGTTTTTCACAGAACCTTCAAATGGAAGGAATAAAGACCGTATGTTCTAGGATTGAAGGGACGTCCACCCATGACGCTCGGCCCGAGCCTCATCCTTTTTTGAACTATGCGTCACCCGGAACATCTAGAAGAATAACAGGAGCATGCAAGGTCTTTCCATGACCTCACAAAAGAGCTTAAAAGCTCGAATAACGCCCCATGAGTTGGGATGCAATTGAGAAGGGGCCACCTGAAGGTGTTGCAGCACTTCAGTACACCACCCCTCAAAGCGGATTTTCACCCCTATTCGTCGGCAGACCTGCTCGTACATGTAAAAGCTCCACCTATTCTTCGTCTCAAACAAAATGTCCTGACATACTCGCTCCTGAGCAGTGGCAATTGTTCCAGCCCGGTCACACCTTCCACCCGAGTATCCCGCGTAGCACTCTGCATCCATGGGTTATCCCCTTCCACCCGAGTATCCGGCGTAGCACTCTGCATGTCCCTATCGTTCGCCTTAGATGGGTCCCCTTGTGGCAAAGGCATTAAATGCCCCTGAGGCGACATTAAGGCCTTTGACACGGTATTTAATGCACCTATGACATACCATTTAATACGCCACAGACTCACCATCAATGTCAAACCACAGACCACCTATCATGCCGCCTGAACATTCTACTTGCCCCCGACAAATCGACAAGGACAGATCCACAAGCCAACTAAGGATGACCAGAGTACGTCCCTTGTACCCGTTAGGTGCTAGTCAATGACTAGATGCCATCTCAGCACTTCCTAAGTTCTATAAATAGAAGAGACCACACAGTGAGTATAATTAATTCTCATTCCTCTCATTTATTGCTGCACTTATTGCTCTAACTTCTCTCTTATTTACTCTCATTTTCTCTCTATAATATTCTACTGACTTGATTGTCGGAGAACCTTTTCAGGTACCTCCCCCAGTGGGTCCAGACGATCATCCGACCAAGTCTCTTGCTCTCCTACATTTTCTCGAACATCCATCCTCAGCTTCCGACCATCCGTCCTCAATTCCCAACCATCCACTCTCAACAGCAAAGAACAAAAACCAAATACCAATAGTGGGGATTTTCAAAACTATTAGAGGTGAAGCAAAGGATGAGACAACTCTTGCCAACGCCGGAGTCTCCAACTGTCAGCAACTTAACCAAATAATTGAATTCCTCAGTGGAACTGGACACCATCGCATTCAATCTAAATCAATAACAACGACAAAAAAATCATTAAATTCCTTGTATATTCAAATTTGATTCAATATGCATAGTGGATAGAGTTTGCATGCATAAGAATGTGAAATCCAAGAGGAAGTGGAAATGGAAAGGAAAATAGAGATCAAATACTAACAACCAAAACTAAAACAGAAACATGTGAGGGAATTACCATGTAACCTTTCTCCTTTTTTATTAATCAAATAATTTGCAGCTTCTAGTATGTTGGTTATGTAGCAAACAAAAGTGTAGAGAGAAAATGTGTTATGTAGAAGACTTATTTTATTCATTAATAAGACACATAATTTATACAACATGTAAAAGAAAACTGATGCATGAAAAATAAATTTCTACATGAATAACATAATGAGTCACATAAATGTTCAAACATAGTAGATGAAGATATTTCTAATAACCATGTTGGCTCTTTATTGCCTAATGAATAGAAACATAATAACTTCCGAGTCATACTAATCAACACTACTCCTTCACTCTAGAGCTGTAAACTTCAAACTTTTGCCATATACTTATTCTCAGAACCGTCAAGACTGAACTTGGTTATGTAAGTCCATTTGACTCATATACCCTTCTTGTATTTAGACATCTCTACCAACTCACATGTCTCGTTTTTTAATCACCATGAACTCCTCTTTCATTACATCTATCAATTTCTGGTCAGTTGCAACTTCTTCATATCTTGCAACATCTGATGGTGTATTCATAAGTCCTCCAACATTTGTGTGTATCAATTGCAGCTTCTGTGTAGCCCTCCATGTCTTTTTTTTTTGCTGAAAAAGAAGCATTGTTTGCTTCCCATATCGACAGACAATGCGTGTAAGAGACTTTGTTTCTATGTCTTCTTTATGTAGTGCAACTTGCTCATCTTTAATCAAATCTTTAATGAAATCCAAGATATAACTTTTTCCCTTCATTTGAACTTTGAAACCTCTCCATCTTCTGAAGCTTTAATCATGTAGTTTTTTTCTTCAAACAAAATCTTATAGCTTTTCTCTATCAACTTAGGAACACTTAACAAATTTTGATTGATTTTAGGAACATATAAGACATCATGCATTAATTTTAAACTATTGTACTTTTAATTTCAACTGTTCTTTTGCCTTTTGTTGCAATATATGTCCATTTCCAATTCATGTGGTTTGTACAACCGTTATCAATGAGCCAACTTTTTGTAGAACTATTAGCGTCAAAGCATGATACTGCGAACAATTGCTCTTCTTCTAGTTGATCATCAGCAGTCTTAACTTCCCCTTGTTGTTATTGAAACTTGCATATTTTTTCCATGTGAACTAATTGACCACACTTATAATATCTTGCATCATGCTTCCATCAACATTTGTTTTATGGACGATTAGTTTTTTGCAGTAGAATTGAGGTGTAAAGACTTCATCATTGCTACTTTGGTTATTGTATTTGTTGTTTGCATAACTTGCAGTTTTGTAGTTGTCATTTTGCTTCATTTTTTGTCATTCCAACCATCGTAGTTTTGTAATTTGGTTTAGAAAACACTCTCTACTAATCATTCTTGCATTATAAGCCTCCTTTGTTATTGTGTCTGTAATGCTTTTAACACTTCTGCCAAGGTGATGATTGACATATCCTTAGACATTTCCTGAGATGAAATTGTAGCTTCATATTTTTTTACGAAGTGTAACTAGAATCTTTTGAACTATTCTAGAATCAGAAAATTCGATACCAAGGAGTCTTACACTGTTGGAAATAGCTAGAATTTTATCAGAGTGCTCTTTGATTGTTTCTGAATATCTTATCATTTGCATCTCGAATTCTCGAATCAAATTCATCACTTGCATCCCTTTGACCCTTTCATCTCCCTCATATTTTTACTTCAAACTTTTTTAGATTTCACATGATGTTTTCAATGTCATTATTCTGTTAAAAATGGTAGGTGAAACAGCTGCATATAAACATGCTCTTGCTTTGGACTTTCTTTTTTTCATCTCCTTCTCATTTTTAATTTGTGCAACAGTTGGATTGTATGGAAGAATTGGAATAACATAATATTTTTCAGTGGCTTCCCCCAGATCATTAACATCAAAGAAAGTTTTCATTCTAACAACCGATACATGATAATTCTTTCCAGTAAACACAAGAAGTGAAAATGCAGCAGACACTACTTCTGAATTTTTTTGACAATTTTAGACAATAGATGGTAATAAAGAAAATGTTTTGGTTATGTTTGATTTTGGTTTGTGTTTGTGCTCATAGATCCCTCTAGATATAGCTTTAGATACCAATTTGTTGGTTATGTAACAAACAAAAGTGCAGAGAGAAAATAAGTTAGGTAGAAGACTTGATTTTATTCATCAACAAAACACATAATTTATACAACATGAAAAAGAAAACTAATGTAGAAAAAATAAATTCCTACATGAATATCATAATGAGTCACATAAATGCTCAAACATAGTAGATGAAAATATTTCTAACAACTATATTGACTCTTTATTAACTAATAAATAAAAACATAACAAGTTCTGAGTCATACTAATCAACACACTCAAACTCAAAACTGTTATAACTTACAAATGATAAAGATTAATGGTTTATTATTTCCTATTAAATTTTTCTACTTGATACTCATATAATAAAAAGTAACATGAGTAGGAGAGCTCATAAAATTTAATAGAAGATATATTATTTTCCAATTACACATGATTCGGGTCAGAATATTACAAAACAAAATATAGAAAATGAAATACCGGACACAGAATATAATTTTCATCCTTTAATTATCAACAAATGACACAAACTGCATGAAGAGACCTCTCTTGATTATTTATCCAAGCATGTTTACAAAAAAGTTCAAGTTATTTTGAGGTTCTTGTTGTTCCTTGGCCATGTCAAACTTATTTAAAAATATTTTTTAATTGAATGTATGAAATCAAAAGAAATAAAAAACAGCCATTAGAAGACAAAGTGAACATTTATCAATTATACAACATGAAGATTAACCATGCCAACACTTCTCTTGTCCCTTCTCTAGGCATCAATTCCGAAATTCAGAACTAGTTTATCTGATTTGTATAATGCAAAATTGACATTTATAAAATAGGTAAGTGGATAAATAAAATAAAGTATTAAAGTAGAAACAAATTCTTCAAATTCATAAATAACAGCCACATGACCTAGTTCAAAAATATCTTTGGATTATAATATTTATATCTCACTCTAAGATGACATTGTGTTCATTCTCTTCCCAAAAGAAGTTAAGAAAATAAATATTGAGGAAAGAAACATGAGAGGAGAAAATGAATAAAAAATATAGTAATTTTTTAGTTGTTTGGTATGGTAGAAAATGAAAAAAAAAATATATAATTATTATTATTAGGGAATAGAGTATCTCCTTGCATAAGGAGGTAAGTTATCTCCTCCTGCCAATGAAATCATGACATGTGTCATGTTTCATCATTTTCTATAAAAATATTTTTAAAAATAAATAAAATAGCATATATGTAACATTTTTACTGGCTAGAGGAGATAAGTTATCTTCTTATATGAGGAGATACATTATTCTCTTATTAATAATGACATTCACATACATATGTTGATTTAATTTGTTGAAAATTTAGGAAGTTAGTAACATTTATAAACATGAGTAACAAGAAATATGATTTTTTAAATTATAGGTCGATAGCAACAAGAAAATTAGACCTACCAATATTTATCACTTTTAGTCGGGATACATGTACTCAATAGGAGTCCTACATATGAAATTGTATATATTTTTGAAGTAATTACTCACATATTTCATTCATCCTTAATGTTTTCAATATTTCAAATTTGGCTTTGGATGTTCTGAAAACCCACCCTACCAATATTTAGAACAAGTACATTCTTTTACAAACCGATATGCCTATGTTAAGCGGATATTGAACGGGTAGAGTGTGCAGAAATACCCAAACTTTCAATGTTACTAATTATAAGATGAATAAATTACACTGACATTTATTTCCTGAGTTTTAGTGAAATTACACATATCATTCCATATTTTTTTATACCTACATAAACCCCTAATTTTTATATTTATATTTTCATTGTACTGACTATCACTCTGTATAAGAGATAAGTGTAATCTTTTAAACAAAAAATGTGATAAATACAATTAAGTTAAACAAAACATGGTATATTGTGGAGACAAGTCTAAATAAGATATGAGTCAATACCTCTTTATTATTTTTGGTTCGTTACGATATAGTATAAGAGCGATTTAAACAATATATCTTTAAAACTGTTGATGCATTTCGTAACAAAAAATGATAAAGATACAATGACTCATATTATTTGGACTTGTCTCACAATGTATCATGTTTTGTTTAACTTAATTGCATTTATCACATTTTTTATTTAAAAGATTACACCTATTCCTCATACATGGGTGATCAATGTAATAAAAGTATAAAAATTAAGGGTTTGTATATGTGTAAAAAGTGAGAGGTGATTTATGTAATTTCACTAAAACTAACAGAATATCAATCTAATTTACTCATGATTTCAAAGCTACAAGGTGATAATAATCTAGTGGTTTATTATTATATGCGCCTTAAACTTCCATTGTTGATCAAATCCAATCCATAAAATAAAAAAATACAAAATAAAAATCGAAAAATTGAAAACGGTCGAAGACAAAATTTACTTGAACTTTTGAATTGATGAATTCATTTTATGAAAAATAGGGTGGGGGCAATAGAAGTTGCAATTGAAATGTGACAAATGTCCATAAAGATCCATTACAAACCATCTAAATTAGAGTCTATAAGAAATTAGTCTATTAGTATAACTAACCTTTCTAGATCACTAGAAAAATAAAAATATTAACGGTTCAATTCTTAAAAGTGACACTTGTTCGGACATATCTTAAAAAAGACTAGTTCTTACCCAAACAGTGAGGAGATATTGTTGGTAGTACAAAAAAACTAAATTAGATACTCAATGATCATACATATAATACGTTACCCTTAGAACTTTCTTGGTGAAATGTGTAAAATTTTTGGGTGAAATATGTTACCCTTAGAATTAAACTAAGAAAAAGGTTTGTGACAAAAAAAATTCCCAATGCAATCCAAGCAGCTCCTCAAAATGAAAGTGGACCAAACCCTTCACTCCACATTCTCAATGAAAGAAATGCCCAACCAAATTTGTGCATGGACTAGAACTAACAGTAATAATGAACCAAGCCTTAGTAGCTCCCCAAACAGCATATTTGAAGGGTAGTAGACCTGGATTGAACTTAACCAAGAAAATCAAGTTCCATAGAGGAAAAGGTTCCTTCTAGTGCATATTTAATTATCATGTAAAAACATTGTAGGCATTTACTGCTCTCCAGGATCGATATCTCTCCCAAATTATTATTTTTTGCATAACCAAGGTATCCCTCACTATTTGAGTAAGGAACGTAATTGTTTCTCCCAGTAAGACTTTACACCACTAGACCAACACTTTGTTGGTATCACTCTCCCAGATTATGGCTTAGCAAAAAAAAAACACTCAGGCCAGAAGGACCTATAAAATTGTACTTTTATCCCAAAAAACCAGGGATGCATGACTTGCCTGCTTGAAATAAGATCCTGACAAAGGAAAGAACATTTAAGGAACCTTTCCAATCCGCAAAAACACCACTGTCTCACAAACTTCATTGGTGTATGAAGAGTATCCTTGATCGTCATTCTGACATACCACTCATTACTCACATTTCTCATCAAATCAGTAGTAAAGGTGAACCTAACTCAACTGGAAATCATCATCCTCATCTTGAAGGAAAGGGTAATCAGTATAAGGATGATATCCAGCATCCTTCAAATGATCAACTAGCTTATTGCTCACTTCATATATCTCTGCAATCTGTGGATGCAACTTATCCTTGGCCACGAACTCGTGCCTCGCATTCCTTAACTCGATCCAACTACAAGCTACTCCTTTCCTTAAACCTCTCTCTTTCATCAATTTTCTGATTCTATTGGCATCACCCCATCTGCCAAATGCAGCATAAATGTTTGACAGCATCACATATCTAGCAGTATTTTCAGGTTCTAACTCAAACAAAGTTTCTGCAGCCCTAATAGCAAGGTCCAAGTTCCCGTGAACCCGACAAGCACCCAAGACTGCCCCCCACACTGCAATGTGATTCCTAATTCCACTAGGCGCTTTCTCAATTAAATCTATGGCTTCCTTGAGTCTGTTTTTCCTCCCAAGCAAATCAATCAATAAAGCATAGTGATCAGGTCTAGGCTTGACTCTATATTGCAGTTCCATCAAATTCAGCAATTCTAACCCTTTATCATCCAAACCTGCATGGCTACAAGCAGATAGCACACCAAGAAATGTCACATGATTGGGCTCTGCTTTGGCTTCTATCATCCTTGTAAAGGCAGACAGTGATTCCTTCCCGTGACCATTCTGTGCAAAACCAGTTATCAGTGTATTCCACGATACCACATCCCTCGTAGGACTCATCTCAAACAAAATTTCAGCTGATTTCTGATCTCCACATTTGCCGTACATGTCAATCAAAGCATTAAATATATACACATTAAACAAGTTGCCACTATTGCTTCTCCTGATAATTTGACCATGGATCTGTTTACCTCTTTCTATAAGAGCCTCATCTGCACATGCACCTAGAACACTGACAAAAGTTTGAGCACTCGGCCTAACCCCCTCTTCCAGCATTTGCTGAAACAGATCCAAAGCTTCACCACAACGCCCGTTTTGGGAAAAACCGGTGATCAAAGCAGTCCAAGAAACAGTATTCTTAAACGGCATATCCTTAAAAACCATGGAAGCCTTTTCCAGTCTAGAAGCCCTTGTATAAGCCACAACCATTGATGTCCAAGACACCACATCTCTCAATGGCATATAACTAAACACAGAAAAAGAGAATTCGGGTTTGCTACATTTTCCATAAGCATCAATCAAAGCATTATTCAATATCATGTTCCACCCCATCCCACTTATAACCGCCACCCCATGAACCTGACACAACCATTGAAGGTTACCCAAACAAGCACAACTTCCAACTATACTAACAAGCGTGAACTCATCCAAAACCAAATGGTCACAACCGTTCTGCATCTCATAGAAAAGCTTAACCGATTCTTTATGAAAACTGTTACGCGATAAACCAGAGATGAGTGAATTATAGCTTACAAGGTTTCGGTGGGGCATTTTATCAAACAACTTATAGGCATCTTCAAAAAGACCATTTTTTGAATAAAATGAGAGGAGTGTGTTCCAGGAACGAGTGGTCGTGCTGGGAAGATCATCAACAACCTTGTGGGCACTTTCAATGCAGTCACATTTGGAATACAAATCGATGAGACTGTTGGTGAGAAAAGGGTAGAATAAAAGTGCTGTTTTGATTAGGTGAGAGTGCACTACATTGCCAAGTTTCAAGCTTTTAGATGTGATACACTTGGAAATCAAAGATGAACATCTTTCAATGGATGAATTGATATCATTGGGAATTATAGCCATAGTGCATTGACGTATTTAGGGTTTAAGGGGTATAAGTATGAGGTTCTTTAATGGGACTATCTACTCCAAAGTAAAAGTTTTTCTTGAAGATTATGATATGGGTAGACATGGATTCATGAAAAATGTGATTACTGAGAAACATGATTGGTTTGAGATTTTCTTGGGTTGAATGAATTGAATATGAGATTTGGTGTTCAAATCCATGGTTTAAGATTGTGTTAGGCAATGCATTGGTTGATAATATGCATGCAAAATGTAACACTTTCAGGACTCAATCGCCACTTCTTAATGCTTTGTTTGTTTCAGAAGACGTGAGAAGATGGCATATACAAGAAAGAATAAGAATAAAAGGAATGAGTTGTTGTAACAACAGCTTATTTTATATTTGTTTACAAAGAAAAAATGAGAATATTCACTCTAATGGTAAACCTATATTATTTATCTCATCACTCTAATGGTAAACCTATATTATTTGTCTCAGAACTCGTAAGAATGAGTTGTTGTGAAATACTAGATCTTTATAAGAACACACATAAGAATATCTCCCCCACAGGTGATGAACTATATGATGAACATTCTTACAAATTTAAGAACCCATCATTATGGATTGGGTGCTCTTAGTGATGGGTAGTTGATTCATGTGCTATTATTGTTTTATGGAAGCTTAATACAAATTTATGTTCTATGAAATTTTTTCATGATTAAATAATTAAATAATATTTACAATTCACCATACATTATGGCCCTTACGGATATAAATAAATATTATAATTTTAGATAATTAATACATTTTATAATTATTTTATATTTAAAGTTAATATATATATATATCCCTTCAAATAAATCAAACATTTATGAACTGGTTTTACAACAACAAATTGCGAATAGTAATTATTTTAAATTATTTCTTTTGTTTTAAAAATGTAATACAAATTTTCAATAATATTTCTTTTGTTTTAAAATTTGAAAGTTTTTTTTGGAGACATAATAAGATTTTGGGTACATGTACTATCTTTTAGGGGTGACATAATTTCATAAATGCTTGAATATCATGAAAGAGAATATTACTTTTTGAGAATATATATACTGTAAGAAATTTTTATACTGTTACTGTATCATTTATTATTTATTTATTGTGTATAAATTTTTATATTGTTAGTGTATAAATATTACACTCCAACTTTTTCAACCGCAAGATGCATTAATCTTTTTGTTTTGTTTTATATTGTAAATTGCATTATATTCTTTCAGCTTTAAATAGAATATTTATTGACAATATTGTTTTTTGAAACTATAATTTTAAATCATGTGAAAGAGTGTGTATTAATTTAATTTTAAATATAAACTATTTGTAATAAAATTTACTATGATCCAAAATATTTGAAATCAAATAAATAATAATAATAATAATAATATTGTTTAATGAAAATGATAGTTTTGATCTAATATATACTAGCATGTCGATAAGTATTGTGTTTGTTGACCTGCATTTTCATGTAGAAAATTATAATATTTTTTGTATTGAGTGTACTTTATGTAATAATAATTTTCGCATTTATTAAAATGACCAATTTAAGGTGAGATAAATGATTATTATGTTAATAGTAATTACCTAGAATTATATGCTTTTTATTATAGAAATTAAAGAATGCTAAGGACAAAATAGGGAATTGGAAATTAGTTAATCGTAGTATTTACGTCATGTTTTGCTTTATATATATTAGTATCAATGTTATCATTACTACTATGTCAACAGGTACTTCGTGCATGCCGACTCACATGAGATGACTCTTAACTCAAGTGTCAAATTCGAGGTAGGGAAGTTCAATGGAACTGATAATTTTTTATTGTGGAAAAGGAGGGTTAAGGATGTGTTGGCTCAACAAGGTATATCAAAGGCGTTGCATGAGAATAAATCAGATGGTATGGATCAACTAGATTGAGAAGAGTTAAAAGAGAAGGCTGCAGGAACCATACGACTATGTTTATCAGATGATGTGATGTATCATGTTATGAATTTGACGTCACCAACAGAGGTATGAGAGACTAGGGATGGCAATGAAAAATGTACCTATGGGTATCCATCTGAATCCGACCCGAATTTAACGAGGAAAGCTCGTTGTGATTGGGTTCAGATAAATCCCGATCCCAATTTTCGGGTTCGGGTTTAGTACAACTAATACCCTACGTCGAACCTACCCCAAACCCGTTAGATACAATGTTGGGATTACCTAAAGTCCTAAATTAGAAATAGTAGCATGAAAGTTTGAAACACTCTCTCATACTCAAAAGATTAGGATTTTGAAACACTCTCTCACACTCACTTTCTTCTTTGGTAGGATGACATATGATAATCCTTAAGGTGAGTCTTTTGTCTTCATCTTCTTTCATTACTTTTGTGTTTCATTAATCCTTGTTTCCATCAATTCTTTGTGGAGAGTATTACTAAAAGTATGAAAAATAAGCTATACCCTTCTTCCTTCAACCCTATCTCATTTTGCACAATACCCTTCTTATAATGTATGGCAAACTAGGTGACTTGAACTCTGCCCAATATTGTCGATAAATAGGAGTACGTCTTGTTCATTGACATCCCGGAAATATTCCGCTATAGTTAGGGCAGTTAACCCAACTCTCATACGAACTCCGGGCGGTTCATTCATTTGACCGTAGACTAGAGCCACTTTTGATTCTGCAATATTTTGTTCATTAATTACTCCAGATTCTTTCATTTCGTATGAATCGATATTATTACATTCCAATTCCTTCCCGATACCTTACCTCCCAAGGAAAAAACCGAAGATTTCACATAGTACTTTTGATCGAAAAATCAATCTGATTTATTTCCTACCTTTCGCTCAATGAGAAAATGGATCAGATTCTACAGGATCAAACCTGTGGGACTTAAGGAATGATGGAAGAAAATCAAATATATATATATAAGTAAATAAGTAAATAGCAGTAGAAGAGTCCAGATTCCAAACGAACAAGTTCAAACTTGATTGAAAAGGATCTTTCTGATTCTCGAAGAATGGGGGGGCAAAAAAAAGGATTGATCGAGAAAGATTTCTTGTTCTTATTATAAGATCGTGATTGGATCCACATATGTTTGGTAAAAAGAATAATCTTCATAAGAAGTGATCCCATTTTTTTCTTTAGGTCCAGGTAGAGACCAAAGGTCTTGAGTGACCGATCCGGCATAACAACTCAAAAGATAAAGAAGTATCGTTAATTTCTTCATGCTCGTTCCAAGTTCTACTGGATGTATCTTTTCCCCCGGGGAAGATGCCGATATGTTCGTTATACCCTTCATGACTCGTTTAGGAATAACCAATTCGTGGGGTGGTTGGAGTATCATAGGGGGTACTATAACGAATCCGGGTATTTGGAGTTACGAAGGCGTGGCCGGGGCACATATTGTGTTTTCGGGCTTGTGCTTTTTGGCGGCTATCTGGCATTGGGTCTATTGGGATCTAGAAATATTTTCTGATGAACGTACAGGAAAACCTTCTTTGGATTTGCCAAAAATCTTTGGAATTCATTTATTTCTTGCAGGGGTGGCTTGTTTTGGTTTTGGCGCATTTCATGTAACAGGATTGTATGGTCCTGAACTTGTTTAATGAAATGCCCCAACAAAATTTTGCTTCTTATAACTCTTTGATTTCTGGGTATTCATGAATTGGGTCTTATGACAAGGCCTTGAACGCATTTTGTGAGTCTAAAATGGAAGGTTTTATGCTTGATGAGTATACCTATGCTGAGGTTTTGGGTGTTTGTGGTTGTATTTGGGATGTGAATGTAGGGAAGGTGGTTCATGGTTTGGTTATTTTGGTTATTCACTAAATGTTGGTTATGTTAGGTTAGGTGGTTATAATGAGATTTTAAACTTGCATTGGTCTAGCTTTATGTTTAGTTATTTTACTTTAGGAACTGTGCTTATAATTTGAACTTTTTGGGAAAATGCTTCATGAATACATGGTGAAACATAGTTTGGATGTTATTCTTCGGATTGCATTGCTTGATATGTATGCGAAGACCAGAAGTTTAATAGATGCAATTCAGATTTTCACGTGTTATCCAACTTACAAAATTCATTATTATGAAACCAATAAGGTTAAGTATGAAAAAAGGAAGAAAAAAAGTGTAAAGTCACCACTATTATAACAGTTAAGGCAATGATTTTATATATCACATATAGTTCTAATGCATAATGAATTCAATGATTAAATCTGTGTTTGCTAGTATGTGTTGTGGCACAATCATTTATAATGCCTAATGATTTCAATGATTAAGGCTTAAACCTGTTTTTTTACTAATATGTGTAAATCAATTTTCTTCTTCTAATTATTCCATTATTTATCCAATTAGGGAGAATGGATCTAGTAAATAGAACATATATGGATGTGGCTGGTAGCCAACATGCTTCACATTAAGTAAATGTGGAAGACACTTCTAATACTACACCTGAGCAATCTCATATTGGACAAGATGATAATATAGAATCAACAACACAACCTACATCAAAGACGCATAAAAGTGTGGTGTGGGAGCATTTTGAAAAGATTAAAGTGAACATAGTAGACAAGGCTGAATGCAAATATTGTAAGAAAAAACTCGAAGGGAGTTCAAAGAATAGAATAAAGCACTTGCATAATCATATGGAGTTGTGTGTTCAAGAAAAATTATGACGAGAGGCCATGATAAAGGGAAATCATTTCTAATGCCTAAAGCCTCACAAGGCAAGCAAGAGTTAGGGGTTTGAACTTATGATGTAGAAAATACAAAAAAAAGCTCGCGAGTGCAATTATTATGCACAATTATCCATTATCAACAGTGGATCATGTTGGTCTTAGAAGATACTCAGCTTCCCTCCAACAATTGTTTCAAGTGCCTTCTCAAAACACCATCAAGAAGGATATATTAAAAGAGTATGATTGTGAGATAGAATGTGCAATGAAGATGTTGGATAGTCATGAAGGGAGAGTAACCATTATCTCAAATATGTGGACCTCAAGTAATCAAAAGAGGGGATACATGACAGTCATAACTCACTATATTGATTGCTCTTGGACTTTACAACGTCGAATCTTGAGATAATAATATTCATAACTCAATTTATTTGCAGTTTTTCATGACGAAATTATTGAATGTGAATATTGTTATTTTAGGTTCATTTATGTTCCTGCCCCTTACACTAGTGATATACTTTGTCATACGCTCATTGAATGCTTTATGGATTGAAACATTGACACAAAAATATCAATTATTACTTTAGATAATTGTAGCACAAATGATGCTATGATTCCAAAAATTAAGGATAAATTGCGGTTGGAATTTTTTTTGAGGGATGGGTCAATACTTCATATGTGTTGTTGTGTACATATCCTAAATTTTATAGTTAAAGATGAATTAGAAGTTGTGAAAGATTAGATAGAAAAGATTCGAGATAGTGTAGCATATTGGAATGCTACACCAAAAAGGAACGAAAAATTTGAGGAGACTGCTAAACAATTGTGAGTTCCTTACATTAGAAAGTTATTTTAGACTATACAACTAGATGGAATTCAACTTACGAAATTCTTAAGGTTGCCATATAATATAAGAATATATTTAATCGGTTAATGCAATGTGACATTTAATATACTTGTTTGCAAAGTAATTCACAATGACAATTTGCAGAGTATGCTTGTAAGCGACTAAAATTGTTTAGTTCCATAATTGAGATGATTTTTGGTACTAAGTATATAATTACCAACATATATTTTTCAAAGATTTGTTAGATTAAGCTAGCAATAACTTAGTGGATGAACTCCTCTAATGAATTGATTAAAATGATGGCGGAGAAGATGATGGCTAAATTAGAAAGGTATTGGAGTGTGATTCATGATATTATGGGAGTTGCTACAATTTTGGATCCTAGATACAAATTGTATTACTTGAATTCTATTTTAATAAGTTGTATGACCATGATGCATGTACACAAGTAAGGAAAATTTGAGAGTTGTGTTATGATTTAGTGTCTTATTATCTATAAACAAAAAATTCTAGTGGAAGCTCTCCCTTATTAAATAGAACTGTTACTAATGATAAACCTTTGGAGGAATATGATGTGTTTATCAAGAGGAGAATAGAAACTAGAGGCTCAAGTCTTAAAACTGAGTTGGATCATTACTTGGAGGAGGATGTTATAAAAAGAACACCAAATTTTGACATATTAAATTAGTGGAAGACAAATGGAGTCATGTATCCAACACTTCAAGCAATTTCAAAAGATTTATTAGTTATTCCTATTTCCATTGTAACTTCTGAATCAACATTCAGTACAAGTGGTCGAATATTGAGCCCTCATCGTAGTTGACTTAATTGGACTATATTAGAGGCCTTGATGTGTGTTAGGAGTTGGCTATGGTCTGCTAACGATGACGGTAAAGTTTGAAGTTATTAAATTATTAATTCAGGTATCACATTTAATATCTTATACTATGTAATATATTTTATCTTATCATTCTTTTTTTTCAATATTGCTAGGAAATTTGAATTCCACTTTCACACAATAATATGCTACTCTTTTGAATGAAATGAAGTCTGATGATGAAGGTATTTCACATTTCACTTATTTTAAATTCTTTGTTTAATGAATATATTTAATTTTGGTTTAAATCTTAATACAACTAAATTGACGAACAATAGTTTGAGTTATCGAAGATTAGTAGTTGCTGCATGAGTGCCTGTTGCATCCGAATGTTGAAGAAGACTTGTATTTTTGTATATTGCATCTATGGAAGAAGGCATGTTAATTGTTATTGTTACTGAATTATGCTATTGTTACTGAATTATTGTTATTGCTGCATCTTGATATCTAGTGAATATTGTTACTGAATTATGTGTTTTATTGGTTCTGTCACTGAATTTTTATGAGTAATAACAGTATAGGGGAATGAATGCAAAATCTGAAATGTTGTGATTTATTGGTTACTGTGTTGAATATTGTGTAGGCATTTAAAATATGGTATTTTGTGAGGTATGGTAATTTTTGCAGCCTTTATTTTATTGAACATGATTACTATGTTCTAAGTTGGAACTTAGATTATTAGAATGTAAAGTGTGTATAATTCAGTAAGTGAACAATTCAACAGAATTATATAACGCTGCTACTTTTGAGCTTTTCTACTGTGAAAGTGAACTTAGATTATTAGATTATTACGTTTTATTGAAATCAAAATGTGTTTATATAACAGTGATGTTTTTCTACTATGAAAGTGTGAATTATAGCATTTATTTACTTATTGTCTAGTTTTCTCATCGTGTTCGGGGATGATATTCTTATTTTCAACCCCGTTGAGTTTGTGTTTGGGTTCTAAATTTCAGGTTCGGGGTTGAGTAAGGGCAAACCCAATCCCGACCTGCCATGTTGCCATTCCTATGTGAGACATTAGTGAAGCGGTTCATGTCCAAGTCTCTAACATATAAGATGTATTTGAAACAGAGACTGACTAAAGATGCAGGAGGGTGCTGATTTGTAGCAACATCTCAACACTTTTAAACAAGTGATCAATGACTTGCAGAATCTTTATGTGAGGTTGATAATGAGGACAAAGCAATAATATTACTGTGTTCTTTGCTAAATTCATATGAACACTTGGTGAAAAAATTGACATACGGGAAGTACTCAATAAAACTAGATGAGATCACATCTGCACTTTTGTCCCACATTCAAAGAAGACAGAGTTTAGGGCAAGGGTCTCAAGGTGATGGTCTGTATGTGAAAGAGAGTGAAACACGTGGAAGGAGACAAGGTAGAGAAAGTCATGCCGAAGAGAAAAGAACAAATTCTAGGGGCAGAGCACAAGTAGAATACTTTTAGTGCAAATAGACCGGACATTACAAAAAAGATTGTCCCAATGAATGGAGTCCTAGCAAGCCGGTGTGGAAAGATTGAGTATCTACATCTAGAAATGTTGCACATAAAGATGACTTTGGTTATAATAGTGAAGTTGATATACTATTTGTATCATCAAATTATAGTGCTGATAAGTGGATACTTGACATTGGTTGTTCATACTGCATGACGCCAAACAGGGAATGTTTCACAACATATAGGACATACAATTTTGGTTTCGTGTATCTTAGAAATAATAAAGCATGTGGAATTATTGACATGGGAGAAATCAGAATTCTGATGGATGATGGTGTAGTGAAGACATTATGTAAGGTTAAGCACATACCAGATTTGAAGAAGAATTTGATTTCGTTGGATACATTTCAGGCCAAGTTCGTTATAGAGCTGATGGAGACAATGATATTCTTCGAGTATGCAAAGGTGCTCTGATTGTGATGAATAGTAAGAGGACTACTGGGTGATGAGTGTGAAATTATGCTACATTTTCATTGCATTTAACTTGTATTTTAGGACATAATTAGGATTTTAAGATTGTTTTTAGCTTTTATTTCTCTGTTCGAGTTAAGCAGGTGTTTTTGGATATGTTGTGCAGTTTGGATGGATTAAAGCCAAAAAGAGTAGAGTTTGGGTGCAAGAAGATGAAATTCAGTGTTGAGGCTATGCGAAGAACAATTGAAGGGCCAAAAGAAGTCGCCTTGGAACTGGGATCAAAGAGAAGCAACTTGAAGTGAAGGCTCCACATACACCCATGGTCGTGGATGTTATATTCTATCCCTATTTTTTAGGTTTGTTTTGATGAGTTTAACCCAAGATTTTGTAATTAGGATAAATGAGGATTCTTCCTCAATGATTGGAAACACTTGACATTACAATTCTCTAATTTAGAATTTGGTATTTTCTTCTCCATCATGAGTGAGTAATTCCCTTTATTTCTAGGATTGGGGCCATGCCCTTTTGCAATCAATAAACACTTGTTCTTACTTATATTTCATTGAGTATTGTGGTTTGAACCATTAAATTGAGTTTTATTCGTATGAGTTGTCTGACCAACAAATTACACCTCTTAGATACATTGGGGAAGGAACGAGAGGTGAACCCAACTAACCGATTATTCAATTATTCAAACTAGAATCCTAATTCACGAGAGTAGTATTAGGATTCTCAAGAATTTTTGGAATTCACCTTGGGTTGTTACGAAGCGATTGAATAGAAAGATCCAAGTAAATGATTTTATTGATAATCGTACCACGAGAGTAGGTGCGACTTCAATTGAGTACACGTGTCTGAGCTCGGGAGAGGATGACACATATCAAAGAGCAATTCACCCTCACAACTTAAAGTTCATGAAAAGGAGCAAAACAAGGATTTGCGAGTGTAAATGCGGTAACCCTTATCCTAGGAACTCTTCTTAAATTAGATTTCAATCATTTTTACTATTTTTATAATTATTCCAGTCAATTGTTCTAAACTCAATTTTATACCCAATTTGAGTCAAATATAAATTAATTGTTACAATTAAAGGAATTTTCTAATCCTCGTGAAATCGATATTTTATTACTTGAGGACATAATGGTTCACTTGTGGTTTGCCCAATCATCGGGAACACTTACAAGTTGTTAGGGAGAACATTTGTAGGTGGAGTTACTGTTGGGTCCCACGGGGCTTTCCCACTCACCTAGAGGAGGGGGGAGTGAATAGCTGATACGGTACACAATGATCATCACTCGATAAACACAAAATTTATACAAATTTACACACTATTTAATTGAATAATGACAGACTTAATTTATTAAATTATCTGCTCTTAATCAATTAAGTACTCAACTTAATCGATTAATTTGATCTGCTAATAATCGATTATCTAAACACTTAATCAATTATCTGGTTCAATTAAAGTGAAAACATAATTCTTTTGGTCATCCAAGATTACCAAGATTCAACCAAACTTACATGCAATTATACAGACAATTAAGAATAGTAAATGCACAATACAAATATGCAATTGTCAGAGAATTATATGCATGTCAATTTACGTAAATCAAGTAATACAAAAATGTATAAAGATTAGGGAAAGAAGAATAAGACTCGACTTTTTATCCTGGTTCGTTTGTTGTCCACAGCAAACTACATCCAGGCCTCCCCTTCTGATCTTGGGAGATTTTATCTTCACTATGGAATCTTCAATATTTCTTACAAACACAATCCCAATACAATAATCAAGACGCTCCTTTCTTGGATCTTAAACCCCCCACTTCAGTTTGACTACAAAGCTCGCCTACTCGGATACCTCACCATTCGCAACTCTAGCCCCAACCTAAGTATTGCTTATAATCAAGACCTCTTGCTTCTCGCGAAGACACCTACTTAATCGCAGCTAGGGTTTTCCCAAACCTATTCTCTTTCTTTGGTGATACAACACACCAAGAGAATGAGTTATTGCCTAAGTCTAAAAATATCTTCAAGTTACATATGCACCTAAATGTGCAGATTTTACAATCTTCTACGAATCTAAGAACCCCTAAAAGATCTCACAAATAGATCTCACAAATACAGAAATACAATGCGTGAGATACAAGTATCTTTTTCACCGATCTGACAATGAAAGCTCAACGGGTATCTTGTAAAGATTCACCCTTTTCTTTTCTTGAAAGAACACTTAGAAAATCTTTCCTAAAGATATGGAAGTTTGAGCTTTAGATCTTCTCAATAAAGTGTAACACTCTCTGTTTTTGAAAATGTGTTCTAACCCTCTAAATCAATATTTTCCAATATGATCTATATTATTTCTTATGAACCAATATGAAAAACTTAGGTTTATATACTACTATGTTTTTAACTATAGTTAATCGATTATACTGAACCTTAATCGATTAACATGTTTCTTCAAAATAACAAAAACAGAAACAGTTACCAACTTAATCGATTAACAACTGATTTAATCGATTAACGGGTTTCTTACCAGCTTAATCAATTAGCACCTGACTTAATTGATTAACAGGTTCCCAAAGCTTAATCGATTAATATGACTCCTAATTGATTAAATGGTTTTCTAAAATATATTTTTAATGATGAATGAACCTCCTACATTATTTGTGAAAGCATGATGCATGTCTTTGAATGATGTATGATTTAAAAGTCTTTTTAAATGCATTCAAAATATATTATCATGTATGTATCCATGTGCATGTAAATCATGTATGTATGTATGTAAGTCTCATTTTAGTTATGATTAATTTTAGCTTGTGAGACTTTCATTAGGGTTCATCCTAGCCAAGAATCTTGCTAAGTAAACATCTTAAGACCTAATAAAGATATAAAAATACTTAACGCCTAGATCTTCTTTTGAATTCTTTGACTTGTATGTACTTGAGTCTAGACTTTATCGTTGATACTTGTTGTTTGTTGATTTTGCTCATCCTCTCAAGCTTGTCCTTCAACATTTATGCATGTTGTCAATCCTTTGCCTTTATCACTCTTTTGTCTTCATCAACCTTTGTGTGTCCTTTGTCTTCATCAAAACATTATGTGATGCATGCTTGCCTCTTCAATCTCACATTCATGCATGCTTACATCTTCAATCTCCTCATTTTTTATGATGACAAACACTTGTTGACATATGACATTCACTTGTTGGCATTTGTTAACAACTTATTGGATCTAACAATTCTTTCTTGGATTTGCTTGATGACAATCAACTTGTTTTGCCTTGTTCTTGTAAGTTGATGCACATTTCTCCCTCTTGCACCCCCTCAATTTGAGCATTGTGTGATTTATTCTTTTTCGTTGTAGAAGCCTCAACTTATCTTCTCTTGTAAGTCCTACAAAACATAAACAACAACCTTTCTCCCCCTTTTGGCATGATAAAAAGGAAAAGTCATATATGAAAGTATATTACCAAAAGAAGGAACAAATAATGCAATTTCTACTAAAGTTAATCGATTAACATATGCACTTAATTGATTAAGTGTGATTTAATTTTGCCCAGAATTTCATTTTAGGTGTAGGTTAATCGATTATGGCCTATGCTTAGTCGATTAAACCTACTGATATGACATATTTCAGTGTAGGCTATATGCTATAGCAGAAACTTATACAGTTTGATATCACAGGTTTCATACCACTTGTTTTATACAGATGCCAATTGTTTTATACCACTTATGTACATACCACTTTCGATACCACTTGTGAATTAATACCACTTGTTAATTGAAAAGTAAGCGCAATTAGGTCAATGCAAATAGATTTGAAAGTTTCTAACATTCTTTCAACCATTGATCAAGTGATTTACAAAAGTAATAAGAGCAGTACACAATTTGATTTTAACAGCAAAAAACCAATTCATTCGTAGCATGTTATGTCATTACATTGTTCAAGTCAAAGCACAAAAACAAACTAAACTAGTTTGGAAAATTACAATGCGACAACCAAAAGATTACACCAACCACAAAATTCCTAAAATCAACAACTAACTAGTACAAACTAAACATCCTAAGCTAGTTAGGAGGTGGTTGCAGAAATCTTATTGGGTAGCTCTAATCTAAGTTTGAGGATTAATTTTAGGATCAATTTAATACAAGAAGACATACTTTGTGAGGTTAGGGTTTGAACGAACATAACCCATAACTGTGTTTGAATCTGTTTTATTACAACACTTAGTCGACTAACCTTTGTGTTAATCGACTAACGAGATTAAAATTTTAATACAGTTAATCCATTATGTTCCAGCTGAATCGATTAAGATTTTAAAACATTTTATCCCAAGTAATTGATTAAGGTAACACATAATCGATTAAGATAATTTGAAAAATCCCAGGTAATTGATTAAAACATAGAACAATCGATTAAATGAGTCACAGAAATAGATTTTGGCACAATTTGAATTAGTTTATAGGTTTGCTAAGATTCTAAGACAAAGATCTATCCTAAACATCTAATGTGCACTTAACACAGCCAAAATAGCATAAGAGGATATACAAACAAGAATGCATTTTACAATTAAGACTACATGCATATTATGAGGATAAGTGAACTTTTAGGATTATCTAGAAATCAAGCATGCATTCGAACACTTAGGTAATATATCAGATACCAATTGTTAGGATAATATTTATTATGATATTAGGTTACCTCACATGCTTTACCTCATCTTTATCAAGATGTTTGAAGTTTGCCATATTTGATGTTTTCTTTAGCCTTTCTTCAGCTTGTGATTCTTGTCCTTTTCTTGCATAGAATATCAATTCTTGAAGTATTTATCCTCATTCGTACCTAAAAAACAGTAAGCGTACCATTCCTCTCATCTTTTGGAGATGGCTAAATCAAGCATTAAATTTGCATAAGCTTTCCAAAAACATAGTTTTGGTTAAGTTTGAATTAATGTGAGATTTAACTAGTTGTGCTTCAACATGATTAGAAAATCCTTAATGGTGTTTCTATATTTACTTATCAATCAAACATGGTTAAAGGATTCATATACTTATTCAATAATATCATGTTTGCATTTGAGAGCATGTAAATGTGAAACATAAAGCATTAGGCCTAAAAATGATTTTTTTTTGGGGATATCAGGATTCTTGAGTTTATGGCCTTGCTAGGATTTCATTTTAGAATATATCTATGACACTTAAGGTATGTAATGCTTGTAGTTAAGAAACGATACCTTGTTTTATCTTTGTTGCACAATGCTTCATATCTTCAAGCATTTGTGATGACAAGTTGCTCATAAGTGTCATAGTTTCCTTTCCTTTGGTGCAAAGTCGAAGAAAGTCGATCTTCTCACCTTCTTATGTGCCTAGAACACTTGCTGCCCATATGAAAGTTAAAGTCCATATGTCCTTAGGCACACCTACAAAATAAAATTACTTGCATTTCTTGGGTACCCAACTAAGCTTGGGTCCCTTGATGTTAGTGGCTTGATATCCATTTGGAACATCATGCATTATAACATTACATGCATTTAAGGTATGACCATACAATCCACAATAAAAGCTAGTAGGTGATTAACGATGTGAAATTTTCAGAACATTTACTTGTTTCTTGTGAAACTTGTTATTTGCATACATATATTCCAAACTAGACTTAATCCCATCATTTTTATATGTAGCAAGTAAGTTGTTTGAATTTTTATAAGTAGATGTGAAATTAGCAAGTTTATCATTTAAGACATTATGTTCATTTTTCATGCAAATGCAATTTTCACAAATAGATACCACATTTAAGTTAGAAGTACAATCACATGAAGAGTTAGCATATTTAACATCTAAGGTTTCATTTTCAATTTTCAGCATATCAATGAAATTTTGCAATACACATATTTTCTTTTCATGATCTAAAATTAACCTTTTGCTATTCATGCACTTTTTAGCTAACATTTTAAGTTCTTCATGCATTTCAACATAAGCATCATATAGCATGTTATACGTGAGTGATATATTGGAATTGGAACTAGAATGTATGAGTATACCTCACTAGGCTCGTCTTGCTCACTTACTTGCAAGAGTTTGAATTTTGAGCCATTAGACAAATCTTGTGTGATTCTTCATCTTCCGAGATGCTTGTTGATGAATCGTCCTCTTCGGGTTCATCCCAAATGATATATGACTTCTTAGCTTTGATGTCCCGAGAGTCTTTCTTGTAATCTTGTTCAATCTTCTTGGAAGGTGTAGAGCATGTGTACCTCATGCGTCCTACTTTCCTACTGTTGTGGCAAGATTCATTGTTTTTGGGATTCTTGCTCATCTTGATCGAACTATCTTCAGCTTCCTTGTGAAGCTTCTTGGTTCCTCCATTATTTCTTTGTTACTTCTTGAATTTGTTGATAAGGAAGGACATGACTTCATCATCCGTGTCGGAATCAGACTCACTATCATCAAATATCTCCTTTTGACTTCTTGCATATGATCTTGTTACTTTGGAGGAGGTTTCTTTGATGTTCTCGTCCATTTGTTCATTGAGTGTCAAACATCCTAATTATTGCTCATGTTCTTGAAGTTTTCCAAATAGAGTTGCGAGCGTCATTTGTTCCAAGTCCTTTGACTCCATAATGGCAGTCAGCTTGGGTTGCCAATTCTTGTCCAAACATCTCAAAACTTCAACAGTTAGTTCATGTTTGGAAAATGAATTATCTAATGCAATGAGATGATTAATAATATGAGTAAATCGTTTTTGTAAATAAGAAATAGACTCATGTGGAAACATGCGAAACAATTCATAATCATGCATCAATGTATTCAATCTAGAACGTTTGACCTCACTAGTGTCTTTGTGGATCACTTGTAAAGTGTCCCACATTTCCTTGGCACTATCGCACTGAGAAACTCTAAAGAACTCGTCGTATGAGAGTACAGAGGTTATCATGTTTTTCACTTTCAAATCGAATTGCACTTTTCTCTTTTCCTTGTTGGTCAAGAGACTTCTAGGTTTCTCTTTCGTTTTTCCATTCACTACGTGTAGTGGAACGAAAGGTCCATTTCCCACAAAATCCCAAATTTTCGTATCGATGGCCTCAATAAAAATCCTCACTCAGATTTTCCAGTAGGCGTACCCCTCGCCAATAAAAATTGGAGGGTAGTCGATGGTTGCGCCATCGCCGCTAAATGGGTTAGAAGAGGCCATGGTAAAAGTGCATAGGACCAACGATCTAAGCGACTAAGCTAGGATGGTCGTACTAGCTCTGATTCAACTTGTTGGGACCCACGGGGCTCTGCCACTCACCTAGAGGGGGTGAATAGGTGATACGGTACCCAATGACTATCGCTCGATAAAGGCAGAAATTATACAAATTTACACATTGTTTAATTGATTAATGACAGACTTAATCGATTAAATCATCTGCTCTTTATCGATTAACTACTCAACTTAATCGATTAATTCGATCTACTAATAATCGATTACCTAAACACTTAATCGATTACCTGGTTCAATTATAGTGAAAACAAAATTCTTTCGATCATCCAAGATTACCAAGATTCAACCAAACTTACATACAATTATACAGACAATTAAGAACAGTAAATACACAATACAGATATGCAATTATAGCAGAATTATATACATGTCAAGTTACGTAAATCAAGTAATGCAGAAATGTAAAAAGATTATGGAAAGATTAATAAGACTCAGCTTTTTATCCAGGTTCGTTTGCTATCCACTACAAACTACATCCAGGCCTCCCCTTCTGATCTTGGGAGATTTTATCTTCACTAGGGAATCTTCAATGTTTCTTACAAACACAATTCCTAGACAAGAATCAAGACGCTCCTTTCTTGCATCTTAAACCCCCACTTCGGTTTGACTACACAGCTCACCTACTAAGATACCTCACCGTTCGCGACTCTAGCCCCAGCCTAAGTATCGCTTACAACCAAGACCTCTTGCTTCTCACGAAGACATGTACCAAACCGCAGCTAGGGTTTTCCCAAACCTATTCTCTTTATTTGGTGATACAACACACCAAGAGAATGTGTTATTGCCTAAGTCTAAAAAAATTCTTCAAGTTACATATGCACCTCAATGTGCAGATTTTACAATCTTCTACGAATCTAAGAACTCCTAAAAGATCTCACAAATACAGAAATACAATGCGTGAGATGTAAGTTTCTTTTCCACATATTTGACAATGAAAGCTCAACGAGTATCTTGTAAAGATTCATCCTTTTCTTTTCTTGAAAGAACACTTATAAGACTGAGATTGCAACTAAGAGGAGGGGGATGAATTAGTTGACTACAAATTATGACCACTTTTTCTACACAATGAAGAGTTAAAGTGCAGCAGATAATATTGCAGAAAATAAACAAGAATACATCAAAGAGGTAAGGGAGAAGAGAGTACACAAGGTTTTATACTAGTTCACCTTCTTGTCAACTAAAGGCTACATCCAGTACTCTTACAACACAAGAGATTTTCCACTAAATATTATGAGTTGTAATTACAATATCTCACCCCGAGATCTCTATGTACCTTACGCACTCACTAATACTTATACCCTTGGAAAACACCTTTCCAAGTAACTCTATCCCCTTTCTATTCACACCCCGTGAAAGAAAGTAATTACAATGAAAAAAGAATTTGAATGATGGCTTGGATTGCCTTTACAAGTATGAAATATAATAACACTTGCAATCCAATCAACTCTTTTGTATACTTAGTAAATAATGCTTTTAAGTTTACAAAACTTTAAAACACTTTACTTCAAGCAACTTAGAAAAATAGCTTTGAAAGTTTGAGTTCAAGTTGCTAGAAGTGCAGAAAATTATTTCAGAAAAGTGCAGGAAAGTTGGGAGAAAAAGTTATGAAAGAGTTGTATTTGATTGTGAGTTCTAAGGCCTTTAAATAGGCTTTCCAATCAGTCATTGTGCCTTTATGAAAGAGTAGTAATTGTTTGAAATGAAGGCATTTCGTTTGGGATGAAAACTCTTGAGTTTCAAATCTAAAAAACTGATGTAACAACTCTCAGTAACCGATTACATCAAGTGGGTAATCGGTTACCAAAACGTGACATTTTGAAAAATTACATTGAGTAATCGGTTACTCACTTGAGTAATCAGTTACTCAAACTCTCTGTCCAACAGTGAATTTAAAATTCACTTAGAGTGATCGGTTACTCAAATTTGAGTAATCGATTACTCCAATTCAAAATTTGTTGGATAACTGATTCTCACTCATGTAACCTGTTACTCAAATTTCAGCAACCTTTTACACAGTATTTTGAAAAATGTTTTCATTTAAAACTTGAAGTGTTTCAATTTCTTTTAAAATATTTTGAGCATTACTACTTTGGTATATTAAAGAGTATATTATAGAAGTACCTATTTAGATTTAGACTAATTGTCTTGAAGCTTTAATCTTCTTGGTCTTCATAAGTAATCTTCCTTTTCTTCTTTTTGGTCTAAATAGGTACTTTTATCCTATACTATTTAATATATCAAAGTAGTAATGTTCAAAATATTTTAAAAGAAATTGAAACACTTCAATTTTTAAATGAAAACATTTTTCAAAATACTGTGTAACAGGTTACTGAAATTTGAGTAATCGATTACTCCAATTCAAATTTTGTTGGATAACTGATTCTCACTCATGTAACATGTTACTCAAATTTCAGTAACATGTTACACAGTATTTTGAAAAATGTTTTCATTTAAAAATTGAAGTGTTTCAATTTCTTTTAAAATATTTTGAACATTACTACTTTGATATATTAAATAGTATAGGATAAAAGTACCTATTTAGACTTAGACTAATTGTCTTGAAGCTTTAATCTTCTTGGTCTTAATAAGTAATCTTCATTTTCTTCATTTTGGTGATGGTGGTGTCTTCATCAAAACCTTGCCAAGGTTAGGAGCAAAGATCTTCTTCACAATCTCCCCTTTTTTGATGATGACAAACCAATATCTTTTTTACAGTGTAGTTTTCTTGAGAGTAGCATACTTTGAGATATGTTGAAGTTTGACTTGAGTATGCTCCCCCTATCTTGTATGCTCCCCATTTCTTTTGGAGTAATGTGCCTGAAATAAATTTACAAAAAATACACTTCTCCCAACTTTTTGTAAAGATTCACCCTTTTCTTTTCTTGAAAGAACACTTAGAAAATATTTCCTAAAGATATGAAAGTTTGAACTTTAGATCTTCTCAATAAAGTGTAAAACTCTCTGTTTTCAAAAATGTGTTCTAACCCTCTAAATCAATATTTTCCAATATGATCTATATTATTTCTTATGAACCAATATGAAAAAAATGGGTTTATATATTGTTTTGTTTTTAACTGCAGCTAATTGATTATACTTAACTTTAAATGATTAACAGATTTCTTCAAAATAATAGAAAACAAAAACAATTACCAACTTAATCGATTAACAACTGATTTAATCAATTAACAGGTTTCTTACTAGCTTAATCAATTAGCACCTGACTTAATTCATTAATAGGTTCCCAAAACTTAATCGATTAATATGATTTGTAAAAGCATGATGCATGTCTTTGAATGATGTATGATTTAAAACTCTTTTTAAATGCATTCAAAACATATTATCATGTATGTATGCATGTGCATGTAAATCATGTATGTATGCATGTAAGTCTCATTTTAGTTATGATTGATTTTAGCTTGTGAGACTTTCATTAGGGTTCATCCTAGCCTAGACTCTTACTAAGAAAACATCTTTAGACCTAATTAATATATAAAAATACTTAACCCCTAGATCTTCTTTTGAATGCTTTGCCTTGTATGTACTTGAGTCTTGACTTTATCGTTGATACTTGTTGTTTGTTGATTTTCTCATCCTCTCAAGCTTGTCCTTCAACATTTATGCATGTTGTCAATCATTTGCCTTTATCACTCTTTTGTCTTCATCAACCTTTGTGTATCATTTGTCTTCATCAAAACATTATGTGATGCATGCTTGCCTCTTCAATTTCGCATT
>NC_032011.1:12982040-13048789 GCF_001865875.1 Lupinus angustifolius
TAACCCCTAGATCTTCTTTTGCATGCTTTGCCTTGTATACTCTTGAGTCTTGACTTTGGTTGATACTTTGTTGTTTGTTGATTTGCTCATCTTCTCAAGCTTGTCCTTCAACATTTATGCATGTTGTCAATCCTTTGCCTTTATCAGTCTTTTGTCTTCATCAACCTTTGTGTGTCCTTTGTCTTCATCAAAACATTATGTGATGCATGCTTGCTTTTCAATCTCGCATTCATGCACACTTACATCTTCAATCTCCCCCTTTTGATGATGACAAACACTTGTTGACATATGAGATACACTTGTTGACATTTGTTAACAACTTGTTGGATCTAACAATTGTTTGTTGGATTTTCTTGATGATTATCAACTTGTTTTTCCTTGTTCTTATAAGTTGTTGCACGTTTCTCCCTCTTGCTCCCCCTCAATTTGAGCATTGGGTGATTTATTCTTTTTCGTTACGAAAGCCTCAACTTATCTTCTCTTGTAAGTCCTGTAAAACATAAACAACAACCTTTCTCCCCCTTTTGGCTTGATCAAAAAGCAAAGTCGTATATGAAAGTATATTGCCAAAAGAAGGAACAAATAATGCAATTTCTACTGAATTTAATCGATTAACATATGTACTTAATCGATTAAGTGTGATTTAGTTTTGCCCATAATTTCATTTTAGGTGCAGTTTAATCAATTATGGCATGTGCTTAATTGATCAAACTTACTGATATGACAAATTTCCGTGTAGGCCACATGCTATAGCAAAAACATACAATTTGATATCTCAGGTTTCATACCACTTATTTTATACAGATGCCAATTGTTTTATATCACTTATGTACATACCACTTTCGATACCACTTGTGAATTAATAGCACTTGTTAATTGAAAAGTAAGCGCAGTTAGATCAATGCAAATAGATTTGAAAGTTTCTAACATTTTTTCATCCATTGATCAAGTGATTTACAAAAGTAATAGGAGCAATACACAATTCGATTTTAACAGCACAAAACCAATTCATTCATAACATGTTATGTCATTACATTGTTCAAGTCAAAGCACAAAAACAAACTAAACGAGTTTGGCAAATTGCAATGCAACAACCAAAAGATTACACAAACCATAAAATTCCTAAAATCAACAACTAACTAGGACACACTAGAGATCAATTCTTGGAATTCTGTGAGACTCTAAGGATCCATGAGGTTTCTAAAGAAGATATTTGTCTCTGCATGTTTCCATATTCCTTTAGAGATATAGCTAAGAATTAGGTAAGACATCAAAATGCTGAAATTCAAGCAACATGGCGAACTTTGGTATAGACTTTTCTCAACAAATACTTTCCACCTTCCAAAACTGTGCACTATAGGCACCTCATCCAAAACTTCATTCAAAAGGATGAGGAGTCAATTGCTGAGGCCTGAGAAAGATTAAATGAGATGACTGAAGTTTGCCCTCATCATGGTATTCCACCTTAGATGATGGTTCAGAACATCAATAGTGAGCTAGACTTTCCATCACAATAATTGTTGGACTCTTCAGCAAGTGGTGCCTACATGTGCAAAAGAATTGATGATGCTTCAAATATCATAGAGAATGTGGTTTCCAATCATCACCAATGGGAGAATGAGAGGAGATATCATCCTAGGAGATACTCCAGTGCATAATATTCAAGAAATCAAATGGAAAGGGTAATTTCCACGCTTGAGAACTTTTCTCAAAGGTTTGGAAAACTGAAGAATGCCATGCTAATGCTATTGGATCTGCTAGAACATGTGAAGGGTGTAGAGTAAAAGGTCATGAGTGTTCCAAAGGCAAACACTTCACTGAACCTGAACATGGAGCATTGGTCAATGAAAAACCTAAATCGTGCAACTACTTTGACTATAAGGAGAGGAGCGAACAACAATTCAATCCACCATATAGACAGAACAATCCCAATGTTTCTTGGAAGGGCAACAACACTCTAAATCATCAATATCAGGATGGACCGAGTAATAGGAAACATCCAACAAGGTTTCCACAAGTACAATCTTCTTCTATTGATCATACTCTTAAACCATTCATGGACGGTCAGGAAAAATTGCTTGCTAACCAAAATAATTTTCATGAAGATCAAGTCATGATTAATAAATGTTTTTCAACCATGCTCAATCACTTCAATTCTAAAATTGAAAACTTGACCATCCATGGTAAAATGCTGGAAACATAAATTGTCCAACAAGCTATTAATCCTAATAGGCAAACATGGTTGTTTATAGGACAACCAGAAAAAAATCCAAATAATGAACAATGTAAAGCTGTCAAATTAAGGAGTGGAAAAAAACTAAGTGTTATTCCTCAAATTAGGAAAGATGCGCAAGTGGAAGAGGAATATACTATGACACAACTCCGTGAAGGGGAACAAATTTTAAAAAAAATGTCAAGTATGTAGCTCTGCCATCGTATGTACCAGTAGTTCATTTTCCTCAGAGATTAGAAAAGGAAAAATTAGAAAAGAAATTTGATAAATTTTTGGGTATTCTTAAGAAATTATACATCAATTTGCCCTTCACCGAGGCATTGCAGGAGAAGCTTGTATAAATAAAATTTATGGAGGATATTTTTACTAAAAAAGAAGACTAGAGGACTATGAAACAATTGCTTTAACTGAGGAGTGTAGTGCTTTAATTCAAAATAAATTATCTCCTAAATTATAAGATCCTAGTAGTTTTTCTATCCCACGTTTAATAGGAAATACTAGTTTTGATCATGTCATGTGACTTGGGGGCAAGTGTGAGTCTCACGCCTTTATCCGTGTGCAAAATGTTGGAATTGGGTGAATTAAAACCCACTACTATATCACTTGAATTAGCAGATAGGTCAGTTAAATTCCATAGAGACATCTTGGAGGATATTCCTATCAAATTTTGGAAACTTTTCATTCTAGCATATTTTGTAATACTAGAGATGGAAGAGGATTTACAAATCCCAATCATACTAGGTAGACCCTTTTTGGCAACTGTTGGCACTATAATTGATGTAATGAATGATAATTTTCCCTATGCATTGAGCATGAAAAAGTTGAATTTGATATTTTTAAATCTATTAAACAACCTTCTCTTGAGGATTCATGTTGTAGGGTTGATATGCTGAACAAAGTTGTGAAAGAGGAAGCAACTAGAGTGCAATCTAAGATCCCTTAGAGAGATGCATGGTAGATGGTGACACTTTAGATGTTGATGAGGAAGTGGTTGAGATTATTGAATTTCTGAATGCAAGCCCAACACTTCCTCACAACTCACAAGATGAGAACTTGAAGGTAATACCCAAATCTGAAGATTGGGAATAGGGGAAACACCTAAAATTGAATTAAAAACACTCCCTCCACTCTCGGGTATGAATTTCTTGGACCCAATTCATCTTATCCAGTTGTCGTTAATGGGAAATTAAATAAATTGGAAACTGAAAAATTGTTAAGAGTCTTGAGAATACATAGGAAGGTACTAAGATACACATTAGATGATATTAAGGGTATAAATCCTTCTTTTTGCATGTAGAATTTTCATAGAACCTAACCATAAAACTTCAATTGGAAACCAGAGGAGAATAAATCCTAATATGAAAGAAGTGGTTAGAAAAGAGGTGCTAAAACTTTTAGATGTCGGGGTAATATACCATATATCTAATAGTGAATGGGTGAGCCTAGTTCACGTGGGTCCTAAAAAGGGTGGGATGACTATTATGAAAAATGATAAAAATGAATTAATAACAAATAGAACAGTCATAAGCATGAGAATGTGAATTGATTATAGAAAATTAAACTCAGCCACTAGGAAAGATCACTTCTCTCTCCCTTTCATTGATCAAATGCTTGAAAGGCTTACGACACATAAATATTTATGCTATTTAGATGGGTACTCGGGATTCCATCAAATCTCCATTCACCCTGAAGACGAACAAAAAACTACTTTTACATGTCCTTATGGTACATTTGCCTATAGGAGAATGCCTTTTGGGCTATGTAATGCCCCAACCACTTTCCAAAGGTACATGGCTGCAATATTTTCTGATTTTATAGAAAACATAATGAATGTTTTTATGGATGATTTTTTGGTTTATGGACTTGCATTTGATGATTGTTTAACAAATTTGACAAAAATATTGCAGAGATGTGAGGAAGTGAATCTTGTAGTAAATTGGGAAAAATGTCACTTCATGGTGTGAGAGGGTATTGTATTGGAGCATTTAATTTCAGAAAAAGGATAGAGGTGGACATGACGAAAAATGTAGTAACAGAAAATATGTCACCACCAATTAACATAAAGGGTGCCAGGAGTTTCTTAGGCCATGCAGGATTTTACCACAGAATCGTAAAATATTTTACTAAAATTGCGAAACCTCTTTCTAAACTTTTGATGGAAGAGATTGCATTTGATTTTAGTGTTGCTAGTCTAGAATCGTTTTGTAGGTTGAAGGAGGTATTGATCATTGCACCAATATTACAATCACTAGACTAGAATCTTCCCTTTGCAGTGATGTATGATGCTAGTGACTATACTGTGGAAGAAATTGTAGCACCCGAACCTTGACATGCAACCCATCGACCCATGAATTTACTGAGCAAGCCACATATTAAGCTTAAATACCCCATGCAATATTTTATTCCCCCTAAAGGTAGCCTCTACGACTCGAACCCATGACCTTAGGGACATGTAGTCATTTGTTCCATTGAGTCACTACCACTGAGCTACTATGGAGGCACCTTGGTATGCTGACTTTGTCAACTATTTGCTCAACAAGATTCTTCCACCTGAAATGGCACCGCAATAGAAAAAGATCTTCTTCTCAAATATGAAGAAATATATATGGGTTGATCCTTACCTCTACCGACTCTGTGTTGATGGTATTTATAGAAGATACATTCTAGAAGAAGTATCAAAGATCCTGAGCTATAGCCACTCTGCCTGTTATGGAGACCATGCTAGTATTTCAAAAACAATAGCAAAAGTATTCCAATGTGGCTTCTTTTGGCCACACATATTCAGAGATGCAAGGAGATTTGTTCTCATATGTGATTCTTGCCAAAGGGTCAGGAACATATAAAAAAGGCATGAAATGCCAATGAACCTCATCCTTGAGGTGGAGATATTTGATGTAAGAGGATTTGACTATATAGGACCTTTTCCTAATTCAAACAACAACAAATATATCTTGGTGGTAGTCGATTATATTTCTAAGTGGGTGGAGGTAATTTCATCTCCATACAATGATGCTAAAACAATCATAAACTGTTTACCAAGATCATATTTCCAAGGTTTGGGGTCCCAAGGATAGTTATTAGTGACAGAGGCTCACACTTCATTGAAAGACATTTTTAAAACCTCGTGAAGAAGTATGGTGTTTCTCATTGGGTTGGTACCCCTTACCAGCCTCAAGTGGTCAAGTGGTAATATCAAATCGTGAGATTAAGAGCATATTGGAGAAGACATTGTCTAGGAGTAGGAAAGATTGGTCCTCAAAGCTTGATGATGTTTTATAGGCTTACCATACTGCATATAGAGCACATATTGGTATGTCACCATTCAGGTTGATTTATGGTAAGCATTGCCACCTTCTAGTGGAACTAGAGCATAAGGCGTATTGGAAAGTCAAACTTTTAAACATTGATCTGAAAGTTGCTGGAGAAAAGAGGAAATTCTAACTGCAAGAGTTGGAAGAACTATGGTTGTATGCTTATGAGAATGCTCACACTTACAAAGAAAGAACAAAAGGATGGCATGACAAACACATACTTCGCAGAAAATTCCAAGTAGGGGAACTAGTTCTCTTATTCAACTCTAGATTGAGGCTCTTTCCAGGGAAGTTAAAGTCTATATGGTCTGGTTCGTTTAGAGTCACCATGGTCTCCCCTTATGGAACAGTTGTGATATGGAATGAGGAAAGGGGAAACTACAACGTGAATGGTCAACATTTGAAGTATTATCTAACAGATGAGCTGCTAGAGAAACAAAAAACATAGCCCTCTTGGATCCTACAAGATTTGTAATGATCAATCATCAAGCTAATGACATTAAACGAGCACTTTATGGGAGGCAACCCACGTTGGAGGTACATTTTTAAATTCATTAATTTTAGTGTTTTAGTATCAACTATAGTGTCTCCACGATTTTGGAGCCTTTGTAGAGGGATGTATATAGTGTCGGCCACAAAAAAAATCATAAACTCTAAAAACCAATTATAAGGAAAAATGCTAACACATCCTTGCCTATTAGTTGCCCCCTTCAAAATTAGTGTTTGCATCTAATCCATCTAGGACATATAGGCCATCTCGGAACTTTTAATCTCTTTTTTTTGCAGGGACTTCCATTATACCCATTAAAGCTGACCACTTATAATTGGCACATAAGTCAGGGACACTTCCTACCTAACCCATGAGTTTTCTTTTTCTTTCTCTTGTTGTTTAGAATTTTACATTGGGGACAATGTAAATTTCTATGTTTGAAGGGTTTTTGCTTTTTGATAGTTCATTCATGTCATGCATACCATATAGATTTTAAAATTTTCAGGTTATTCAAATTATCATGCATTAGCATATGTTTCATATTTCATTTAACATTTGCTTTGTTCTATGTTTTCTCTATCTGCTTTAAATGAATAAAGTATGCATGGATGATGATTGTTGATTTGTGACCTCTATTAAGAAATTTTTTTGATAGAATAATTACATTAAAGACTTTAGATTTGACAATTGTGAATTAAATTTGTCAGAAGTTTGCGCCAAGCACAATAAGAGTTCTAATTTCAATTGACAATTGCATAAAAACTCTTTTCTTTCATGAGTGCATAATTTTCTATGATTGTATATTCTAGAATTTGATTTGTGACTGTTTCAAGATTGAAGTCTGTTTGTATGCATTAAAATGATAGAGATAATTAAGAATTCTTCTTTTGACCTTCAACCGCTTGCTATAAACATTGAAAACTCATTAGTTTCTCACTTTTGAGCTTGGACTTTAATGATTTTTCATAGCTACTCAAATAAGGTTTGACGTAATTTGTGATGTTTGGTTGAAGCAATGGGAAAGTTAAAAAGGTCATGTATAGTGAAAGAAACCATAAAAAGGTGAAAAAGAAAATAAAATCATCATTTCTCTTTTAGAAAAACAATAAGAATGAATAAAAATGAAAAAAATAATACAAAGTATACTAAAAGAGAAATGATTGAAAAAGTATGTTGTAAAATGAAGGGTCGATCAAAAAAGGATTATATGATAAAGTAATGCCTATTGAGAGAACCCCATTGCTTCAATTGGATGTTTAAATTTTTTAAGTATTTTGGGAAGCAATTTTAAGCCTTTTGAATTACATTTTCTTTGTCTATCCCACCTTAAATAATTCACCTTGGCTCTATTACAACCATTTAAAGACCTCTTGATTTTTCCATGCATTCAAATACAGTCAGTGGCGATTTGGTCTATAATAAAGCCTATGGTAATTTACTTAAATGATTTTTTTTTAGTGAAACAATATGACCTTTAAACACATGAGAGTGATGAGAGAAGAGTGACCCTAAATCATGCAATTGTTATGACTCAAACACTTATCTTGAATTAAATTTGTATACTATTGTATTGTCTGATAATATCTGGATTGTTTCAAAACTATCATGAGATTGCTTGAGGACAAGGAAGAGATAAGCATGAGGGGATTTGATGATTTATGCTACATCTGCATTGTATTTAACTTCCATTTTAGGACATAATTAGAACATTACAATTATTTTTTAGCTTTTATTTCTCTTTGTTCGGGTTGAGCGGGAGTTTTTGGCTATGTTGTGTAGTTTGGATGGATTGAAGCCAAAAAGAGTATAGATTGGATACAAGAAGATGGAATTCGGTGTGGAGGCTATAAGAAGATCAATTGAAGGGTCAAAAGATGTCGCTTTGGAACCTGGATCGAGGAGAAGCAACTTGAAGTGAAGGTGCCACATACACCCATGGTCGTGGATGTTATATTCTATTCCTATTTTTTAGATTTGTTTTGTTGGGCTTAGCCCAATATTTTGTAATTAGGATAAATAAGGATTCTCCCACAAGGATTGGGAACACTTGACATTACAATTCTCTAATTTAAAATTTGGTATTCTCTACTCCATCATGAGTGAGTAATTCCCTTTGTCTCTAGGATTGGGGTCATACCCTTTTATATTCAATAAACACTTGTTCTTACTTCTATTTCATTGAGTGTTGTGGTGTGAACCATTAAACTGAGTTTTATTCATGTGAGTTGTCTGGCCAACAAATTATACCTCTTAGATACATTAGGGAATGACCGAGAGGTGAACCCAACTATCTGATTATTCAGTTATTCAAACTAGAATCCTAATTCACGAGAGTAGTATTAGAATTCTCGGGGTTTTCTAGAATTCAGCTTGGGTTGCTACGAAGTGATTGAATAGAAAGATCCAAGTAAATGATTTTATTGATAATCGTACCATGAGAGTAGGTGTGACTTCAATTCATACAAGTGTCGGAGCTCGAGAGAGGATGACACATATCAAAGAGCAAGTCATTTTCATAGCTTAAAGTTCATGAAAAGAAGCAAAATAAGGATTTGCGAGTGTAAAGGCGGTAACCCTTATCTTGGGAAATCTTCTTAAATTATACTTCAATCCTTTTTACTATTTTATAATTATTAAAATCAATTGTTCAATTGTTCTAAATTCAATTTTATTCCCAATTTGAGTTATGTATAAATTAATTGTTACAATTAAAGGAATTTTCCAATCCTCGTGGGATTAATATTTTATTACTTAACAACATAATTGTGCACTTGCGATTTTCCCTATCACTAGGAACACTTACAAGTTGTTAGGGAGAACATTTGTAGGTGGAATTGCTTAAGATATTTCAGTTGATTCATACCATGATGCTACAATATTATGGCACATGCGTTTGGTCATATTAGTGTGTGTGACATAATAAAACTATGCAAAAGAGGACTGTTGAGGGGAGTCAGCAAATGTAAGGTAGATTTGTGCAAGTATTGTGTGCTTAGGAAACAAACACGGGTTAGTTTCAAGGATGGCTGACACAAGACTCGTGGCATTCTAGAATATGTCCACCCTAATGTATGGGGACCCATTCAAGAACCATCCCTAGGAGGTTCTAGGTATTTTGTTACCTTCATTGATGACTTATCTTGCAAGGTCTGAGTATATTTTATGAAGCATAAGTCAGAAGTCTTTGCCAAGTTCAAGGTTTGGAATGTAGAGTTAGAGAACCAAACTGGTAGAAAAATCAAATACCTGAGGTCAGACAATGGTGTGGAGTACAAAGACTCACATTTTCAAAAGTTCTGTGAGGAACATGGTATTCAGAGGCACTTTTCAGTGAAGAAGAATCCTCGGCGGAATGGTGTTGTAGAGAGGATGAATAGAACTCTTACAGAGAGGGCCAAATGTACGAGACTGAATGCTGGACTTTCCAAAGGATTTTGGACAGAAGTACTTAGTATGGCATGCTATATCATCAATAGATCACGACGAACTTCATTGGATAGTAAAGTTGTAGAAGAAGTATGGACATGTAACTCAATCAATTATAATATGTTATGTATATTTGGTTGTCATGCTTATGTACATGTACCTAGTGATGAACGATCTAAACTTGATCACAAGTCAAAGAGGTTTATCTTCATTGGATATACCAAAGGTGTGAAGAGGTTCAATTTCTGGGATCCAGTTTCCAGAAAAGTGGTGTTGAGTAGGGATGTAGTATTTGATGATGTTTCATGTTGAAACAATCAGTTTTGAAAGAGGTCCACATGCAAAATGGAGAGAATTTAGGATCAAATTTGATTTCTGTGAGCAATGAAAGAGTTCAGGTGAATTACGGTAAGAAACCATGCACTAGTTCAAGTCAAGAACATGATGATTCTCAGGAAGAAAGTTAAGGAGTGCAAGAGTATCTACTTGCTAGAGACATGGATACACGTCCTATCAAACCTCTAGAGAGATATGGCTTTGAGGATATGGCTTCAATTGCTTTCCATATTAGTTCAGGAGATCCATGTAGCTTTCAAGAGGCTATGAAATGTCAGGAGAAAGAACAGTTGATATGTGCCATGATAGAGGAGATGGAGTCTTTACACTTGAACCAAACTTGGGAACTTGTCCCATTGCCCCAGACAAGTGTGCAGTTGGATGCAAGTGGGTGTTCAAAAGGAAGCCAACAATATCATAAAAAGAAGGGAAGGTTGAGAAGATTAAGGTTGAAGAGCTTCAGAGGTCCCTTGAGGCTCATGAGCAAAGACTGAATGAAAGAGGAGTAGATAAATCCTCTCATCAGGAACTGCAAGTTCAAACAACAAGATATGAACTTATTTTGAGAGGATCTCCAACAAGAATCGTGGGAATACACTTGAACAAAGAAGTGATTCAAGGAAATTGTCACAATTTTCTAGTGTCGCCATTGTTGATTAGGCAGAACCATCCAACAGAAGAGGAGGTTACATGCAATCTAAAAGTTGGAAGAGAAAGGTTGATAAAAAGAGGATTAGGTGCTACAACTGTGACAAGATTGAACATTTTCCATCTGAGTGTCAAACACCTAATAAGAATCAATAATATGGAAAGCAAGACTTTGAAGCAAATCTCGCTAAGGATGATGATGAGGATCTTGATAACAATGTTGTCCAACTAATGATGACAACAAAAGTGGGAATGGAGGCAGTGATACACAGTACTTGAATTCAGGATTCTCTAACCACATGACTAGGCATAGAGAATGCAAGATGAAGAAGAGGAGATGCAAGATGAAGTTTGCTAACAATAGGGTGGTTTTAGCTGAAGGAACATGTGATATTCCTTTGAGTATGGCAAATGGAAGGAGAGCATACATCAATGATATGATGTTTGTTCTTGATATGAAGACCAAGTTGATTAGTATTGGTCAATTGTATGAGAAAGGACTCACCATGGAGCTTATGAATGGGTTCATGGTAGTCTATGACAACATGAGAAGAAGGATTTTGAAAGCTCCACTGTCAAGCAACCGAACCTTCCAAGTCAAGTTAGGAGCAGTGGACTCTCAATGCTTGAATGCAGTAATGAATAAGGATGAGACTTGGCTTTTGCATATGAGATATGATCACCTTCACTTCAGAGATCTTAGGCTGCTAAAGTTGAAAGGGATGGTGATTGGTCTTCCTGAAATCAAGGCTAAACAACCTATTTGTGAAAGCTGTATAACAGGTAAACAATATATAACCTCTTTCAGTAATCATACACAAGCTAAATCATTGGATCTATTGCATATGGTGTGCTCGGATGTTTTTGGACCTGTTGAGGTTCCTACACTAGGATGAAACAAATACTTTGTTTCCTTCATTGATGAGTTCATTAGGAAGATGTGGATTTATCTCATCGAAGTAAAGAGTCAGGTGTTTGACAACCTGGTGAGGTTCAGAGCCATGGCAGAAAACAGTCTGGTAAGCAGATTAGGATCCTTAGGACTGATGGAGGGGGAGAATTCACATCAAGAGAATCTGAAAATTATTGTGCAGATAGTGGCATAATCCACGAGGTCACCTATCCATACACTCCACAACACAATGGGCTAGCTGAAAGGAGGAATAGAACAATGATGAACATGGTTAGGTGCATGCTAAAATGTAAAGGCTTACCTCACAATCTACAGGGTGAAGCAGTCACAACAACTACCTATGTTCTCAACAAATGCCTAACTCATAGTTTAAACTACATGGTTCCTGAGGAAGTGTGGATATGGAAGAGACCATCAGTGAAGCATCTAAGAGTGTTTGGCTCTTTGTGCTACAAACATATTCCAAATCAAGTAAAAAGGAAGTTAGATGACAAGAGTGAGTTAATGGCTTTTGTTGGCTACAATCCAACATGATCATATAAGCTTCTCAACCCTGTGATGAAACACATAGTTTTCAATCGGGATGTTAAGTTTGATGAAATGAGTTCATGGAAGGATCTTCTCACCATGATTGAGCACAAGAAATCAGTGACTCTAGTCCCTCAAGAGGAAGAACAAGGACCAGACATATACCAGCAAGGCATAGTGAATTTGAGATGCTAGTAGATGATACAATCACATATTAAGGTGATTTAATCCACTTGGTACTCATGGAAGAAGTTGAACCAATCACTTTCAACCAAGCTATCAAGGAAGATGTTTGGTTTAGTGCAATGGAGGAAGATATTAAGTCTATTGAGAAAAACAACACATGGGAAGTGGCCAACTTACCAGCTGGTAAAATAGAGATATCATTAAAATGAGTGTATAAGGTCAAATTGAGACCTGATAGAAGCATCTCTAAACACAAAGCCATATTAGTGTCAAATAGATTCATGCAAAGAGAGGGGTATGATTACTCAGAAGTCTTTGCTCGTGTTTCTAGGTTTGAAACAATAAGAGTGATTGTTGCATTAGCAAGCTGGAATAATTGGAGGTTGTGGCAACTTGATGTCAAAAGTAACTTTCTCAATGAACCTCTTGAGGAGGAAGTATACATCTCATAAACCCCTTGTTTTAAGATAGTAGGAGCTGAAACCAAAGTGTTAAGGTTGAGGAAAGCACTTTATGGCTTGAAGCAAACACTAAGATCTTGGAATAAAAGGATTATTCCTTTTTTACATCCATTGGTTTCAAAAAATGTACAGTGGATCATGGAGTCTATGTGAATGTGGCAAGCACAGGCAGTGTGATTCTAATTTGCCTCTATGTTGATGATCTGTTTATCACAGGGAGCAGTGAAGATGGGATTCTAAGGCTGAAGGAGAAGCATAAATCTAAGTTTGAAATGATTGATCTAGGTGAATTGGCCTATTTTTGGGGAATTGAATTTCTAAAAACATATAATGGGATCATTATGCATCAAAGGAGATACAACATAGAGGTACTAGAGAGGTTTCATATGCAGAATTGCAACTCAGTGACAATACCAACTGAAGAAAGTGTGAAACAAGAGGATTCAACCTTTAATGCCTCAGCTGATGCAACTCTATTCAGGCACATGGTAGATTGCCTTAGATTTCTCTATAATAGCAGGCCTGAGATAACTTATGGTGCATGAGTAATAAGTAGATACATGGCCAACCCCAGGCAATCTCACATGACAGTAGCAAAAATGATAATGAGGTACCTAAAGGGGACTCTTAACTATGGCATTTTGTTCTCTAATCAGAAGGAACAAAGTGAGCTACAACTTCTAGGGTACTCAGACTCTAATTAGTATAGAGACAAGAAGGATAGGAGGAGCACATCAGGGTACACATTCTCCATTTTTGGTGCTCCAATTTTGTGGAGTTCCAAGAAGCAAAATGTGGTGGCACTCTCTATATGTGAGGCTGAATACATCGCTGCCTACAATGCTGCATGCCAAGGCTTATGGCTAACATCCTTAATAGCAGAGTTGAAGTGCGGAGAATTTAAGAAGTTTGAGTTGAGAGTTGACAAAAAATCAGCCATAAACTTAGCAAGGATTCCAGTTAGCCATGGAAGGAGTAAACGCATTTAGACAAAATACCACTTCTTGAGAGATCAAGTTGGTAAATAGAAGGTTGAGCTAGTTCACTATTCCAAGAATCTCAAATAGCTTATGTAATGACTAAGGCATTGAAGGTGGACAGATTTGAGAAGATGAGGAACATGCTTGGTGTAGTTAATTTTCTATAGAGTGTGTTCATGTGAAATGTTAAGTGCAGATTTTTTCCTCTTATTTTGCATTGTTTTCTTTCCCTATTTTTGTTACTTGTTGTAAGTTCCTTTTTGGATTTAGGGATGATGTTAGAAATTGTAATCCAAAAGGGTGTTAGTTAGAAGTGGTTTGGAGTTGCTATTATTAGAAAGCAGTTATAGTGGTTAGTCACACAATCATGCAATTCATTTCTATGCAGATTTACAATTCAATTCATACACATATCACTCTCTCAATTCTCTCCACTCAATCTCTGATTTCCCTCTCTCGCGATTCTCTTCTTTCTCACTTTCCTTTCTTATTCTTTCACTAAAAACCTAACAATGACGAGTAATTGTTCATTACCCATATATAGTTAGGAGTATGATGAGTGAGGCGGTTCCTAAAAATATTTTTGAGTTGTAAACTAGTAGGAAATCTAGTTTAAGACACCTATAGGTTTTCCCAACAAAAGCAAGAATACATAATCCACATCATGAATTGCTTTATTGGATACTGAGAAATCTTAAAGGGTGATATTTTATTATCCCCAAAAATTGTAGCAACTTCTTATGCCAAATTCGTTGAAAATAATAACATTAGTGAGGGTGAGGAATGGCGAAATGTTGACATAAAGGAAATTAATACCATGATTCTTTTACTTATTAGTGTTCCTTCATCCATAGTTGTTCCAATTGCTGTAAGACATTCTGGTAACAATGAACAACAAGTAAATGATGATATACTCGATGAAGAAACTAACTCACAAATGTTGGAAACAAATGAGCCTCAAGAAGTGCCTTTGAGATTATCTTAAAGATAAATAAATTCAACTATTTGCAAGAATCAAACATATGAATGGATGAAGATCCACAAGCCATAAATAATCTTGAATCATAAAAATTGATTGATGCTATGAAAGATGAGTTATAATTCATGAATTATAACAAAGGGTACATCCAAAATAACTAGTTGATTCAAATGACAATATGGTATAAAACATAACTTCTTGCTAATGGGTACACCCAAAATGACAATGTTGATTATAAAGAAACTTTGTTTTCTTTTCTTAATGAAAGATTTGGTGTGTATGATTATGGTTTTGGTGGCTCGTTATGATTTAACATTATACTAAATGGATGTGAAAACAAACTCTCTAAATGGTAATGCTAAAGAGAAATTTTATTTCGATAAACTTTAAGGTTTTCCAACCAAAGGAAAAGATCACATGATGTGTAAATTTAAAAAATCAATATATGAACTAAAACAAACCTCATGAACAATGATATATCAAGTTTAATGATAACATTACTTCTTTCAATTTTAACTTTTAAAGAGATATATGAAAAGTTCAATCAAAATAAGTTCATGTTTTTTGTCCTATATAATGATGATATCTTGCTTGCATCTAAGAGTGGAAACATATCATACCAGGCTTTGGCTTAAGAAGGCCTGACTTTGTTTAAAATATTGCAGTCTAAGCTTGACCTATTTGTCTATTTATGTTTTTTTCAAGCCTAGGTCTGACATGTTTAAAAGTCTGGTATGAATTGTTAGTCTATTTAAAAGTTCATTATAATTTGAGACATCTAAATAGGTCAATAGACCTTTAAATAGGCTAATAGTTATGTCTTTAAATAGGCTAATAGGTCACTCTTAATTGACAAATCTAACATCCCAAATTCTCAATGTCAAATTGCAAGATTATATAGGTCACTCTGTATTTATTTCATGTATATATTATATAAAATAATTAACATAAATATACAATAGATTATATAGGTCAATTTGTTAGGCTTAATATGTTTTTTAAGGAGTTCAATGTAACCTATTTAGGTTAAATAAGCTTTTTAAGAAGCCTAGTCTTAGCTTTTTTATTAGAAAGATATAATCTAACCTATTAGAGGTTAGGTACTAGACCAGGGACCTAATTTATTTTCACTCTTGCTTAGAAACTAATGGTTTGGGTATGATGTATCAAATGAAAGAATATCTCTTTGAGTACTTTGAAATAAAGAATATCTCATTGATTTCATTATAACCTTTTATTTCTAAACCCGACATAGATTTTTTGAGTTCTAAATATTTATTCTAGTTATATTTAGGTAATTCTTATCTAATCTATGTCATTCCAATGATATTTATAAATTTTCAATTGTCATTCATAATGAATTCTATCTTTATTGTAGAAATTGTTTCCTTTTGTGGCACAACTAGAATGAAATATTTACCAAAACTTCTATCTATCATGTCCTATTTGAAATTTCATGAACATGATTTTGATTGTATGACTTGATTTAATAATTTTGTTTTACCCTTCAAATTTTACAAGTCCTTATATACTTAGAGGCTCACTTAGGCTCACTTAATGGATAATTTTCTTCCCTATTATTGTAAAGTCACAATGACACATTTGAAATTATTGAAACCTTTTTCAATTATTATGACCCCTTTTGACATGTGTTAAGTGGTATATTGATATTTCTATCTAGTTTGTAATTATTTAACGATCCTCATTTTGATTAAATCTTTTTACATGAGTTATGATAATTTCATCTAATCCTATATTAATTTCAAAAATGTGTTTGTTGTTAACGAAAATAGCAGAAGAAGAAGAATAAAGAGAAGAGTTGAGAGTTTTGAGTTACAATGAATGGTTACTTGATTAACAAGATATCAATTCTATTTATACAAGTTTCTATATATGGCTAACTAACAATAACTACCAAACTAAAAATAGAAACTTCTTAACCAAATCAACTAACTATTGATTACATTACAATACCCTTCCTTAATCAAGAGTTATCATACTACCAGTACACAACCAAGTACATTGCCTCTTGTTTTTAGTCAAAACAAAGAACCTTTAGCATGTTTCTCATTTTTTGAAATCTTCAATCTTCAAGCCTTTGGTTAGCACATCAGCAACCTGTTCTTCTGTTGGACAGTGGACCAACTTCACCTTCTCCTTTTCGACTTGATCTCTTAAGAAATGGAACCTTATTTCAATATGTTTGCACCTTCCATGACTAACTGGATTCTTGGCTAAGTTAATTGCTGATTTGTTGTCTACCATTAGCTCAAATTTACTAAGCTCACCACACTGCAATTCTACTATCAAAGATGTCAACCATAGACCTTGGCAAGCTGCACTACAAGCTGCTATATACTCAGCCTCGCATGTGGAAAGAGCCACCACATCTTGCTTCTTGGAACTCCAAGACACAGGTGCACCAAATATGGAGAACACATAACCAGAGGTACTTTTTCTATCCTCCTTGTCTCCACACCAATCTGAATATGATAAACCAACAAAGCAAGATTCATTCATCTCTGTCTGGTTGGAGAACAGAATTCCATAGTTCATAGTTCCTCTTAAGTATCTCATTATCCTCTTGGCTACAATCGAGTGAGATTGCTTAGGATTAGCCATATGCCTGCTAATTACTCCTGCAGCATAGCTTATCTCTGGTCTAGTGTGACAAATAAACCGAAGACAACCTACCATTTGCCAAAAGAGAGTTGCACTCAAACATTTGAAATTTGCTTAGAACATCTTTGACATACTTCCTTTGTGAGTCTTCTGAAATTCTATTCCCAAGAAGTAGGCCAATTCACCTAAATCAGTCATCTCGAATTCAGACTTCAATTTGTTTTTTATGCTTAGAACTTCAGATTCACAGCTACCAGTAATGACTAGATCATCAACATATAAGCAGAGCAGGGTTGTTTCTCCTTCACTTGATGAGTTTACATAGACTCCATGTTCTTTCTTGCATTTGGTGAAGCCAATAGACCTTAAGAATGAGTCTATTCTCTTATTCCAAGCTCTTGGAGCTTGATTAAGTCCATAGAGAGCTTTATTCAATTTCAGAACATTTGTTTCCTTGTGAGTTATGTCAAAACCTGGAGGTTGTGTTATGTACACTTCCTCCTCAAGAGGCCCATTGAGGAAAGCAATCTTGACATCAAGTTGCCATAACTTCCACCCAAACCAGCTTGCCAATGCTACAATCAGCCTCACTGTCTCAAACCTTACCACTGGTGCAAAGCCATCAGTGTAGTCATAACCTTCCTTCTGCAAGAACCCTTTGGCAACCAACCTTGCCTTGTGCTTTGAGACACTGCCATCTGGCCTGAGTTTCACTTTGTATACCCACTTTACAGGTATAGGAACTTTTCCTGCAGGTAGGTTAGCTTTTGTCCAGGTGTTATTCTTCTCAATTGCCTTAAGTTCTTCTTCCATAGCACTGACCCATACATTTTCCTTCATAGCATCTCGAAAAGTGATTGGTTCAGTTTCTCCCATTAGTGCAAGATGGATTAGATCACCCTCATCTGTAATTGCATCATCAGGAAATAGCTCATATTCATTAAGCCTCACAGGCCTTGATACAATTCTTGCAGCATCTGTTCTTGAGGTTGGGTTGTTTTCATCTGCAACTTCATACTCATCTTGATCTTATGGTACATGAATCAGAGGCATAGTTGAGCTTTTCTCAATTCTCTTATGAAGATCATTCCATGTGCTCATCTCATTAATGTGCACGTCCCTGCTGAAAGCTACTTGATTTGTCACAGGATTTAGTAGCTTGTATGATCCTGTTGAGTGATAGCCAACAAAAATCATTAACTCACTCTTATCATCAAGTTTCTTTCTTATTTGATCTGGGATGTGCTTGAAGCATATTGATCCAAACACTCTCAGATGCTTTACTGGTGGCCTTCTTCCAGTCCATACTTCCTCAGGGACTTGATCCTTTAGGCTTTGAGTTGGACATCTATTTAGAACATATGTGGTTGTTGTGACTGCTTCTCCCCATAGGTTGTGTGGCAATCCTTTGCACCTCAGCATGCACCTTACCATATGAATTACTGTCCTGTTTCTCCTTTCCGCTACACCATTGTGCTGTGGAGTGTAGGGGGCTGTCACCTCATGTATTATGCCTTGATCAACATAGAATTTCTCAAGCTCCCTTGATGTGAGTTCCCCTCCTCCATCAGTTCTGAATATCTTTATTTGTTTTCCTTATTGTCTTTCAGCTTCTGCTTTGAACTTTTTCAAGTATTCAAATACATCACTTTTGTCCTTGATGAGATAGACCTACATCTTCTTACTATAGTCATCAATGAAAGATACAAAGTATCTATTCCCACCTAGTGAATTTACTTCAAAAGGTCCACACACATCAGAGTAAACAATATGCAGTAAACTAGTGGCTTTGGCTTGAGTATTCTTGTTGAAAGGATTTCTTGTTTGTTTACTGATTATGCAGCTATCACATATTGGCAAGTGTGATCTTATTTCAGGTAAACCAGTGACTAAGTTTTTCTGGTTTAGCATCCTTAGATCTGTGAAGTTTAAGTGACCATACCTTAAGTGCCAAAGCCAGGATTCATCAATATTGGTTTCAGCATTCAAGCATTGAGCCTTTACTGCATCTAGCTTCACCTGAAATGTTCTGTTGCTTGAGAGGGGTGCCCTGAGTACTCTTCTCTTCTTTTTGTCATAGATTTCTAGGAAACCATTGTGCAAATCCATATTGAGCCCTTTCTCATGCAGCTGACCAATACTGATGAGGTTAGTCTTCATGTTAGGAACAAATAGCACATCAGTTATGAGTGCTTTTCTACCATCTTGCATCCTTAGTGGAATATCCTCTGTTCCTTCAGCTGCTACAACTCTGTTGCCAGCAAACTTCACCTTATTTCTTCTGGTTGGATCAAAATTCACTAGCCAATCCTTGTGTCCAGTCATGTGATTGGAACACCCTGAGTGAAGGTACCATACATCATTTCTAAGTTTGCTGGTTGTTGTTGTCATCATTAGCTGAACTGCCTCATCATCAAAGTCTTCACCCTCTTCCTTAGCAATATTTGATTCAGTATCCTGCTTCACTTGATGTTGGTTTTTGTTTGATGCATAGCATTCAGACGCAAAGTGTCCTAGTTTGTCACAATTATAACACTTTATTCTCCTCTTATCAGTTTTTCTTTTCCAGTTCTTGGATTATTTTCCATCATTCCTCCTACTGAACTGATCTTGCAGATCAACTCCCTTTCTTGGTCCACCTTTTGAATCCCAAGTCTTGCTTGAATTCTTATTGAAATTCTTCACATTGAAATTTCCTCTCTTTATTGATGTTTGAGTTTGCAGGGCTTGGTGAGAGGGCGTATCAGTTAATCTTTCATTGAGTCTCTGCTCATGAGCTTCAAGAGGCCCTTGTAGTTCTTCAATTCTCATTTTTTCCACTCTCCCTGATTCTTCAATTGCCACCACAACATGATCAAACTTGGGAGTCACGTTTCTCAAGACTTTCTCAACAATTGCAGCATCCTCCATTCTTTCACCACACGACTTCATTTCATTCACATGAGTTACGATCCTTGTGAAGAAATCTGCAATTCTTTCTCCCTCATCCATTTGCATAAGCTCATACTGCCTCCTCATTGTTTGTAACCGAATTTTCTTCAGCTGAGCAGCCCCTGCATAATGCTTTTCCAATACATCCCAAGCCTCCTTTGTTGTTGCAGACCCTGCAATCTTCTCAAAGTGGTCATTGTCCATTGCTTGGTGTAGGAGACAGATTGCTTTGCAATCTCTCTTCTTGTTCTGTTTGTGAGCATTTCTTTGTGCTTTTGTTACTCCTTCTTCTAATACTGGCAACCCTTCCTCAACAATGTCTGCAACTTCTTGATAGCCAAGGATGGCTTTCATCTGAATGCTCCATCTTGACCAATTCTTTCCATCAAGCACGGGGAGATTAGTGACAAAGTTTCCTGTTGCTTGAGCCATGTTTGCAGTGGAATGGCTTGACCTTTTTGTAGCTCTAGATACCAAATGTTAACGAAAATAACAGAAGAAGAAGAAGAAGAAGAAGAATAAAGAGAAGAGTTGAGAGTTTTGAGTTTCAATGAATGGTTACTTGATTAACAAGATATCAATTCTATTTATACAAGTTTCTATATATGGCTAACTAACAATAACTACCAAACTAAAAATAGAAACTTCTTAACCAAACTAACTAACTATTGATTACATTCCAATATAATTCATTTTTTGCTAATCATTAAAAGTTATTGTTGCCTTCATATATCCTAGAGATCTAGCTTTCTTAATAACTACTTGGTAAACTATATCCTCGTGATAATAACTTTAATTCATGTTGTGTCTTCACACCCTTTTGTTGTATCTTGATATTGTAAATTTGACCAAACGTTTGTTGTTGAATTCAACAAGTTGTATCAACTTGTATGTGGTTTGTTCCAGTGACTGACAACGAACTCTTTTAAATTGTTGAATTTGTGTTTGATTGTGTGTGTCTTATATTTGGTATCGAGTTTAAAATCTTATTTTCCTTTGTATAACTTAAGAAAATTTCGGGGACGAAATTTCTTGTTAGGGGGGAAAGATTGTAACACCTACGATTTTCTATTTTGTTATGTGTGAGTTGAAAGTCATGATTTAGTTTTGTAGATTTATCTTAATAAAAATATGACTTGTAGATGAGTAGTTCATCTTGGAATGATTATCCAATAATAACGATTTTGTTTTATTTTAAAAACAAGTTACTTCATTGGTTATATTGTAGTGAAATGAAACTTATCTTCTAAGAGTTAGGTTGGTTTCAAAAATGTATTTTTAAGATAGAAATCACATTTTATTATATTATTAAAATATTCACATACTTTTGGAATGCTAGTGAATTTGCATTAAATTTGCGAGTATTCATCTTTTTATGGTAAGTTACCAAATAGTACCTCTAGTATTATTTTATATGATAACATTATCTTTTTTTTATTTTTGATTAAATGAATTATAGTTACATAATCTTTTATTATAAAATATTTAAGATAACATCATCATTATATTTAATTAAAAACGAGGAGAAAAATAAAGTTATGGAGTTTGGTGGTGATGATATGAAGAGTTATGATTTGTAAAATAAGAAGTGGAAAAACTGTAGAAAAAAAATAAGCTAACAAAAAATAAATTAACCCATAATTTTGGAGCTTATACTTTTGGCTTATCTTTTTCAAAAAAAAAACTGAGTTTATAATTTCATTTACTATCAAATTATATTTTCACTTTATTTTTCAAAATAAGCAAAATCTATAATAAATATGCACTTGCACCAAAACAAAAGAGTAATTCTGTTTATAATTGAATTGGTGATGTAATGAATTGTTTAATATTACTTTATATCTAACTAATGATAAATCCGTTAACCACATGAAGGGAAAAAAAATAGTGTAAACCGTAATACAAGATATGGCTCTCCTAATTTTTTTAGTTGATATATAATATAAGATATAGTTGACTTTCTTAAGAGATACAACACTTGAATACTGGCTCTGTCATGGTCTACCCATTCACACATGACACAACCCACAATGTATTATTTGAAAGCGTGCATTCTTCTTTTACAATATTCTGACAACATTAAATTACTCTGAGTCTCTATAAATTCATCAAATTTTCAACAACATATTATTTTGTTTTAAGTAGTTTTTTATCATAGATTAAATTGATTTGTTTTCTTTCTTTCAATAGCAACATATTATTTTGTCATATGGAGCTGAATTTTGTTTTTAAACCAATAGAAGGTTTTCTTAATTTGTTTTGAATGAGCATCATGAACCATTAACAACTTAAATTGCCTGTGATTTGTTTTTTCCTACTTATTTTGGTTTATAATATGTAAGTTTATTTAGTAATCAGTTAGTTTATTAAAAAAAACCTTGTAAACCAAGAAAAAGAAACAAAGTACCATATTCAAATAGATGAATTGGTTTATTTTTTTCAGTTTATAATCTCTAATTATAATTTCACAGTATATAATTAAAATCTAAATACAAAGTAATCTAATATAAATTGCTTCCAAATATGTTGGACAATTGGAGCATGATGCTCTTTTTCATTAAGCTCTTGTAACTATGACCTGTTACCAACCCATAAAAGAGTTAATCTCAACTACAAAAAATACAATTCAAAAAGAGAAAGAGTATGCACGGAAAATTTACTTTTTCCCCTCTCCATGAACTAACATAATATACAACATAAACATCACTACAAACATAGTAAACAACTTGCATTTACATCAATAAGATTGCTACAAACATCAAGGTCTCCCCATTCCAATGCCAGCATTAAAATTGTCTAGTTTTCATTCCCATGTTTCGGAGAGTTTGTGCTTTCGGGAACATATCGAAGTTCGAGTTCAAGAACAGACCAAAATGCAAGCTGGGGTAACCAAGAAAGGGGTTTTAGTTGTATTTACATATGCGAACTCAGATGAGTCTCGTTCTTGGGGATCCACCGGGTGGGGTATGAGCTCTGTATAGAGACTTTTCCTGCCATGGTTCAAGGGTAAATGCTGCGTTCGATCTTAACGGATATGAATTGAGGTTATTTTGTCCCATCATTGTGTATGAAGGATGATGAGGAGAAAAGAAACAACTCTTGTGTGCCGGTCCGTATTGTCGCAATGGACTTGAGCAGGGAGACACTGGTAAAGATGTGATCATTCTTGTGCTATCTCTGAACAAGTGATTTATAATAGAATGTCAGTCCAAATTACACAAACCAATGAAGCTTATATATAATCAGGACTCGGGAGGTATTTTACCTTGTACTCTTTACTGCTCGTGAAGATGCAACAACTTGCTTCGTTGCATAGTCTCCGTTGATTAAAGTATTATTTGTTCTATTGGAATTGGAGTTATGCTCTAAAACTGGCTGCAAATTGATCCAAACAAAGAGATAGTTAGCCCCAGCCCAACATTGTCCAATATAGTAAATGCTCAGAAACTTTGCAACTTTAGAAATCACATCATTCAGTCAAGGAATTTGTGCATTAGAATCATGACTAGAAAAGATCCCATATTTTATGTTAAACTTCTGTTGCATATCTAGAATTCTATGGCAAAATTAGATCTTCTATGAAGCTATGTAGTCCACTACCATTGTATAGTAATGTTTTCCTTATCAGTTATCACCCCAAACTATGTTATTGTTTCCTTGTTAATCAGTTCTCCAACATGATTCTCTCGCATTTGTGCATACAAACTTTACTAGTAGTGTATACATGGCAACCGTGGTCGTAGGTAAAATAAGAGCATCAATTGCAACATGTTAATAGAACAGAACATGCATTATAGTGAAGCTACCATGTATTGGAACTTGGAACTAACATTTAAGAGACTAAAGCAACATTACTTCTCTAAGAAAACAAATAAGATCAAAGAAGAGAATAATACCGGTGTCCGGCTTCCATCAAGCATGTAAGGGAAAGCATCTCTCGTTATTCTGACATTCACAGATTTTGTTGCTGACTGGTCTCGAATAAAGGGATGGTCTAGTAGCATTTGCGCTGTTGGACGAGCTAATGGATCTCTTTGTAAGCATAACTTAATGAAATTCTTTGCATCATTTGAAAGATGCTCAGGAATTTCGGGCATATCTTTGCTGTTACCAATTTTAAATATTGCTGCTACCTGCGGAATCCAACATTATAAAAACCCATTTAGGCCCCCATACTCTTCTACCAGGATCGCAATAAGTATGCAAATAAAGTCTAGTTCTAAAAATCCAATTTCTTACCCCTTCATACTGATTCCAAGGAGGCTTCCCCATTGCCATTTCAAGAATTGTGCATCCCAAGCTCCATATATCGACAGGAAGACTATAACCGTTTGTGTTCATCACAACCTAAAAAAAGCAAACATCGGGACATGGTAAGAGAGAGAGAGAAGGATTTGCTTGTTTTGAAAGAAATTTCAAGATCTGAAAAGAGGAATTTTTTTTACCTCAGGTGCCATCCAGTATGGACTTCCTTTGAATGAAAGCATCGAGGCAGAAGAATTTATCTGATTTAGAACAATCACAATTCAGAGACAATATCCATCATAAATTAGACAAACTAAAACAAATTATTTGAAGCACTATAAATGAGATTTGCTTCCTATATAATGACAGTGCAATGTATGTATGAGTCACTAGGCATTCAGATGAGTATAATTACAAATTTTAACCGTTAACGAAAGAAGCATTTTTAAGTATCCAATGTCCATAAATTTTACAAAATGTGCATTGTCTAACTTCTATTATACCAGAAACAATAAATATTTGCTTTGGAACTGAGCTAGAAGCAATTCTTCTTTACAGTATATGAATATATGACACTTACATGTTTAGCCATTCCAAAGTCTGCAAGCTTGATTTCACCATTAGGATCAACTAGTATGTTGGCCCCTTTGATATCCCTGTGAAAATAAAAACATAAAAATAATTTAAAGGTCGTGAAGAAACATCAATTTCATGTTATAAGTGAAGTAAGAAAAACCAAATTACCTATGTAATGTATTTCTTCCATGAAGATAGGAAAGTCCAGAGACAATCTGCCTGGTATAATTTTGAATAACAGGCTCCCCAAAGGGTCCATATTCCTGAAGTAGTTTATGAATAGAGCCACCGGATACAAATTCCAAGTAAACTGAAAGTGCTTCTTCTCCCTGCAAACATGTCAGATACATATCGATAAATGCTGCTACCTGCGGAATCCAACATTATAAAAACCCATTTAGGCCCCCATACTCTTCTACCAGGATCGCAATAAGTATGCAAATAAAGTCTAGTTCTAAAAATCCAATTTCTTACCCCTTCATACTGATTCCAAGGAGGCTTCCCCATTGCCATTTCAAGAATTGTGCATCCCAAGCTCCATATATCGACAGGAAGACTATAACCGTTTGTGTTCATCACAACCTAAAAAAAGCAAACATCGGGACATGGTAAGAGAGAGAGAGAAGGATTTGCTTGTTTTGAAAGAAATTTCAAGATCTGAAAAGAGGAATTTTTTTTACCTCAGGTGCCATCCAGTATGGACTTCCTTTGAATGAAAGCATCGAGGCAGAAGAATTTATCTGATTTAGAACAATCACAATTCAGAGACAATATCCATCATAAATTAGACAAACTAAAACAAATTATTTGAAGCACTATAAATGAGATTTGCTTCCTATATAATGACAGTGCAATGTATGTATGAGTCACTAGGCATTCAGATGAGTATAATTACAAATTTTAACCGTTAACGAAAGAAGCATTTTTAAGTATCCAATGTCCATAAATTTTACAAAATGTGCATTGTCTAACTTCTATTATACCAGAAACAATAAATATTTGCTTTGGAACTGAGCTAGAAGCAATTCTTCTTTACAGTATATGAATATATGACACTTACATGTTTAGCCATTCCAAAGTCTGCAAGCTTGATTTCACCATTAGGATCAACTAGTATGTTGGCCCCTTTGATATCCCTGTGAAAATAAAAACATAAAAATAATTTAAAGGTCGTGAAGAAACATCAATTTCATGTTATAAGTGAAGTAAGAAAAACCAAATTACCTATGTAATGTATTTCTTCCATGAAGATAGGAAAGTCCAGAGACAATCTGCCTGGTATAATTTTGAATAACAGGCTCCCCAAAGGGTCCATATTCCTGAAGTAGTTTATGAATAGAGCCACCGGATACAAATTCCAAGTAAACTGAAAGTGCTTCTTCTCCCTGCAAACATGTCAGATACATATCGATAAATGGATCCCAACAACAATTACAATCAAACCTTATTCCCACTAGGTGAGGTCAATGATAAATGATTATCTAATTCATCAAATTTTCAATTCCTCTTTATGTGTGTGCATACAGGTATACAGCTATGTCCCCTATAGGTTTACTCCGCTCATCTCTCATAATAAAGTATCCTCTCACTAGATATGTCCCCTGTATAAATGAATGTGTGTATAGTGGTGTTGTTAGATATATAAAACCATTTATCTACCGTAACCCAACACTTTAAGCTTTTGGGAAAGTTGGTTCATGAAATGGTATCAGTGCCTCTATGACCCGGTGATCAAGAATTTGGTCCTTGCCAAAGAAGTTAAATTCCTCACAAGTTATGGTGAGCCTATGCAGAGTCCACGCTTCAAGCCTGAAGGGCTATTGTGTGAGCCATGAGGGACATGTTAGATACATAAAACCATTTATCTACCTTCATCCAACAGCTTAAGCTTTCGGGAGAGTAGGTTCATGACAGGTGCTATATAGCACGAATGGTTTTTTTATGAAAAAGGCTGAGAATACTTGTGAACCAATCATAATAGGTGGAAAAAAACATGCACAGTTAGGGAAAATCTTTTTTTGATGGCGAAACAAGCGAATATCATGCCATGTCAGTTCGTATCACTTATGTAAGGAGAGTCTGAGAAAAATAGCATTATCCATAGACACAAACATGGCATACATGATTCTAAACTCAGAATATTGGAGTCATACCAAGTCACTCCCATAGTATTGAACAATGTTTGGATGAGAAAGCTGACTAAGCAAATTTATCTCCTGCAATCATTTGGAGAACATGTTATAGATTTATAGAGAATCAAGTGATAATCATGCATATAAAAGCAAACTACAATGCAGTCTTAATAGAAGAACTACAAAAGAGCCACAGTTAGTGTTAAAAGCCTTAAATCGTCATGCATAAATATACAAAAATATCAATAGAATTACCTGATTAAGTTGTTTGAGGCATTCTTTTGAAGATTGGTCATCGCAGACAAGCCTAACTTCTTTTATTGCACACATTTGTCCAGTTTCACTATCAAAGTTGCAATACAAGCATTTTAGAGAGGCATTACAAACATAAAAAGCAGAATATATAGAGTTTCGGTAATTTGTCCATAATGCTATGAACATTTACTAAGAGTGCACATTCTGAAAGAAGACAGATCATACCATTCTGTAAACATAGCCATACTTTAACGTCAATTTTTTGTTATTACCAGTAACATCTGGCTTATACAATATACATTACAACCACCAGACAGAAAATTCTGCTATAAAATATTCAAGGAGTGAAAACTATACATGTTATGAAGTTGTTTAAGGCTAATCCGAAATAGAACATATAGTATATCTCCTTCACTGGAAAAGACAAAAAAACAACCCAATACCTATGGAATCCTTGGTAAACATGTCCAAAAGTTCCCCGTCCCAGAAGCTTTCCTTTCTTCCACTTGCCCCGGTTACTGGTATTGTTTTCTAGCTGTCCATTTGCTCGTGTGTTGGAAAGAGAAGAAGGACTTGTAGGAGAGCCTGGAGGAAGTGGCAATGGATGACATTGACTCCTTCCATCTTCTTGTCGGCTAGTAGGGGAGTCCAGACTCAAAGCATTCAACCGTGAATGGAGAGGTGAAGTAGGGCTGGTAGGCCCTCTTGACACAGGACCCGGGCTTTTTGGTCTCACATTGAACTTCATGTCAACTTGCCTTCTAGCATAAAGAAATGGAGTTTATTAGTTTAGCAGTAGACGGAAGAAGAACACTGAAACACTCTTATCCACAGATCATGTTCTCTCTGTACCTTCCTCCACACAGTCAATACTCAATACTAAAAGGAGTGTACATATACCCTTGAAATCATTATAATAATATCGAAAAACAGTAATAAAAATCTATTATGGATAATTGTCACCTAAGAAATAATCTAATGCTGACAAAAATTTCCATCAAGATTTAGATCCTCATTTCCCTCAAACAAATCCATACAGGAATTCTACAATTAAATTAAGACTCCTACGAATTCGTTACAAATCATTTGTTATTCACAGAACAGACACAATCATCTAATCTAGAGAGAGGGGGAAATCAATAATTGAATAAAATTGTATTTAGGCATGTGTAGACTTACACATACAGAAGATGAGAGACCCATTTTACAAAATTGGTTAACAAAAAGGGGAAAGGAAAGTTGAAGGTAAGAGAAAAAGGAGAAAGGGATGAAAAAATCATAAAGGTTTATCACGGTGTAAAAGGGTAAGCAGGTAGTAGCAGAACTTGTTAAAACAATTGATTATTAGTGTTACCAAAACTAAAAAGGCATACAAAACTCAAACAACTAAGCAATCATAGTCCAAAATTATACCACACCCAATGGAGAAAAAAATTGAATTGAGGAAATCAAAGAAAAACAAAAGAAAATTTTGAATCAATCAAATTAAGTAAAGATTTACAAACTTGAGTTAAACCCAAAACAGAAAAACCAAAATAAAAAAGACCCAAAAGGAAATCAACCTATCAAGTTAAGTTCATCAAAAGCACAAATTTACAAACTTGAGCTACACCAAAATTAAAAACAAAAAAATAAAAAGACCCAAAAAATTGTAAATCGATTTGAACCCAACCTCGATGCATTAATTTGAGAAATCGAATGATCATCAATGGAGCCAGAGGAACTAACGCTAGAACCAGCAGAAAAGGAACCAGATCCAAAAACAAGGCCTTGTTCATTGCTGAAGCTAGAAGAAACACAAGGACGTGGTAAAGGGAGTCCTATCTTATCACCACCATCGACATCAACGACGGCGCCACCGTAGGAAGTGAAATCCTTGCTGACACGAGGAGAATTCCGGGAGAGAAAGGCGGCGCCGGTGACTTCATCGAAACTCTTTGGTTTTTCAGCGTTTTTCTTAACCTTGTTAATCGGTGACTTGTTGAAGTTGAGGGTAGTGTTGGAATTTCCATTTGTTTGGTGTTGTTGTTGTTGTTGTTGGGTTTTGGTGTTCTTGTTGTTGGGTTTTTTACTCCACCACGTGGGCATTGTAATAGTGATTATGGGTTTGGGAATAAGAAGAAGGGAATGAGAATGAAGAGAGGAAAGTGGGTTAGTGAAGAAGAGAGAAGAAAAAGGGTTGAAGAGTTGAGAGTAGGTGTGGTTTTCTAAATCAGGAACAAACCACGAAAGGGAGGAGCATTGAAGAAAAGGGACAAATATAAATAACTGATTATTACCATCTTCTTCTATGGAAAGTAAAAGTAAACAATTAATTCATTTCCACACATTTCCTAATAGTTTAAAATATATATAGTTTGCCTGTCGCATGGTATTCAGTTCTTATATATTTTTAGTTTTTATAGTTAGAATATATTTGTTGTATTTAGTGTACTTTATATTATAATTTTTGTGTGTTTATGATAATATATAGTTTAAAGTGAGAGATGTGGTTAATTAATTAGGATTATATGGTTTTTTTGTAAAAAATTAAATAATGTGAATGACAAAATAGGAAGTGAAAATTACATAGTAGAAGTTACACCATGTTTTAATTTTATACATAGTATAGATATAGATATTATCAATTAATTTGTATTACTTTTGCTTAATAATTAACGATACTTAATACATGGATGATTGATGAATTATTGACAGTATAAAAAATATTTATATTGTTAGTATAGACATATTAAATAATTAAGTATTGTACTTAATAATCGAATTTAAACTTTACAATGTTACAATGACACCTTGTTATTAAATTTTGTATGTTTACATAGATAAATTGTAAGTTATATAATATTTTTAGATGGAGAACAAAAATGTGTTAATTATGTATTATTTCATACTTAATTATTTTTTCTTAAATATAATATAACTAATTCATTGATGATAATAAAGAAAAAATGTATATATTAATAGTTTAAGAGTTTTTACCCTACCGATGCATTATTCATTATTCAGTTTTAATAATCACTCATTCTTAAATAAAAGTAATAAAATGAATGGTAGATGATACATTAATTATGTATAAATTTTTATATTATCAGTCCATAAATATTACACTCGTGATAGTATATTCATTATATATAAATCTTAAATTTTGAAATTATTAGTAGATAAATATTATACTTTTTGTTTAAAGTACAATAATTTAAAGGTATATAAGTTGTTTAAATTAATCTTGTCAATAAAATAATACTATTCTTTAATTTATTCTTACTCAAATCGAAAAGTGCAGTATACCCCCTCAAAAACTAAAATAAAATACAAGAAATGACAGCTAAGATAGAAAGAGAGAGAAATGGGACGGCAATGGGTGATTGGATAGATAAATAAGTGTTTAGTGTTTGTGTCTGTCTGCGCCTACGTGTGTATGTTTCTGTTTCTGTTTGTGTGGTAGTAAGTGAAAACTGTGTCTTTGGGTTAATTTCGTTTAACTTGTTTTTGTTGTTAGTGCACTTAGTTGTCTGTTTCCTAAGATAGTGAAGATAAAAAGTTTGAGAAAAACGAAGTATCCATGTTGGTCATTGTGCACTCATTTTTTGTGCTTTACAGTTTTACACGTGCTGGATCTTGGAATGGGCCACCCATAAAGCATTTTCCTAGAAAAATCCTCTTAGTAACCAATTGGCAGTTTGCCTTTTATCCCATGCTCACGTTATGGTAATTGTTTAATACTCCTATGAAAATGTTAACGAGAAAAAAAATTATGTATGAATTAACATTAAGAGTTTTATATATTATTAGAGTAAGAGTTTTATATATTATTAGAATAAGAGTTCTATATGTTAGAAATTCTTTATGATTGGTGAAATATCAATTATAAGATCTTGAATATCATAATTCTCACACATAATATAAAATAATGATATAAAGTCAGATTTGAATCCATGTTCTTAGATCTACTCATTTGATATACCTTTTGAGAGAGTGTTTTGGTATGATGACCTTTATCAACCAAATCTTGAATTTCTTTTAGTACCTTTGTTTTCTCACTGATGGGGATAAGTGAAAACTATTTGTGATTTGGTGTCTTGGGGATCATAATCATTCCTTATGTGTTAACTTATAGAGTTCTCATTATATCCTATATGCCAATTGTTTAAGATCATATTTGTTATCAGTTTCAGAAGTCTTTTAGGTTGTCATTAATTAGATCACTTGTTTTGTCACCCAAAATAAATAGTCAATATAATTGTATTAAATATATGATGTTCACTTTAATTAGAAATTAAAAATTTCTAACAATATCCTACTTGGGCTTCATATTTTTCCTGGAACAATTATATCACATATTATTTAGGCACGCATCAATATGATATTTATATTTAGACTTCTTCTTTATATCATCTGGTCCATCTCATATATCAACTAACGAACCCTGGAAAAGACAAAAAAACAACCCAATACCTATGGAATCCTTGGTAAACATGTCCAAAAGTTCCCCGTCCCAGAAGCTTTCCTTTCTTCCACTTGCCCCGGTTACTGGTATTGTTTTCTAGCTGTCCATTTGCTCGTGTGTTGGAAAGAGAAGAAGGACTTGTAGGAGAGCCTGGAGGAAGTGGCAATGGATGACATTGACTCCTTCCATCTTCTTGTCGGCTAGTAGGGGAGTCCAGACTCAAAGCATTCAACCGTGAATGGAGAGGTGAAGTAGGGCTGGTAGGCCCTCTTGACACAGGACCCGGGCTTTTTGGTCTCACATTGAACTTCATGTCAACTTGCCTTCTAGCATAAAGAAATGGAGTTTATTAGTTTAGCAGTAGACGGAAGAAGAACACTGAAACACTCTTATCCACAGATCATGTTCTCTCTGTACCTTCCTCCACACAGTCAATACTCAATACTAAAAGGAGTGTACATATACCCTTGAAATCATTATAATAATATCGAAAAACAGTAATAAAAATCTATTATGGATAATTGTCACCTAAGAAATAATCTAATGCTGACAAAAATTTCCATCAAGATTTAGATCCTCATTTCCCTCAAACAAATCCATACAGGAATTCTACAATTAAATTAAGACTCCTACGAATTCGTTACAAATCATTTGTTATTCACAGAACAGACACAATCATCTAATCTAGAGAGAGGGGGAAATCAATAATTGAATAAAATTGTATTTAGGCATGTGTAGACTTACACATACAGAAGATGAGAGACCCATTTTACAAAATTGGTTAACAAAAAGGGGAAAGGAAAGTTGAAGGTAAGAGAAAAAGGAGAAAGGGATGAAAAAATCATAAAGGTTTATCACGGTGTAAAAGGGTAAGCAGGTAGTAGCAGAACTTGTTAAAACAATTGATTATTAGTGTTACCAAAACTAAAAAGGCATACAAAACTCAAACAACTAAGCAATCATAGTCCAAAATTATACCACACCCAATGGAGAAAAAAATTGAATTGAGGAAATCAAAGAAAAACAAAAGAAAATTTTGAATCAATCAAATTAAGTAAAGATTTACAAACTTGAGTTAAACCCAAAACAGAAAAACCAAAATAAAAAAGACCCAAAAGGAAATCAACCTATCAAGTTAAGTTCATCAAAAGCACAAATTTACAAACTTGAGCTACACCAAAATTAAAAACAAAAAAATAAAAAGACCCAAAAAATTGTAAATCGATTTGAACCCAACCTCGATGCATTAATTTGAGAAATCGAATGATCATCAATGGAGCCAGAGGAACTAACGCTAGAACCAGCAGAAAAGGAACCAGATCCAAAAACAAGGCCTTGTTCATTGCTGAAGCTAGAAGAAACACAAGGACGTGGTAAAGGGAGTCCTATCTTATCACCACCATCGACATCAACGACGGCGCCACCGTAGGAAGTGAAATCCTTGCTGACACGAGGAGAATTCCGGGAGAGAAAGGCGGCGCCGGTGACTTCATCGAAACTCTTTGGTTTTTCAGCGTTTTTCTTAACCTTGTTAATCGGTGACTTGTTGAAGTTGAGGGTAGTGTTGGAATTTCCATTTGTTTGGTGTTGTTGTTGTTGTTGTTGGGTTTTGGTGTTCTTGTTGTTGGGTTTTTTACTCCACCACGTGGGCATTGTAATAGTGATTATGGGTTTGGGAATAAGAAGAAGGGAATGAGAATGAAGAGAGGAAAGTGGGTTAGTGAAGAAGAGAGAAGAAAAAGGGTTGAAGAGTTGAGAGTAGGTGTGGTTTTCTAAATCAGGAACAAACCACGAAAGGGAGGAGCATTGAAGAAAAGGGACAAATATAAATAACTGATTATTACCATCTTCTTCTATGGAAAGTAAAAGTAAACAATTAATTCATTTCCACACATTTCCTAATAGTTTAAAATATATATAGTTTGCCTGTCGCATGGTATTCAGTTCTTATATATTTTTAGTTTTTATAGTTAGAATATATTTGTTGTATTTAGTGTACTTTATATTATAATTTTTGTGTGTTTATGATAATATATAGTTTAAAGTGAGAGATGTGGTTAATTAATTAGGATTATATGGTTTTTTTGTAAAAAATTAAATAATGTGAATGACAAAATAGGAAGTGAAAATTACATAGTAGAAGTTACACCATGTTTTAATTTTATACATAGTATAGATATAGATATTATCAATTAATTTGTATTACTTTTGCTTAATAATTAACGATACTTAATACATGGATGATTGATGAATTATTGACAGTATAAAAAATATTTATATTGTTAGTATAGACATATTAAATAATTAAGTATTGTACTTAATAATCGAATTTAAACTTTACAATGTTACAATGACACCTTGTTATTAAATTTTGTATGTTTACATAGATAAATTGTAAGTTATATAATATTTTTAGATGGAGAACAAAAATGTGTTAATTATGTATTATTTCATACTTAATTATTTTTTCTTAAATATAATATAACTAATTCATTGATGATAATAAAGAAAAAATGTATATATTAATAGTTTAAGAGTTTTTACCCTACCGATGCATTATTCATTATTCAGTTTTAATAATCACTCATTCTTAAATAAAAGTAATAAAATGAATGGTAGATGATACATTAATTATGTATAAATTTTTATATTATCAGTCCATAAATATTACACTCGTGATAGTATATTCATTATATATAAATCTTAAATTTTGAAATTATTAGTAGATAAATATTATACTTTTTGTTTAAAGTACAATAATTTAAAGGTATATAAGTTGTTTAAATTAATCTTGTCAATAAAATAATACTATTCTTTAATTTATTCTTACTCAAATCGAAAAGTGCAGTATACCCCCTCAAAAACTAAAATAAAATACAAGAAATGACAGCTAAGATAGAAAGAGAGAGAAATGGGACGGCAATGGGTGATTGGATAGATAAATAAGTGTTTAGTGTTTGTGTCTGTCTGCGCCTACGTGTGTATGTTTCTGTTTCTGTTTGTGTGGTAGTAAGTGAAAACTGTGTCTTTGGGTTAATTTCGTTTAACTTGTTTTTGTTGTTAGTGCACTTAGTTGTCTGTTTCCTAAGATAGTGAAGATAAAAAGTTTGAGAAAAACGAAGTATCCATGTTGGTCATTGTGCACTCATTTTTTGTGCTTTACAGTTTTACACGTGCTGGATCTTGGAATGGGCCACCCATAAAGCATTTTCCTAGAAAAATCCTCTTAGTAACCAATTGGCAGTTTGCCTTTTATCCCATGCTCACGTTATGGTAATTGTTTAATACTCCTATGAAAATGTTAACGAGAAAAAAAATTATGTATGAATTAACATTAAGAGTTTTATATATTATTAGAGTAAGAGTTTTATATATTATTAGAATAAGAGTTCTATATGTTAGAAATTCTTTATGATTGGTGAAATATCAATTATAAGATCTTGAATATCATAATTCTCACACATAATATAAAATAATGATATAAAGTCAGATTTGAATCCATGTTCTTAGATCTACTCATTTGATATACCTTTTGAGAGAGTGTTTTGGTATGATGACCTTTATCAACCAAATCTTGAATTTCTTTTAGTACCTTTGTTTTCTCACTGATGGGGATAAGTGAAAACTATTTGTGATTTGGTGTCTTGGGGATCATAATCATTCCTTATGTGTTAACTTATAGAGTTCTCATTATATCCTATATGCCAATTGTTTAAGATCATATTTGTTATCAGTTTCAGAAGTCTTTTAGGTTGTCATTAATTAGATCACTTGTTTTGTCACCCAAAATAAATAGTCAATATAATTGTATTAAATATATGATGTTCACTTTAATTAGAAATTAAAAATTTCTAACAATATCCTACTTGGGCTTCATATTTTTCCTGGAACAATTATATCACATATTATTTAGGCACGCATCAATATGATATTTATATTTAGACTTCTTCTTAATATAATCTGGTCCATCTCATATATCAACTAAGGAACCACCGCGTGTTGAGTACAGTAAGGTAAAACACACCTAGAGGATGGTGAATATGTGTAGCGGATCACTAATCACGCTTTTCCGATTTATGCGCAGAATATGAAACTGTTGTAGTTAATCGATTAATAACAGGGTTAATCGATTATTGACAATTGTCTTAATCGATTATGGTTAGAGTTAATCGATTATGCTGATTCTTGATTCTTTGAAAAACTGATTTTTCTTGCTTTGAAAACAGTGATGATTGCTGATCTTTACTATCCTGAATTGATTCTTGATTATACATATATTGTTACCAATTAACACATAATGCAATTGAAACATAAAGCATGTAAAGACAGAATCGTAAAAGAGAAATGTGCTCAAAGATTTTTATCCTAGTTCGTTTGCGGGTCCACTTGCAAACTACATCCAAGCCTCCTCTTCTAATCTAGGGAGATTTTTCTTCACTATTGGAAATAAATGTTTGATTACAAACATTCTTCCAATACACCTAGCAAGACACTTCTTTCTTGAACCAATTGAGGCTACACACTCGGTTTGACCACTCTTAACGCGTACTAGGATACTAACACCATTTGCGAATCAGGCCTCAGCCGAAGTATCACTCGATCCAAGATTTCCTACTTCGTGAACATAACCAATTCTCTAACATGATGATACTAAACACACCACAAGAACTATCATTGTGTAATTGAACAATAGTCGAGTTATTTACACACTTAATGTGCGGATTGAAACTCTAAATTCGGCTCTACAACCCTAAATAGAGATCTCACAACTAGCCTTAAACTAAAAGTGGAGTTAATGTAGGGTATTTCAAAATGAATAAAAATTACAGCATAATGAAAAATAAATTCTCTCTTTTTCTATCTCTTTTCTCTCTATGAAAATTATGCAAGAAATCTTTCAAAGATAAGCAAGATGCTTTTAAAAATGCAGCTATGAGAATCTTGGGTTTTCTTTTTCTCTCAATGTGTAAAAGTTGAAATTTATGAATTATGCACATTTATTAAAATCGCAGCTTTTATATGTAACTGATTTGTAACAAATGTTAATCGATTATCTAATACATTATTCGATTAACGTGCTTATGAAAACAATTTTTCAGTTATGCCTTAATCGATTATCAATCTACTTAATCGATTAATAAGCTAGAAATCCTTGGAGGTTAGCTACTGTAACTCTTTTTTAATCAATTATACAATACCGTAATCAATTAACAGATTTCAACAGAATATAATCGATTATCAATCAACTTAATCGATTAACATGTATGAAAATGGTTTTTCTTAATTGTATGGTAAACATTTTTTATGATGCAAGAATAGGCAATACATGATTTTGAAATAGATGAATCTTTTATGCAAAAAAGTCGTGTATGCCTAATGCAAATGCATGAGTCTTACTTATCATATATATACCAAGATGGAATGCCTAAACCTATATGATTTTCATTTTAGACTTTTTATGAGATTTCTCTCTTGGGTTTACCTAACCTAAACTCCACACTAGGCAAGCATCTTAGGACTCTAAACAAAAGAAAGCAATCCTAATCTCTATGACGTTGACCTTGAGTTTTCGGCATGTTGTTTGTTTGTGATGTTCAAGTCTTCAAGCTTTCATATAACTCATTATCTTCATTAAAACTAAGTAGGTTAATCATTGATGGCATCCTTTGACTATTTCCCACTTCACCGCGGCCTTCATAACATTCAAATGCGACTCGACCACGATGATCACCATATTAATATACTTAATGACATAGATCAAATATGGATGAGTGACATGAAAATTTCATGCAGTATGAACTCAAACATGTCTATTTCTAACTAGTCCTTCTTTATTCTTTAGTGAGATCAATCCAAAGTCTTTAATTGCAACATAATAGTTATAATACACACGTTCAAAATAGAATAATAAATCATCAACTTTATTATGCATAAAATTATATATAACGTCCAAAGTATATCATAAAACATATAGACTCTCACTGAACTAAAATATCCTAAGGAGCAATACTCATATGAGCAATATGCTCATGAAAGACTTTAGGTACCCAACCCTTAGTCAGTGGATTAGCTAGCAAAAAAATTGTCCCTATATGTTCTATGGAACTTTGTCTATTTTGAACACTTTCTTTAACAACCAGAAACTTGATGTCAATAAATTTTGACTTTATAATACTCATATTATTGTTGGAGTAAAGAACCATAGACTTACTATCACAACAAATTCTTGGTGATCTTTTAGTACTATCAACCACACGTAAGCATAGACAAAATTTCTACAACCATATGCCATGGGCTGATGTTTCAAAACAAACCCGGAACTCCACAACCATGGTTGAAGGAGCTATGAGCATCTGTTTAGTAGACTTCCAAGAGATATCACCTTCATCCAAGATAAACACATATCCAAAGGTGGAGTGTCTAATGTCTAGACACCCAAAAAACGAAGTCAAAATACACATTGATCTCTAAATTCTCAGACCTTCGATAAGTGAGCATGTACTCCTTTGTTATCTTAAGTAACGCATAACACGTTTGACTGTCTTCTAGTGATGCATTATAGGATTGCTCAAATATCTTTTCAAAAATTCCATGAAAAACTTTATGTCGGAATGTATACAAACTTGAGCATACATTAGACTTCCTACTATAGATGCATAAGGAATCTTTTACATCTCGTATCATTCAATGTCATTTTTGGAGCACTGTTTGAGACTAAACTTGTCACCTTTAGCTATAGGGGTATTCCCTGGTTTACTGTCTATCATACCAAATCTATCTAGGACTTTATCTATATAGCTTTCTTGTAACAATCTTAGGATACCTTGAGAGCGATCTCTTAGTATCTGATCACCTAATACAAAAGAAGTTTCCCCAAGATCTTTCATTTCGAAATTATGCGTTAGAAATCTCTTAGTCTCATGCAATAGTCCCATATTACTGCTAGCAAGCAATATATCATCGACATATAATACCAGGAATATAAATTTACCCCCACTAAACCTATGGTACATGCAATCATCAACTTTATTGCCTCAAAACCATATGAGGTAATAACTTGATGAAACTTGTGATTCCATTGATGAGAAGCTTGTTTAAGGTCAAAGATGGATTTCTTTAATTTGCATACCATTGACTTTGAGCCAATTGACACAAAGTTTTATGGTTGCACCATATAAATCATTTCTTTAATATCACCATTTAGAAACGTGGTCTTAACATCCATTTGATGTAGCTCTAAATCAAAATGAGCTACTAGTGTCAATATTATTATAAAAGAATACTTCAAAGATACTGGATAGAAGGTTTCTTTATAATCAATCCATTCTTTCTGAGTGTAGCCTTTAACAAATAAATATGATTTATATATGTCAATATTACCATTCGAATCCCTCTTTGTTTTAAATATCCATTTGACCCCAATAGGTTTCGCACCTTTTGGTAATTCAACAAGATCCCAACCGTCATTATCATGCATAGACTTCATCTCCTCCGTTATGAGATCAATCCAATTTTTAGAGTTAGAACTTTTTATGGGTTGACAGAAGTTCAATGGATCATCTTCTGCTAACCCGATATCATCCTCATATTCTTGAAGAAATACAATATAATCATCAGGAATTTCGCTTCTCCCCTCTCTAGTGGATCTCCTTAATGAGACTTCTACTTCTTGAGGTTGTTGAATTTGTTCTATAGGTACTTGAGGGAGAAACTCATTGTTGTATTGTTCTGGAATATTGTCAGGAACAATATTCTGAACATTATCTTCTATTACCGAAGTTGTTCCTTGAATGGTAATGAACACAAGAAGTTGTTCACTATCAGTGACAGGTTGTTCCTCAAAGACAACATTCCTTATGTTCTTTTCCTCCCCAAAATGAACTTTCTCAAGAAATCTTATATATCCCGTATGGAAAAAAAAGTCTTGAAGTGGGATCATAAAATTTATAGCCTCGAGAGTGTTGTACATAGCCAACAAAGTAGCAGCTAACTGTTCTTGAGTCCAGTTTTCTTTCATGCGACCTATAAGATTGCGTCTCAGCTGGACAACCCCAAATATGCATGTGTTTTAAGCTTGGTTTTTATCAGTCTGAAGTTCATATGAGGTTTTGTTAACTACTTTACTTGGCATCCTAGTAAGGATGTAAACTGCGGTCTTTAAGGTTTCTTCCAAAGAGACTCTGGCAAGGAAGAATGACTAATCATACTTCTCACCATATCCTTAAGAGTTCGGTTTAATCACTCAACAACACCCTTCATGCCAGGTTTTCCTGACATAGTGTATTGTAAGAAAATTCCACATTCTCTTAGGAAAAACACAAATAGCCCTTTCACAACATCTTTATTGTTCTTTCTTTTCTTATTCTGAGAGATCATAGTCAAATGAGCACTTTCAGTCTTACCTCTCTACAGTCTCTCTTTCTCTTGCACACAGTGAGATGTAAACTCATTGAGAGACCATTTGTCCTTTTAAGTGTTATAAATTACTTTGAATTGCCCAAAGTATGCAAGAAGTGAGATCAAAACCAAGTACACAAGCAATCATCACCAAGCTCTAACTTAAGTGACTTGAGTTTTGATGCGAGATTAGACATCTCCATAATGTACTCTCTTATGTTCCTTTTGCCTTTATACTTCATGGTGATGAGTTTAGCCAAAAAACTACTTGTCTCTCTCTTTTCATTTTTGGAAAAGTATGGTTCTATTTCTTCAAGGAACTTCCTTGTACACTAATCCTAAAAACTAAAGCCTGAAACGCTTCTAGAATATAGCGTTTCATGATTATTAGACACATTCAGTTAGAGTGTTCCAATTTCTCAATTTTAATCTCGTCGAGGATTTCCATAGTAGAAATGGATTTTTCCACCTAAAGTGCCAGATCTAAATTCGTACAACCGAGAATAATTTCTACGGCTTCCTTATAGACCTTAAAGTTTTTCTCATTTAGCAATGAGATGTTCTTAATTTGAACAGAAATATTTGCAGCACTACTAAAAGAACAAAACAAATTGCAATCATTATTGCAATTAAACTCACATTTCACTTTAATACTTAAATTCAAATGATGATAGGGCGCATCACGAGTTACCTAGCACAACATTGATATTCAGACTTTGGACATGAATATTAACTTTTAAGTGGTACACTCAATGCAGTAATCAAACATTGATAATCAATCTTGTCAAACAATAAGTCTTTTTTTGGATCGATAGAAAACCATATGATCATCACATATTTATTGCTAAAATCATGTTTGTAATTTGGGCCAAATAGTAATCTTCCTTTTGGTTGATCATTATTCACATACAATTGGCTTGATATTTTATATCAACCACTAAGGGTACCCTTGTTTGTAATGGTCAAAAAATTGATCATAATGCATATCAAATAATCACTATGTCAGAGTTTCCCTTCAACATTGCTTATTTTAGATGTATAACAATGCTTTCGGGCGCTTTCTTTACCGCATTAGTATATGGTCATCATTAACAGTGATTCACAAACGTTGTTGTATTGATTATATACCGCAGTGCAACACACCAAAAGCGTTGACATATAGTGCATCAATATAACAGTGCATCGTCCACAAATGCTGTCATATAGTCTTACATAAACAGCGCATTTTACATGTCTTATTAACAACGCTTATGGTTGGGCTGTTGAAGTTCATATATTTAACAACGCAATAACAAAAAAGCGAAGTTATATTATTCATATATTTTCTCAAACAACACCTTAATACAACAACACATCACAAGCATAACACTGTTGTATTAATAATGTACAACAACGCTTTCTATAAAAAGCGTTGTTGTAGTTATCCTTTACAATAGCGCATGTCAGGGCTTCCCCTAAAATTCGCTATTGATTTATATAAATTAGTACGTGCATATACATTTATTAGCAGAACAAACATTCTCAACAACATATACATTTATACACTCTGAACAAGACATAGACATTAATACAAGCCATAAGTTTATTTTATTGAAAATCAATACAATACAAAATACAAACAATGAATATCATGCCAATTATATTTTGACAAAGTACAAAGTTAAAAATAAAAAATTACACAAATTACAAAGAAACAATATTATACAAATTACAAACAATCAAAATTAAGTTATGATTATACAAAGACTACTTGCATCTACTTTTGAATTTTCTTTGATTGTTTTTGTCTTGTAAGGTCATCCTTGTTTGGAGGAGCATTGATTTACCCAATGCCCTTCATCGTGATCATCTCTTGTATATAAATCATCATCCGTAGTTGGTCCGTTCTCACACGACTGATATGTCCCCAAAAAAGGATCATCTTCATCAATATCTTCATATTTTTGGTCATCAATATTATTGACAATTATTTTGTTAGTTAAAAGAACAATGAACCATTTCATATCAGTTGGGTCACTAACATAGAATACTTGTTGTGCTTGTGATGTTAGAATAAATGACTCATCTTTATATTATGGCCTATTAAGATCCACTTGCATGAACCCTAACTCATTAACTCGGAAGTCATTGTTGTTATCAACCCACATACAATAAAAAATTGGCATCCAAAATATTGTGTAATCCAATTCTCATATGCGTTCAATCACTCCAAAGTATGACATGTTCGCATATATTGAGTTTCTATCTTTTGCACTTGATATGTGTAAAGTTCGAGCAACAAGAGTCACACCACTATTTTTCATTTTACTTTGATCATCTTGTTTTTCGTATAAAATGAGAACCAATTAATTAGGTATCCAATGTAGGATAAGACATGAAGGCTTGGACCATTGGCTAACCATTTCAATCTTTCGGGAACTGAATGTGCATTTATATTCAACTCCTCATCAATGTGATTTTTTAGCCAATTTATGAAATACTAATTATGCTCTTTGGAAATCCAATTTTCATTCTTACTTGGGTAACACTTCCTTAGCATCTCCTTGTATGTTTCCACATATGGCTCAACCTCGTCGGCATTATGTAAAACATATAAGTATTCGGTTCTTGTTATAATCAATATTTCATTCCCAGTAATACATTCACCAAATGTTTTTTTGCATATCGAGGCTTTGGAATGCCTATGAAATCAATCACCATCGGTAAGGTATCTGGTACAAAAATCAAGAGCTTCTTCAACAACATATCGCTCGACAATACAACGCTCTGGTCTTAATTGGTTCTTCACATACCATTTTAATGTCTTCATATAACGCTCAAAGGGGTACATCCATCTCATATAGGAAGGGCCACATAGTTGTATCTCTCGAACAAGATGAATGCTTAGATAAATCGTTATGTCAAAAAAGAAGGTGGGAAATACATTTCAAGCTCACACAAAGTCAAAATAATTTGTCTTTGCAATGCAGGTAATTTCTTAGGGTCAATCACTTTGCTACGAATTGCCTTAAAGAAGAAGCATAACATGTAACGTCCTGAAAAATACTTCTAAAAAACATTACAGAAAAACGGGTAAATTTGTTTTTGAAATGGTGATGTAAAATTGTTTCCTTTTAAAACCTTCCTTTTCTGGGACATCACTTTAAGTAACTCAAATGCGGAAAATCAACTTATCGTTATCGAATGATAACTTAACCTGATTCACAATTTCCTGAATAACATAATGCATATAATCGGTTACGTTATAATTAGTTCATACAAACTAAGTCAACAAAGGCGGAAACTACATCGCCACTAACATATACAAAATCCAAAAAGAAACACAACCCTCCCACCAAAAACAAAAGGGGCATCGACTGGCCATAAGCTGACTCAAAAGATTCCAGGAATGCTGGACCGCTCACTAGGGTCCTCCTCCTCTTCCGAGTCAGACACGAGGTTGATCACCTCCACCGAACTCTCTACATTTACGAGTTCAATGACCTCGTCCTCCTCTTCCTCTTCTTCCACTTTGTTATGCCATAACCCTGCGGCATAATTCGGAGGGGATGATATTCTCAAAACCTTGGTCTTCTTGCAAGGACCTCCTCCGAGAACCCGACTCCTCGTGGCTCTACTGGATGACGAAGCACCCAAACAATCTGACCACGTCCTCCGACCGTGGAAGAGAACAGCGCCATCACTCCTGACTGGCAGGTATCGAAGTCCATTCTCTGGAGACCTTATCCCCCTTGGCGGCAAGGTGAAAGAAGTGTCAATGTAGGTGTCGGGTTAAGGGATCATCATCGATGACCCGTTGTACACCATGTGCAATGACAGACCGTAGGGGCCTGTGTATGTGTACCTGTGCCCATCACTATTCCATTGTCCCATCGGGGACATGGTGAAGTGATAACCTCGAACGTGATTGTTGCTGTTGGACATCTGCATAGTGAATACACACAAACAAGAACAATATAGTAGAGAGAGTAAGACATCTAATGAACATAAATTCATTGACGGCGTGGACTTACTCATAATATCACACTCAGACATAAAATATATTTTTAACATACATTTCATCATTTATCATTGACATCATGAAGAGATTCATAACTTACCATGTAATCCAACATTACCAATATATCTAGTAATACAATTAACATTTTACTCATAACCATATCACATACATAAATATAGGAATACACAATACTTGTAACTCACATATGGGAATTCACTTCCACAATGATAATGTATGCATGATATGTCATGATTATCCACCTTACACCAATATCCATCCAACATCCTAATCGGAAATAATCGAGAGTACAGGTCCCGTACCAAGCCGCTTTGTACGTACCCGAAATAACATATCCTCACAAGGAATAAAAAAATAGATCGATCAGTTCCCTCAAGAACAGTCCTACCCAGCCCTAGGTCGTACAAACGCTTTCAGGGCATCCCTCTCATCGATCTCAAATGCAATCACGGGGTTGTCAGAGAGTGCCTAGTTTGGCCTATGAGAAGTGTCCGATCCAACAAGGTACCTTCCCAAGAATACAAGGGACTCGTCTCACCCAGACTCTCCCTCAAGACGCTGTTGGCGAATCACCGTCCAATCAGTGTCGTCCCTGCTTACATCATGGTGCTCTAAGTCATCCCGTCATTTCCTCTCCACTACTTCATGGTCACAATGCAATGCATTCTAAATCAAAGTCAAATGCCAATGTATTAATCAAACACATGATCGGCCCATCCTTAAGCCATCTCCCGACAAGGAATGCTTCTCGTGGGACCCGATAGTACGTCAACCGTACGTGCTCAAGGTAACATCTCAATCACAACAACCCATCACTACATAATCCTTGACGGTCACATGACCAAGCCTCTTACGGTCAGTCGATCGTTGTTTAGTGATATCATGTATCCTTACTAGGGTACCCCCCTAGTTCACGACCTCAAGTCGGATACTTGCCCAACAAGGCATAAACACAAACAATGCTTTCATAATTTTGTGGAAACATGCTTCTCATCTAAGCCATGATCTCATTCCACAACCTTTATATCACAACACCCATACCCGGGTTCATCACATGGTTCACAACATCATAACTCAAGTTCATGGCATTGTTCACAACATCATCTCATGTAAATCATTCCACACTGTCCCTGGCCAACGTAGGGACTAGTCGCCCAAGTGACATTTCATCTTTAAAGCTTAAACAAACTGAAGCCTTTCTCACCCAAGCGAAGTTACTACCGCCCAAGCGAGGTCTTTTCTCGCTCAAGCGAGACCTCTTTCGCCCAAGCGAGAGAGTTCCAGAAACTCATTAAACTCCTGGGCTTTTTCGCCCAAGCGAGGCCTTTGCTCGTCCAGGCGAGGCTTGCTTGCCCAAGCGAGGCTTTGTCGCCCAAGCGAGGGAGTTCCAGAACCAAAACTTCCCCTCGCCCAGTCCTCACCCAAGCGAGTCTGTGCTTGCCCAGGCGAGAGTTTCTCACCCAAGCGACAGGGACTTGGACAGAATACTAATTTTTGCCCTTATCGACAACCGAAATACATTTAAACTTAGTTTTTCAAACACCTGCACACAATATTCAACATATTTCATCAACAATCATATATATTCAAAACATTCAACCATACAAAATCTTGGGTTTTTAAAAACCCCATTTAACTCCAAAACCTTTGAGATGGTTTAGGAGATTCGGGTATCATATTCGGACACCACTATGTCACAATGTGTTCTCTCTCACCTTAATGAAGCGTGATTTAACTCGTCAACTAAGGCTGGTTTGGTTTCAAGGTTCGAACACCGAATCTTCGTAACTACCAAAATAACAATCCGTTAGTTTCCGATATTTCTAAGATCGTTACTAAAATACTTAAAATCATTTCTCTTTTTACCCATCGTGATCATACATCCTTTTCATCCATCCGGTCCAACATTACATGTTATTGACCATCCTTTTTCATCAAAAGTTCGTTCATGATTTCCATTCATTTTTAAAGGTACGATTTTTAGTAAAACTACATATTCCGATTTAAGACGTTCTTTGATAATCTCACCACTTTAAAGTATGTTATTCAAAGTATCATTTAAGAGTTTTATGAGGCATCCATGTACTCATAAACCTTAACATCCTTTTTAACAAAAGTTTCTATTTTTCCAACTTGTTCCAAGCCATGGTTTAAGGCTAAAACAAATAGAAATACATACATTCTTATTTTTCCAAAACACTTCCTAAAGGTTCCTTTGATTTCATCATCATCCCCTTTGGCTACAACAACCAAATACATGTAATAAAACATTATAACAACTCCATGAACACAAGTTGTTCATGGTTCCAACAAAATATTTTCATAAGTTCAAGAACATCACCATTTACGATTTTAAGGAGAAAATGAGTTAGAAAGCATTTTAGAAAATTTCCACGGTTGAATATGTTCTTGACATACTCATGAACAACATACTTAAATCTCATCAACATCCATTGGTTGAATGTTGAGAGATCAAGGATTGAAGATGGAAGAAACAAATGAAAAATGAGAGAAAAGATGAAGAGAAGATTTTGACCTTCTCTTGAAAATTTTGCAAATGAGAGAGTGTGAGAGTGAAGTGTGAAGTGTGAGGGTTTAAGGAGAGAGAGAAATCAGATTTCCTCTAGGCAATGATGAAAAAATCTCCTAGGGTGGCTAATGATGAGCTCATGGGATATGTAAGAAAGTGATGTGAGATTTGCTTTATGGAAGTTAAATCTCCCATCCCAATGCGAAATGATCACCTCGCAGACACGTGCGATAAACACGCCCGAGTATTATCGGCCACTACTCGATCGGATATTATAAATCGCCCGATCTTAATATTCGATTAGAATTTCGGATTTCGGCATTCCGAGTAAAAAAATATTTAGAAAATAGGTATGAGTGTACTCAGGGTCCATATTGACTCGAAATGAAATTACAAAGCCAACGGCGCAATCAGAATTCGATTCCGAGTCACGGAACTCAAAAACCACTTTTTGAGCAGTACCGGGTAAGATTCGGCCCCGACAGCGGTCCGAAACCGACTGTCTCCGAAAATCATGAAAATTTATCATCAAATTGAAAATAGAATTACAAGACTAAAACTCAACTAGAGTTTCGTCTAATTCTTTACCGAAAATTCCCAGAAATTCATTTTCGAAAATATAATAAATAAAAATATTAATAAAATCTTATAATTCCATATCGTAAAATTCGCGGTGTTACATAACCTAGTTATGGTTCCTCAAAATTTTTAGTTTGAATTGACTGTATTCCAATAGGCAAGAAATGTTTCTTAAGTACCTGACAACCATGAGACTTAAGACCTTTTAACTTGAGGTCTTTCATTGATACGAGGTTCTGAATGTTAGAAGAGTACCCTTCTGGAACTTTAATACCATGAATAAATTTAAAAAATTCAATTTTCTCCTTCCTCGACAAAGTATAAGCTGCTGGAGGTAGAAATATATGTTTTCCCTTCATTATCGATCCCAATTCCCTTCTTATTCCCATACTAACCAAGTCCAACCTTGCATTCAAGCCATCTTTGGTCTTACCAGGGACATTGAGTAAGGTACCAAGGAGAGTTTCAAACATATTTTTATCGATATGTATAACATCGAGGAGATGTCTCACATATAATGACCTCCAATATGGCAATTCAAAGAATATTGACCTTTTTTTCCACCCACTTGTGGCATTTTCTTTTGCAAAAGGTTTACCAAAGTTAGTATTAAAACCCTTTAGTTTTTTAAATAATTGGTCACCTGTTAACGGCAAAGGAGCACGACCTTCTTCATTGTTTTAATCAAATGATTTTCTCCATTGAACTTCTATCTTCACATCCTTACTTCTTGACCGAATGACATTCTTCATGGAAGTCATTCCACGTGGAGGTCGTTTTTGAGCAACAATTTGCTTGTCTTTTGGAGTCGGTTTAGCTTCATCACCACTATGAGAGCCATGATCGCCACTTTGGGAAGCCATTGATGAAGTTTTTTGAGGTTTATGAGAGTATGAAGGTTTTCTATGAGTATGAGGGTTTGCTAAGAGTATGAATATTTTTTTCGATTAAGTTTGAGAGCGTAGAGGGAACGATTGATGTTTTAGATATTTAAACTGTAATAGCAATTTAACAGCGCATATTTAAAGTAGCATTGTTGAATAGACATCTTCAACATTGCATACTAAATGTAATGCTGTTGTATTGACATCTTCAATAACGCATGTTAAGTATTATGATGTTGTTGTGTATCCAGCTGTTTACTACTTATTTTCATTAACACATCTCCAACATCATATATTAAACATAGCGTTGTTATATTGACATCTTCACTAGTGGATATTAAGGATTTTCTGTTGTTATATTAACAATTCAACCTCACATATTAACAGTAACGTTGTTGTATTGACATCTTCAACAATGCATATTAATGATTACGCTGTTGTTGTGTATCCAATTGTTTACTATTTGTTTTCATTAACACATCAACAACGCTACCGATATGTAGTGTTGTTGAATAGAATATATTTGACAGCGCTATATTAATTATGCGATGTTAAACTGAACTTAATTTCCAAATTAACAGCGTGTTCATAGTTATGTGATGTTAAATTAACATTTTACATAATTGAAAAATATTTATACAACATGAATTAACGTTAATTAAGATGAAGTTGCCATGAAGTAGATTACTATATAATTGTGTTTATTAATACGAAACTGGAAAAATATTAAACATTACATTTTGTTAATTTGTTTTGTATTTATTAAGTATTGTTAATTTGTTTATTGTGTTTAATTGATTAATAATTGACAACAAAAGTATTAAAGAAAATAACCATCCAAATAATTAACAAAAAATAGAAATTAACATCCAAAATAATTGTTTTATTATTCATTCAGAGAGACAAAATATATTATAATGAACTAAATGATTTGATACATGTGAATATAATGAACTAAATGATTTGGAAGATGAAGAATACAATGAAAATGATTTCAATGAAGGAAATAATTTTTTCCTCGACTATACAAATCTTCATCTCACGCAAATATTGTATAACAGTCACTTTCCTTATGAAATCTTGGCTTGTTTTGATAATGGAAAGAGCTGAATGAAGTAAACTCAATACTTTACAAATTAAATCTTCACTAATGATCTGAAAGATTTACAAATTAATTTTGTCCGCAATTTTTTCTTCGACTCCTCTACACAAATCTTGTATAACAGTTCATTGATTTCCTTTTAAAATCTGGGTCCTTTTGCCATGAAGGAAATCAATGGACTTAATGAATTGCAGATGAAGAAAAATAATTCATTGATCATTTTCCTTTTATTTCCGTTCAATTGAAAGAGATCAATGAACTAAATCTTCATCTCATGCAAATCTTGTATGATAGTCACCTTCCTTCTGAAATCTGGGTCATTTTGCAAAATCAAAAGTTGTTAAAGACCTCCTTGACATGATTCTGAAATAGAAACAATTTTTTCCTCGACTCCTCTATACAAATTTGGGTCCTTTTTCTCTTTTTCACTCTCTACAATATTGCTCTTTTTTTACTACTTTATGTTTTCTTTCTCCTATCTTCATGAACATACTCTTATAGAAACACATACTCTTAATGATGAAATAGAACATTGAGTGAACCACAATATTTATAGATGAGTGAACCAGAATACCATTAATATTTCAACAAACATAGAGACGCATAACGTACCACTCAACCATTAATATTTCAAAAACCAAGAAATGCATAACCATTCAACCATTAATATTTTAAAAACGAAGAGACGCATATAATTGCCACCATTAATATCTTGGACATTTAAAGAGTTGTAAAACATCAACATCGCATAATTAAGAAAGTGTAGTTACTATGTCATCTTCAACAACGCTTCCTTAATTATGCGTTGTTGCATGTATTAATCTCAACATCGCTTTCTACCAAATGCGTTGTTAAACATAAATCATTCAAGCCAATGCTAACGTTACTGATGTTCAACAGTGTTTTGTCAAGAATGCATTGTTGAAGTTACACAAATTGAAAGCGCCTGATTTATTATGTGATGTTGATGTTCATCTGCCTCATTTTCAACATCGTTGTTCAAAATTGCGGTGTTGAATGACCGATGTTTATTACGATATCTAGCATAGTGAATAAACCTTTCTTTGGACTGATTTATCATTCACATATGCAACTTTATAAAAATCACATATTTACCATCACATGTGTGTATATAATCCAGCCAAATAATAATATTCCTTTTGGCCGATTAATACTCACATGATTACATATGTGCACTAGCATTTGACATTTATTATGAACAATTTACAGAAAATATGTCATTTTGGTAACTTCTTATTTAATAGATTCACTTAAAATTAAGAGTTTTATTTTTCAAAAGAGAAAAAAACCATTTACTTCAGTTTGATTCAACACTTAATCCAAAATATATATTATTTATATCCACATATAAATACATATATTCACTATAGCCTATTGATAGCATTGCATCATTCTCATCACAAGGACTACATTTCTAATTCTGGTGATGGTCCTTTTGAATTTCTGATAGAAGATATATTACCATTTTATACATGACTAAACATGGAAGGACACACTATCCAAACATAAATAGTGCTTCGATAATAGCAACCCCTTGATAATGCAATCAATCACCATCCAATGTAATAAACCATAAGTGTTACAATCATTTAAACAAATAAGTCATGTAATATATATAAAACAAGACAGGTTCACACAATAGACCATCATAAGATACCCAACACAACATCAATTTCTAGTCTTTGGACAAAAAAATTAATTTGTAAGTGGTACTCTCAACGTAATGATCAAATATTAAAAATAAGTTCTGTCAAACAATAACATTTCTTTGGACTGACTTTTATTCACATGAAATTTTTTTTATAATTGTTACATATTTATCAACATAAGTATGTTATTATTTGGCCAAATTATGTATTTCTTTGAGTCGAACACAATTCGCATAAATAATCTCATACTCATCTGTGTAATTTTAATCAATTTCTACAATAGAGATTACTTTGGCAACATATTGTATCAATTAATTCAAAAGTTAATTATCAGACAAAAGGAAAACAATATAGGTTCATTATAAAAAATTATGATCTTGGAATTAAAATCTTTAAATTTGATATTTTTTATGATTATCAAATCTAATCCAATAATATAATTCCAAATCAAAAAAAGATATATTACATATATATCAACACATGAAAATTGATGCAATCTTAATCAAATACAAAGTAGATCTAGAGTGATAAACATAAAAAATATATATGCAAATCATCATCAAAAATTTCAAATCGAATATGATGATGTATATCTTAAAACATATATGTAACACTATATATATACACTTTTACATACTAACATAGTAAAGTATATATAATTTTAAGCATTAACCATAACCATTATATATATAATATATTAACTTTAATCAGTAATTTTAGATATTACAGCAACCTCAAGTTGGAAACAATTACATATGTATATATGTATATTTTAATTCACAATATATACAATGTCATGAATTCCATGTTGTATATGTATAAAATAAAAACACATCTTAACACATATATACCTTATACATATACTTTAACAAATTTCAAAATTGTAAAGTGACAAAAGTCAATGTCCAACAATAAGGCATTAGTGCACATATAATATACATATTGCATAAAATAGTCATAAAAGTTAATGTAATGTTCATGCACAGATTTGAATATCAACACATGTTGTAAGGATTCATAATACAAATTACTCATAATTCAAATAAGCAAAAGCGGAAAAACGTTATCCCCATTATTCATAAATACCCAATTTTCATAACTAATAGCGGAAACATAAAAATCCCCAAATTTAAAAAAATTAGGGTTCATAAATTTTTTGGGGGAAAACATCTTTAATAGAGAACCATAAAATTCTGAACCTAAAGCTCTCGTATCACTTGTTAGAAATTCTTTATGATTGGTGAAATACCAATCTTAAGATCTTGAATCTCATGATTTTCACACATAATATAAAACAAGGATATAAAGTCATACCTAAATTCATCTTCTCAGATCTACTCATTTGATATACCTTTTGAGAGAGTGTTTTGATATGATGGTCTTCCTCAACCAAATCCTGAATTCCTTTTGAGACCTTTGTTTTCTCTCTAATGGGGAGAGGTAAAAACGATTTGTGATTTGGTGTATTGGGGACCATAACCGTTCCTTATGTGTGAACTTCTATAGTTCCCATTATCCCCTATATGCCAACCATTTGGGCACCTACTCATTAAGTCCATATCCGTTATTAGTTTCAGAAGTCTTTTAGTTTGTCATTAATTAGATTACTTGTTTTATAACCCAAAATAAATAGCCAATATAATTGTATTAAATATATGATGCCCACTTTAATTAGAAATTATGAATTTCTAACATTATATATAATTAGAGTAAGAGATTTATATACTATTAGTCTATTATTTATTATTTATCGTCAATCATTATTTACTATTCAAAAGAGTAATACAAATGAATGATGAATGACAACTCATTATGTATATATATATATATATATATATATTACACTCAATGTTACAAATGAACAATGTATATATATTACCCTAGTTTTTATATGCAATAATTTAACTAAAATGATATATTTTCCTACAAACTCTCTTACATTATATGAAAAATGTATCATAATGTGATAGAGTGTTTAAATCCACATCAGTCCAAATATAAAATAAAAAATCGATCCAAAATAGATTGAAAGCGCAAAAACTGAATGTTATTGGATTGCGTTGGATTGATTTTTTTAAAACTGTTCGGTCCAGATTGGTTTTTGGATCCAACTCTAGGAACCAGACCGATCTAAACTAGAACATATTAATTTTAGTTATAGGAATATGCACAGATAGAGTTGTATACTTAAGTGTTTAACACTTCAGTTCATTTGATATTACTAAAAAATATGTGTTCGTTAAGTAATATATTCTCAGACGTAGGTAAAAAAAGATGATATTTCTTTTGATAAATATATTTAAGTTGTTAGATTTTGTTTCTTCTAATGTACAATACAATCACAATGGATGAAAAAACAATGTTAGTTGCCAATATACTCAATTGTATCCTTTTTTAATAAGAACATCTTTTTATGAATATAATATCCTTACCTATTATCGTGACTCTAATTATGTTATGGTCTTTGATATAATAATTTTTAAATTTATACAATAGGTATTTGTTTATTTAAATTAGCATGATGGTAGGGACGAAGTTGTGTATATGTGACATTATGTCTTTATAGTGTATATAAAATATACGATGATAAGGTTGTGACAATATTAACATGAATGTATCTAAATATATCATTTTAAAGTGTATTAAACTTAATATTTTGGTAATGTTTATGATTTTAAAGTGTATGTGTAGAGTAATAATCTTTTATAAAGAAATGATTCAAATTGATCCAAACCGCATATAATATTTCGATCTGATGTCTTATTGTAAACAAAACAGACCAGATAGTAAATTAAATATATGTTTGGATCAGGTTACTTTTTGCCTAAAAACTGATACAAACCAACCATAAACTCCCCTACAAAGTGATATTTTTTTATTAATGATTCTCTTATAAGTGACCTGCATATTCACTTACATGGTTAGTGTGCTGCAAGTGCATTGCGTGGAGTCCTTTGTCAATTATAATGATGATTATTTTATATTATCACATGATTGATGTATAATTGAAATAAAATCTGACATGAGGTGATCAAAGTTTGAAGTTGTTTAAAGATCATTAATAAGTTGTTCTCAAAAAATATATTGGACTCAAGGCCAAAAAAATAAAATATATCTTACATTATCACAATTTATCTAAGACATGTTTTGTTCATAATTATTATAAAAAGAAGATTAAATATTTTTGATATACAATATATACATCTTTTTATTTCGATCTTTCAAATTGTTTTGGACTCTCATTTTTCAAACTTTAGTATAATTACATAGTTAGATTTTAAAAAACAATTGGACCCAAATTTTTTCTCACGCGGGGCCAATAATATGTCAAAACCAGCCGTCAATTTCTTATTTGTTTTGTAAAAAGATACATCATTACTCTAATTTAATTATACTCAAGTGCATGCATGGTAATTGAATATATATATTTTATTGAAGAAAGAGTAGCATCATATTTTATTTGATTGGTTAGCTTCTAGTTTATTTTTGATTTTAGTATTTAAAACTTCTTTACTTCAGTGTTTATTGATAAATATAAAAAAAAAAAAATTTAGTGTCTACCGTTGGTTAATCGACAACATGTTAACTTTATGATTGGTCATGATAATTGAAGTGGACAAGTAATTAGATATGTGATTCGAATTGATTATGATTTGTGAGCAATATTGGTACAAGGCTGCTGAAAATCCCAAATTATGGACTCGAGAATGTCTCACATGCTTTGGAATATCAAAATTTTAGGCTATATGGAAAGGGTCAAAATGACACTTGATTACAACATTAAATGATGGATAATATCAAAGATTGATAATAATCTGAAGATCAAAGTGAAGAAGCACTTATATTATATATTAGATAAATCTATGAGACAATTTCTAGATAAATCATGATTAAGGGATATGAATCTCAACAAGATATACACTTACATTAAAGGGAGCAATCTACCAGAACCGGCTGCGGATCAAGGAGATATTAACTACAAATGAAAACACTTAAGCATGAAGGATCCTAGTAAATATGTTGCCTTCCGAATTCTATAATCTTGTATAGAACTATATAACATTTATTTCTCTTATTGACTTTAGGGAACATAGGACCAAGGTTTTAAACATTGACAAGCTAAACCGATGTTTTTTGCAAGTCCTAGTTTTCATAGTATAATATTGACAAACATTGTGGGAACTGAATGTGAACACTTAATTTAGTCTGTGATTCTTTTTTTAAACTTTAAAGAACTTCAAGGATGGAGTTGTGATTAAGAAACACTCATAGAGCTAAACTATAATTAGCTAGAACTACCCCTTAACCCTAATCCTAAACTAAGGGGGCTATACCCACTAATCATTATCCTGAACACAATCATTAGCCTAACGCAACCATCAGCCTAAAGCGCACCCAACATCTACCACATCCTAAACACTTTACATTAAACAACCTTATCCTAAAAACAACAAAACAGCAGCAACCTTATCCTACAAAGGTTATTATCGAAAAACATTATCCTTATTTCTTCTCTGTACCATTTCAGTATTGTTGAATATATCATAACTGAATCAAACTTAAAGTTCAGAGACTTACTAGTAGCTGAAGCCTTGAAACAAGGTGTTGGTTGAAACCCCATGGTCGGAATCAACCTGCGAGGGACCCAATATCTTCTCTGAAACCCCAAGACCGCACCTCGGCGAGGTGGCTTGGTCGACATGACCTTTTCCTTGCTTGAGCAGCGGCTCTGTTGTTTTGGTCAGCTTGAGTTATGAGGCACCGCTATCTCCAGTGTTGGTCAGGTTGCAGGTAGAAAACGCAGCCCTCACGGGCTGGAGGAAGAAGACCCTTGAGGGTCATTGGGGAAGAAAACCCCATTACCTTTTGTCTCTGCATGTTTTCTTATTCTCTCCCCTTCTTACTTGTTTTTGTTTCTTTATTTGTTTATTTTATTTTATAGTTATTCCATTTTTACAATTTATTTGTTTATTTATGTTTTGTATATAATATGTATGCATAATGGTAATTTTGTATTCATCCATTACTTATTTGGATTAAAAAACATATCCATGTTATTGTATATCATATCACTTTATGCTTTATGATAACATATTGGGTTTATATGATTCATTCAAGATGAATTTATAAAAAAATGTGTCTAAAAAATTATGGTCCAAAAAATTATGATTCTAATTGCCTTAATAATAGAAAGATATTTTCAAGAGTAGTTTATCGTAAAAAAGATCCAATTCAAATCTTGGAATTATCATTAACATGTTCATAATAATTGTAAATAATAAAGATAATCATTTTCATAATTAATGAGTTCTATAATTATTTTCGATATCATTAAATAAATATTTTTCATATATGGAAGTTTATAATTTTAAGAGTAAACAATTATTAAAAATATTCATTTCTAAAGTTATCATGTCAATACAAAACAAAATGTTATAATTATTTCGAAAATATTTTAAAATCCCAAAGTTAAGGAAAGCGGTTTTCGACTCGAGTCTTTCTTCATATCTCGTTTGAGTTGAAAAGCGGTATGTGGTTATAATACTACATTTTCTTTCTCTTAATATGGATAATGCAGTCTAGACCAATGTTGATTCTTCTTACTTGTTTTGTATATAAATATTAATACTTTATAATTATGAATTTATTTCGGTAAATTATCGCTCTATGTTTTATTTGTGCATAAACATAAAGTTTAAATCCTAAAGTTAAGGACATCGGTCTTTCGACTCGAGTCTCTCTTCATATCTTATTTGAGCTTAAAAGTGGTTTGCGGTTACAATACTACCTATTCTTTATCTCAATATGGATAATGCGATCTAGACTAATGTTGATTCTTCTTACTTACTTTGGATTTAAATATTTTATAATTATTAATTTATTTTGATAAATTATTGCTCTATGTTTTATCCATGTATAAATATAGAGTTTAAATTCTAAAGTTAAAGAAAGCGATCTCGACTTGAATCTTTCTTCATATCTCATTTGAGCTGAAAAGTGGTATGCGGTTATAATACTGTCTTTTCTTTCTCTCTATATGGATAATGCAGTCTAGACCAGTGTTGACGCTTCTTCCTTACTTGGGATAAAAACATTAATATTTCATAATTATTAATTTATATTTAAAAAAAACTAAAATTAATTAAAATCAATCAAACACATATTTTCTACCTAGGAACTACCTAATCTTGATTTCCCTATTACACATAGGGATACGTAGGAGTAACATGAACTATTATCAGACACAAAAAAAAATTTCAATAAAATTAAATAAGCTTTTTGGGTAAACTTAGTTTTATGCGATTAATATGGGTACCATTTAGTAACGGGCGCTAATACTTTCTTCGATCCGTAACCGACTCTCGAGTCCAAAGTTCTTGTTTGAAGGCCAATCTATCCAATATTTGGGCATCAAAAGGGTTTTCTATGTTTTGACCGTAAAAACGTGGTGGCGACTCCAAACCAGTCGCGTGACTAGTGTTCGGCTGAAAATCAGGACACGACAACTGGTGACTCCGCTGGGGATTTCCTAATAGAGTCAAGCCAGAAGCAACTAATTGCATAAATTCACGTGTACCCCATAAAGCTTGTCCATTTTTGTATATAACTTATCTTGTTTATAATATATATGTTTTGAGGTTGTTTTGCATTGTTGGGGGTTTTTATCTTTAAAATAGGTTTGTATGCTTCTAACACCCAATACATAAGTACATAACGTCTTGGCACACATATATGCCTTATACCCGAGTTTTAGAGATATTTCTTAGGATTAGAAGGGACATATGCGTTGCCAGTACCAACCTCGAGTTGGCTCTTGTATTAGTGTGATGGACCGATCAGACTATTACCAATATTGTAAGTTAGACGCTTGATGGGGCTAGTCTTCTCTCGTTTCTAACCCATGATATTTGGTCTTCTTTCTTCCATGGAATGGATGCATTTTGGTGACCTTTTAGGAGTCTAGAACTTTTTAAGGAGTCCACTCTAGACCTACCTTAATACATCATCCTAGGAATGTGGCTTTTAGACATAACCCTTTTATGGTGCCTTGTGTAAGACACTAGAAGTATACTTTTCTCTCTTTATATACTTTTTTTTGCATAGGTTGGAACATACCAACATCATCATCATGCTCGAGTGATATCATTGCATCTCAATATCTATGTATCATGAGGACAACATATTCACAAACATACCCAATGGGACCAATAGTTCTAAAGGTAATATCATAAAACTAGGGGCAAGTTGTCCTTGCCATTGGTTAGTCTGAACGATATGATTTTCATTAATCCATCATGACATTTCATATTTTTTAATGAAGGCTATGTTGGCCACAATCAGGTCACTAACCCTAAGGGCATGCAACATGCAATAATCAAGATTTATGCATCATCCTAAGGGGCATACATTCTACATTAATTACACACTTCATACATACATTTTTTTTTAAAAATCGACCATTCAAACATATACTGTATAAACATTCATCTAAATCATTCAAACATTCATCCAAAAAACAAATCATTCAATCACTCATCCATCCATTCAACAATTCATATGTTCACTTAGTTAAAAAAATATCATACATTCATCCACTTATCCATGCATTTATAAAAAAACAAAGATAAATATTACAATTACATTTTATACATTATCATTATATATATTGTATTTCATAGATCATCATGCGTCCATTTCATACATCCTCATAAATCATCTAAAAAAGAATTAATTCATGCATCATCATGCACATTTATAAAATAAAAAAAGAGTATAACACACATTTTTTATTCATCTTCCATGCAACAAAAATTAAATCCTCATATCATTCATGCACCTCATTCATAAATAAAAATAAAATAAGCTTTGCATAGATTTCATGATCCAAAGGTACTCATTAGTTCAAGGTCAAATTTTAAAATATTATTTTTGGACTTGATTTAATTAACAACGGTTGAGACTGAGCATGTTCATGTAGTTAGAAAAAACCCCAATATAATGCACCATTTCCTACTCCAGCACAACTGATGATTGGTTATAAAAAAACTTCTTATTTTGAAGACCTCAAAGGTTCAAGTCAATCCCAATTACCATTTCACTCATTCATGTTTTTTCCATACATAAAGTTTCATTTTCCACTGCATATCGTTTGAACAAGTATATACTAATGCATTGATCATGTAACTTTACCATCCCATACCCCATTCAATAAATATCATTCACTAAAAAACCTAATTTTTTTTAGTTCATGCATTAATTTGATATATTGATTCAAAATTAAAATAATATGGAGGACGATGCAAATATAAGAGCAAAAAAGATGTGGATCTTCAAACAAGTTTTATGCCTATGACACAAGGCTTCATTATATGTCTTCAAACACTATGAAGATATCCCTAGCCAACTCGTTTGAGCCTATGCATTATGATAGAATATTTCTGAAATTATCCGCAAAATATCAATAACCACGGGATGGTGGATTTCAATAGTTTTCCTTGACATTCAATTATTAACTAATTAGTACACATTTATCATATATCATTTCCGCTATCTGACCCGAGGGATAAGGAATCCAAAAAAAATCGAGTTAAAATTGTTCCCCGATCAAAGTGTGAAAAATGATATACAAAAAGTTAGAGCAATGAAAATGCAACTATTCATATCCTATCGAAGAAGACTATCACCTTAATCTTAGGCCTTCACTCATTCCATCACAAAAACAAAAAAAACATTGTAGTTGAATGTCATGTCCGAAAATGATTGAAAATAGGACAAGGAGAAAGGAGTAGAGATGTAGGCATGGAAAACACATATTTGAGCCTTATATCTTATTTTCATAAACCCTTAGCCAGAGACTTGCCTGAAGTACACAGTAGGGCAGAGAAATGTTGACTCCATCCGATCTCATAAAATTTGATTAAAATATCTCATCTTTAATTCATAGGACTAAGATTCACTCTTTCTCATCATCACCATTACCTTTATCAACAAAACATTAACATTCAGAGCTTGCAACAAATTCAATTTCATCATCACCATCTAGAGCCCAAACACTAGCCAAGCTGCATGATCATTGTATTTAGTATTTCTTTTTAAAGAGTATGCATGAAATAAGAAGCACTAAAGAAAAGGAAGAATGGAGTCTCAAACTAGGGCAATTTTTGGGATGATTCATGGTATACCAGAATAATTTGAAGAGAAAGATGAGTCATAGTATCTCACATTGAGGTAGTTTTTTGGTCGATTCTATTTTCCTATTGGAAAGTTACAAGCAAACCAAACTAGGTCAATAATGATGTTGATTTGTAATGCTCTATAAGTTGAATCAATCATAATAAATGAAACTATGATCGAGGCCGTATTCGATGTAAATAATATAACAATTAAAAACTACAGTACTAGGAAGTGACTCCTAGGTCATTTCCCAAGGATTATCTTTCAAGCAAAGCTTCAAACGCCTTATACTCGCACACACACACAAGGGGGTTGTTGTTGTTGGATGGTATAAACATAAATCAAATTCAGAAATAGTAGTTAAGCAATGTAATAAAATGGCTAAATCCCTTTGGTTCGCTTGTTCACAACTAAATCCTTGATTTCAAAAGTTTAATTTGAGATTCCAACCATTATCTTCCTAATTTGCACAGTTTTACAATCTAATCCTTTGACTAAGCGAAATCAACATAAGCATGGAACATTAACAAATTCACACAAACTAAGCGTTCATGCACTAGAGTGTAAATCAACTAAACGAAGATAAACTCACAAACTAGTTTCTAAACAATGGGATTAAGCAAACCACATTCAAAAATAGGATAGAGAAATCAATAGTGAAGAAACCGAAAATACGTTAATAACAAAACTTCTAGAGTTGTGATATATCACCAAAGGAATTTAGTCCAGAAATTTAGTCTTCCATGACAATGTAAGAACAAACCGAAAATGAAAATGAAGAAGTGAAACCTTAGCAGAGCCAAAAGAAGGAAAAAAATGCATTATGTTTCAAAATGAGAGAATGTAAAAGTGTGTGTGTTTAGGTAGAGAATTCGAATTTAACCCCTCCAAAACACAAACTGAAAATGGGCTTAAAACATGGGCCCAAAACTAAAACCGAATTTACAAATAAAAACTCCTAAAATAAAAATACAATCTTCACTTCAACATATGTCCTCTACTTCCATAATGCCCAAAATGCCAAATATGATCTGAAAATGATAATATATTTAATCAGGCCAAATAATCTCAAATTAACTCATTTTAGGAATATTAGTCAAATAAAGTCTAAAACACTGAACCATGCGAAACAAAGTCAATTAGGTACCAAGAATCATCAATCATACTAGATTAAGGTTATAAATAATGTGTAATATATTGCTCATCAAATACCCCTACACTTAACCTTTTGCACTCTTGAATAAAATCAAGAAATAAGGCTATGGTAATTGATATGTACCAAAGTGAGTCATGCAAGAAGATCACAAAAAACTAGAAAATGAAATGCCTAAGAAAATCACAATGAAATATAGGAAATTCAATGGAATGGGCAAAATAAAATACACAAGAGTAAAATAATCGAATCAAGATATCCAAGAATATCATCCAATAAATTCAAGTATGCCAAGAAATCAATCAAACCAAGAGGCCAGTCACAACAATGATAGAACCTCACAAGATATGCTCTCTAAAGTGTTTAGACTCATGTGTCTTAGGTTGCAAGTGTTTACACTCAAAGCACTTCATGAAAACAAATACAGCCATAGGCTTGACAAACCTCTAATATGAACATCATAAGCACATGCACATAATGATCAAAAGGACTTTTCAAGGTTGTAATGGGGCCAAGGACAAGGTAGGATAAATATGGGATATGTAGCTAAAACCAAATGGAATAGAGGAGCAACGGGGAATAAGTAAAAAGTAAGTAAAAGTCAACCCCAAAATAAGACTAAACCTCTAATTCCAATACTTCACTTTTGTTTATCTTTTTAAGTTTTTTTTTCCTTTTTCTTTTCCCTTTTTTTGATGAACACTTATATACCTAATTGTATCAACCATTAAGACATAACCAAGAATCCACAAGATTTGAAGAACAATGCACCCTTTCTTACTTAATACGCATTCCCAAAACAATTCCAAAGCTCCAAACTTCTCTAAGGTTAGGACAATCATGGTTTTTCACTTATAAGCTTGTAATGAGCTAAATAATAAGAAAATAGGTAAAAAGGCTCAAATGGGCTCTCAAAGGATAAATTCATTCAAGGTAGGCTTATATGGCTAAGTGGCTTATTTAAAAGAAATGCCTAAATCACTTTCATATGTGCATGTGAATATCTAGTATCAACAAGACACAAGTCAAGTTCTAGAGTGCAAGTAATCAAGAGTGCAATCACACATGGAAGAATATTAAATGGTATAATAGCAATCCATCCACAATTAAGGCTCAAATTCTCATAAGGGACAAGTCTATCACAATTGTTTCAATCTCTTAATTCTCAAAAACAACTTGATACACAAAAATGCATAGATTCACACCACAAGATATCATGACTTAAATGAAAGAAAGTATGAGAGAAAATGCCCAAACCTGAGCAAAACCTAAAAATCAATTAAAATCATGCATCAATATAAACCTACGACCTACAAAAGTCTTCCCCCACACTTAAACTACACATTGTCCCAATGTAGCACAATCATAATATCCACACACATATATCAATCAATAGAATTGGAGAAGTGCAATAAAAATTACATAAGGAGAGGAAGAAAAACTCTATGATTCATGGAGGGAGGAAGGTGGGTTTAACCAATGAGTCATCCTCCACAATTTCATCCCCTAATGAAGGATTTGTGAGGAAAGGCTTGAGGCGATGCCCATTAACCTTGAAGCTCTTATCTGTGGATTCATTTTTGATTTCTATAGTACCATAAGGAAACACATTAGTAACAACAAAATGACCAATCCACCTAGAAAAAAGCTTACCACTCATGAGTTCAAGCCTAGAGTTATACAACAACACTTTTTGGCCAACCAAAAATTCCTTTCTAGAAATCAAGTTATCATGGAATCTTTTGGTCTTATCTTTGTAGAACTTAGAGTTCTCATAGGCTTCTAAGCGAATCTCATCGAGTTCTTTCAATTTGAGCTTTCTTTCCTCACCAACTTGATCAAGAGCCAAGTTACAAGTTTTTACAGCCTAGATGACTGATGCTCTATCTCCGTAGGAAGATGACATGCTTTACCAAAGACAACCCAATAAGGGGACATCCCTATGGGTTCCTTGTAAGTAGTCCTATATGCCCAAAGAGCATCCTCAAGTACAAATGATTTTTATACTAAAAGTAAAGAATAACAATCATATATTATGATGGTGATTATACTTTGACATATAGAATTCATTGTAAACTTGAGAATCTATATTACAATTACTATAAACCAAATTTATAATATTTTGATAGTATCCTAAAGTGAAGTTACAAATTATATTGTGTTTGGGAGTGAGAGTCCAATATAAATGAGATATTTAATATGAGTTATGTTAAAAATCATATATGTGAACTTGACATCACATCTTAACTCAAACACAAGGCATTAGATCTATATGTTTGGTTGTCTTGGGCATAACAAGTGTGTTAAAAAAATTATACATTAATATCAAATGTTATATATATTTTAAATAGATTAAATATGTCAAAATTTAGGTAAACATTTTTTAGTATTATACGGGCCGACTAACCACAACTCGCAACCCGCTTAGGGTGGGTTTGGGCTACCCTAATATGGGCTAGATCGAACCCATCGAGGTAACCCATTTTGACACCTCTAGCCGTGACCCAAGAGGTGTTGGTTGAAACCCCATGGTTGGAATCAACCTGCGAGGGACCCAATCTCTTTTCTGAAATCCCATGGTCGGAATAGACCTGCGAGGCACCCAAACTTTTCTCTAAAAAGGTGCCAGTGGTACCCTATTATCGTCAGCTTGGTCCACACGACCCTTTCCTTGCTTGACTAGTGGCTTTGTCGTTTTGGTCAGCTTGAGTGGTGAGGCACCACTATCTCCAGTGTTGGCCATGTTGCTTGCAGAAAATGCAGCCCTCATGGGCTGGAGGAAGAAGACCCTTAAGGGTCATTGGGGAAAAAACTCAATTACCTTTTGTCTCTACACGTTTTCTTCATCTCTCCCCTTCTTAATTGTTTTTGTTACGTTTCTTTATTTGTTTATTTTATTTTATTATTTTCCCATTTTTACAATTTATTTGTTTAATTTTGTTTTATATATAATGTTTATGCATTATGATGTCTTTATGTTCATCTATTACTTGTTTGGATTTAACAACATATCCATGTTATTGTATTTAAAATCACTTTATGCTTTATGATAACATATTGGGTTTATATGATTAATTCAATTTGAATTTATACAAAATGTGTCTAAATAATTATGATAAAAAATGAATGATTCTAATTGCCTTAATAATAGAAAATTATTTTCAAGAGTAGTTTATTGTCAAAAGGATCCAACTCAAATCTTTTAATTATTGTTAAAATGTTCATAGTAATTATAAATAATAATGAAAATCGTTTTCATAATTAATAGGTTCTATAATTATCTGCAATATCATTAAATAAATATTCTTCATACATGCAAGATTATAATCTTTAGAGTAAAGTGGTAAACCATTATTAAAAATATATTTCTAAAGTTATCATGTCAATACAAAACAAAATGTTTTAATTATTTCGAAAATCTTTTAACATCTCAAAGTTAAGGAAAGCGGTCATCAACTCGAGTATTTTTCATATCTTGTTTGAGTTAAAAATCAGTATGCGATTATACTATTGTCTTTTTTTTTATCAATGTGGATAATACTATAACACCCCGAAAATTACTTCGTAAATAATGTAATTAATTTCTTATAAAAATGGGTAATTTTTTCTCTTTGATGTAATATATAAATCACAAATGATTTTCCTTATATCCATTCTTTTTTCAAGACGTCACACTTTTATAAACTGCAGAAAGTAAATAACTAATACATAATGGTAATTGAAAATGGTACAACACTTTTCTGAATGATTTTCATTATAACATACTTGACCCCGCAACACACACAACAAGGTGTTGTTTGGTCCAGTATAATGTGGTTACAAAATACAAGATATAATCTAATCATCGCCTAAACTGAAAATTGTAAAGTATAAATAAGTACAAAATAAGCTGAGGGCGTCACCATTACAAAAGTACCCGACACATGTATCCCTATTCCAAAAAGTAAAAGAAGAGAAACAGCTTCTAGTGGCTAGCTCCAACACTAGCGGGGATACTAGAGCCCTCGCTTGGATCATCCTCAACCTCTGAGTCCAATGAGAGGTCTACTACCTCCACAGAGTCCTCTATGCAGACTAACTCTACACAGTCGACGTCATCGTCGGCCTCCATCTCCTCCACTGTGTCAAAGTCGGAACAAAGAGTCATAATCATCGCCCCATCAAATGCCAGCTGCTCAGGAAGGGCACTTAGATCGTCCCTCCTTGATCCAATAGAGCTCGCCTCATCCTCTCAAATCATCCACCTCCATGGCGGTCCTACAACATTGTTGGTCCTGACGGCGTCTTCAGCATCTTTAGACGATCGTCTCCCCCTTCACAGAGTCGGGGAAGAATGGTCATTACAAGGTTCGTCTAAGAACCAGGGTTCGATAGCAACTGGTCTACACAAAGTCGTAGACTAGGTAGATGGATCAGCGGGTACGAGCCTCCTGGCTGGTAAGGTGAAGGAAGTATCTCTAATGGCATGGTGTGCTAGAAGGCGCATAATGGAGGCATCACATACAAGCTCCAACTCAAGGTCACATGGGCCGGTGTAGGTGTATCGCTCATCATCAATTCTCCAAGTCCCCTTTTGGGACATTGTAACGCCCCGAAAAATACTTCTAAAAAACATTGTGGAAAAATGGATAAATTTGTTTTTGAAATGAATTATATAAAATTTGCCTCCTTTTCAAATCTTCCTTTTCTAGGACATCACTTTAAGTAACTCGAATGCGGAAAATCAACTTATCGTTATCGAATGATAACTTAACCTGATTCACAATTTCCGGAATAATGCGATGTATATAATCGGTTAAGTCATAGTCAGTTCATACAGACTAGATCAACAAAGGCGGAAACTACATCGCCATTAACATATACAAAATCAAAGAAACACAGCCCCCACCAAAAACAAAAATGGGACATCGACTGGCCCACAAGCTGACTCAAAAGGTTCCAGGAATGTTGGACCCCTCACTCGGGTCCTCCTCCTCTTTCGAGTCAGACACGAGGTCGATCACCTCCACCGAGCACTCTACATTGACAAGCTCAACGACCTCGTCCTCCTCCTCCACTGCATTATGTCGTAACCCAGCGGCATAATTTGGAGAGGTTGACATTCTCAAAACCGGAGCCTTCTTGCAGGGACCTCCTCCAAGACCACTGCTCCTCTTGGCTCTACTGGATGATGGAGCATCCAAACAATCTGGCCACGTCCTATAACCGTGGGAGGGAACAATGCCATCACTCCTGACTGGCGGGTATCGAAGTCCAACCTATAGAGACATCGGCCTCTTTGGCGGCAAGGTGAAGGAAGCATCAATGTAGGTGTTGGGGTGAGGGATCATCATCGATGACCCGTTGCACACCATGTGCAACGACATACCGCAGGGGCCTGTGTATGTATATGTGTGCTCGTCACTAGCCCATTGTCCCATCGGGGACATCGTGAAGTGATAACCTCGAATGTGAGTGCTGTTGTTGACCATCTGTATAGCAAATATATATAAAACGAAAACAATACATCAGAGAGAGTAAGACATCTAATAAACATAAATTCA
>NC_032011.1:13048889-13050530 GCF_001865875.1 Lupinus angustifolius
TAAAATATACTTTAACATATAGTTCATCATTTATCATTTACATCATGAAGAAATACATGAATTGCCATTTGTTCCACTAATACCAATATATCAAGTAATATAATCAACATTCTACTCATAACCATATCACATGCATAAATGTAGGAATACACAATGCTTGTAACTCACATGTGGGAATTTACTTCCACAATGATAATGTATGCATGATATGTCATGATTATTAGGGGTGGAAAAACGGGCTTGGCCCGACGGGCCGGCCCGTTCGGATAGGTGTTTTTAGCGGGCCAGGCTGGGGGTTTTTGCCCAAAAGCCCGTATTCAACCCGTTTTGGAAGCCCATTTTTTAGACGGGCCGGGCTGGCCCGGCGGGCCAACATTAAAATTAAAGTTCATTTGTCTATCATGTTGCTCATTGCAATTAAGATTAAACTTTTACAATTTTAACTTATGTTTGGATCCTTAAGCATAAAATATTCTTTCTCTTTTGTAAAATGGACATTTAATATCTCATTATGTAATTATATATTATCTTCACTCTTATCCAATTATTGTGCTTGTTATGAGAATGTAGAATTTCACTGACAATTAGGGGTGTTTGAATCAAGTTTAAATATTTAATTAATTGAAATAGAAAATTGGAAACTCAAATATAACTACTGATTTTGATACCTTTTGGAAAATTAATTGAATTCGACTGAGTTTCAATTTATATTTTTAATGTAGTCGAATTCAAATTAAATTGAGTAATATATATATTTTATTGTGATTTAATATAATAGTTTTGATTCTTATACATTTTTAAAACTTCGGAGTTATAAACTCTATTATGAACTAGGAGTCTAAAAGTTTAAGACTATGGTGGTTTATTGTTTATAATTTACAAGTTTTGTACTAATGTAATATGTTATTATGCAATTGTGTCTTTTGTTTGTGATTTTTTGTTTTAAAAGACATTTATGAATTGTTTGAATTATTTACGTTTGTCTAAAAGTTTTAATGTGTGTTTTAAAAAAAAACAAAACGAGCCAGCCCGCCGGCCGGCCAGCCCTGCCAAATATGGGTCGGGCTGGCATTTTGAGCCCTTTTAACAATAAGGGTCGGGCCAACCCATATTCTGACAGGCCAAAGCCGGGCCGGGCCGGGCTGGCCCGTATTGCCACCCCTAATGATTATCCACCGTACACCAATATCCATCCAACATCCTAATCGAAAATAACCGAGAGTACAGGTCTCATACCAAGCCTCTTTGTACGCACCCGAAATAACATATCCTCGCAAGGAATTAAAAATAGATCGATCGATTCCCTCAGGAACAGTCCTACCCAGACCTAGGTCGTACAAACGCTTTCTGGGCATCCCACTCATCGATCTCGAATGCAATCAAGGGGTTGTCAGAGATTGCCTAGTTTGGTCTGTGAGAACTGTCCGATCCAACAGGGTACCTCCCCATGAATACAAAGGACTCGTCTCACCCAAACTCTCCCTCAAGACATTGTTGGCGAATCACCGTCCAAATAGTGTCGTCCCTACTTACATCATGATGCTCTAAGTCGTCCCGTATATTTCCTCTCCACTACTTCATGGTCACAATGCAATGCATTCCTAGTCAAAGTCAAATGCAAATGTATTAATCAAACATATG
>NC_032011.1:13050630-13056955 GCF_001865875.1 Lupinus angustifolius
TGAACGGTCACATGACCAGGTCTCTTACGGTCGGTCGATCATCGTTCTCTGATATCATGTATCTTTACTAGGGTACCCCCTAGTTCACGACCTCAAGTCGGATACTTGCCCAACAAGGCATAAAGATAAACATTGCTTTCGCACTTTTGTGGAGTCATGCTTCTCATCTAAGCCATGATCTCATTCCACAACTTTTATATCACAACACACCCTACCCGGGTTCATCGCATTGTTCACAACATCATCTTATTTCAATCTTTCCACACTGTCCCTCGCCAAAGCAGGGACTAGTCGCCCAAGCGACAATTCATCTTTAAATCTCAAATAAACTGAAGCCTTCCTCGCCCAGGCGAAGGTACTATCGCCCAAGCGAGACATCTCTCGCCCAAGCGAGAGAGTTCGAGGGACTCATTAAAATCCTAGGCGTTCTCGCCCAAGCGAGGCCCTTCCTCGCCCAAGCGAGATTCTGTCGCCCAGTCGAGGGAATCCTAGAACCAAAACTTCCTCTCGCCCAGTCCTCGCCCAAGCGACAGGGACTTGGACAGAATACCAATTTTGCTGGTTCGGTTGGGTTGCAAGGTTCAAATGCCGGAAATCTTCGTAACTACCATAACAAAAACTCGTCAGTTTTCCGATATTTCAAAACTCATTACTATTAAAATATTTAAAACTCTTTCATCCATCCATTTTCCAACTTATCCAAATCCATGGTTAAAGGCTTAAACAAGTAAAATTTCATATATTAAAACAATGTAATAACTTCTTGAAAACAACTTGTTCATAGTTTCAAAACACATTTTTCATGAGTTCAAGAACACTCATTTTCGGTTTTGCTTCCAAAATGAGTTAGAAAGTGTTTTAGAAAATTTCAATGGTTGAATATGTTCTTGACATACTCATGAACAACATACTTCAATATTATCAACATCCATTGGTTGAATGTGAAGAGATTGAATATTGAAAGAAGAAGAAAAGATGATGAGAGTAACTTACTCTCAAATCTTCAAATTGCCAAATTTTTGCAAAGTGTTAGTGCATGAGGATACATGGGTATTTATAGAGTTGTGGGGTGGGAGAAATGTGATTTCTAAACCCATTTCCCAAGGCAATCTAGCAAATCCAAGAGGGTGAGTAAATCATGGGTTAAGTGAGTGATTTAGGGGATTTGGTGGTAGTAAATCAAGGCATTAATGAGTGAAATCTATAAGATTTAGTAGGTAGATTTTTTGAAGTGACTCATGCGACGCGACGACTTCGGCGAGACGCACGCGATTAAAACCATTCTCGAGTATTATCGTCCAATATTCGAGTAGCTAAAAGTGATCGCCCGATTTTACTTTACGGTTGGAACTTCGAATTTCAGCATTCTGAGTGAAAATATTTTAGAAAATATTTATGGACCAAATCAGGGTCTATCTTGACTCGAAATGTGATTGCGAAGCCAACGGCGCGATCGGAATTCGATTCCGAGTTATGGAACTCAAAAACCACTATTTGAGCCGTATCGGGTGAGATTCGGCCCCGACAGCGGTCCGAAACCGACTGTCTCTGAAAATCATGAAAATTTATCACCAAACTGGAAATATAATTACAAGACTAAAAGTCAAATAGAGTTTCGTCTAATTCTTTACCGAAAATTCCCAGAAATTCATTTTCAAAAATATAATTAATAAAATTATTAATAAAATCTTATAATTCAAAATCGTAAAATTCGCGGTGTTACAGACATCGTGAATCGATAATTCCGAATAATTACTGATAAGTCCATTTGAATAATGATGTATACAAGTACACCAAAAAGAAAGAGAGTGAGTAAAACATCTAATGAATACTCTTTACTGACATCGTGAAATTAAACAGAATATCACACCAAGACAAAAAACAAATACAAATATAACATGTTATCATACATGTATGTGTCGATGATGAATGATACTTGTAACTCATGATTTGTTTAAAGTGTATGATAAAAATAAGCCAATCCTCTTGGAGACCTCTCGCTCAAGTGAGGTCTAGCACTCAAGCGATAAATGCAAGCCAATCCTCCTAGAGACCTCTCACCCAAGCGAGATCTGTCGCTTAAGCGATACAAGTTTTAAAATAAGCTAATTCTCCTATCTTAAGGAAATGTTTCCTCATACAACTTCTCACCCCGACTGAGGGGAATCCTAGATTTCAAGATCACTTCCCCATTATTATTAATTTATTATAAATCAATAATAAATTATGTGTCGACAATATAAAAAACTTTATACTGTCAATGTATAGATTTTAAACTCTTAAAAATATCATGTAACTTCAAATCATAATCCAAATATTGAACTCCTAATATAAAAGCATATACGTGCCATTTGGATTAGAGTAGTAGATAAACAAAACCCTATCTCAATCATTTGTAGTTGTCACAATAACGTGATATTAATCTCAACCTCCTCCACTTTAATTAAACAATAATACAAAAAGCAACCTGTTCCATCTATTCTCAATATACAAAAGAAAGCAAAGAATAAATATATAAAGGATCAATATATTCACATATTCCAACACATATACTCCCTTTGACGATACCTTGGCCTGATGCTTTTCGCTCTAAAAGATAGTATCTGGGTAATAAACTATTCTCTTTAAAGTGTATGATTGTTTTTTTTAATAAATATCCTTGAATTTAATTTTTAGTTTATCTATAAATTTAATAAGATGTTATATCAGTAGATCAGTGTCTTGTTGATACCATTGTATCATGTTTAACTCTATCTTTAATTAGTATAAATTCCTTTTCCACACGTTGTGAGTGATAGTTTATATTCTAGAACTTTTAATTTATTATTTCATGAGATCTACCAAATCGCTTTTCCTTTTCCTTTAGCTTTACAAAACCTCACATAATATTAACAACAGAAAAATAGGCGTGGCCAGCTAAAAAAGATTATACTATATATGACAAAGACAAATGAAGAAGCTAAGCCAAATAACCTCTAAGTACATTTTCAATTATGACACCTATTCATCTCCTTCTGTAATTAATAATTGTTATAGGTCCTACGATGTTATATAATAAAAATAATAATAGTAATTAATCTGTAGTCTATTATTTATATTTAATTTTTTTTATTTTTAAACGTAAATACTACAAATAGATAATAAAATATACATTAACTATATATAAATCTTTATACTAATATTATATGAGTTTAAAATTTATGTATTGACAGTGTAAAGTTTTTTACACTGTCAGCACATCATTACCATTGATTTGTATTACTTTTATTAGAGAGTCAATGATAGTTAATAAATCAATGGTGAATGATTGACTGATAGTGTAAAAAACATTTACACGGTCAGTGTATACATATTAAATCCATATTATATATATATATATAACTTATATATTATAACATGAATCCAAAGGTAATTAAGAGGAGTATCTCTAATTATTTAACATAAATTTTTAGATGAAAGGGAATACGGGTTCCTCGTGCCATCTAAACAGCTACTCCCATTCTTCACCCAAAAATAGAAATATCGTCCTTTCCGATAAACATGAAGGGACTTTATTCTTTTAATGAAAAAAAGATATAATAAGGTTCCTGGCATAATGCCATTATTCATGCCTCGTCATATTTTTCGTACTCCAGACTCTAGAACTCCGAATTTATCAATAATATTATTTTGACAACTACTTTGTAATAAGTTTTAGTTGTTTATGGCTTTTGGAGGATTTTTTAGATACAAGCAAAGATAAAATATGAAAACTAAGTAAGAGATAGAAATGGTTTAATTTATTGTAAAATAGTTATTAAACTTATAAACAACACTAGTGTGAACTTAAAGCTAAATACACCTACACAACCCTGATGCAGTTGTTGAAATAATGACGAAATAACTAGATTTCCATTTTAGGAGTACAAGCTACTTAATTAATTTTTCTTTTTACATATTTAACTTTAACTAAATATTAATTTAATCAACAACTCTCTACATATAACCAGAGGAGCTCCTTAAATAATGGACGTTCAGTCATTTTAAGAGTATTCATTGTTATACTGTTATACTGGTAAGTTCGTTCATCTGTTCACTAATTAAACAAATATCACTTATATATAATAATAATAATAATAAAATAATACATTCATTAATAGAAATGTTATTCTTTGCAATATATAATTAAGTTATTGAAATAGTTAAGTGAGTAATTATGTTACATACGACTATGAAGTTCAAAATTTGAAGTATTATATTGAAAATTATTTAATTTTTTCATATACAAATCAAATTTAACCGGTACTATATCAACGAATTTAATTGATATTTTTTATTTTCATGTTTTGACTAGATTAATTATATTATCTACCTAATTATTATATTGTATCGCTATGGGACCCATTTATTTGTTTTTTGTTTGAACCGATTCACTACGGTATAATTTTTATGAGAGTCACATTAATTTTCTGTTTCAAACTTAGTATCACTTTATGTACTTCTTATTTTTATTGGTCAGAAAAATAAAACAATAAAAATAAAAAAGTATATAGAGTAATACAAAGTTTAAAAGATGTGCTCTCGTTTTTATAATCATGCTCAAACCTCACAGGGGTCAGTCTATGATTGTTGAGGGAGTGTCTAGGCAGCAAAATTAAATATTAACTATATTTAAAATCGAGGCAAATAATCTACAACATTGATAATTTTAAGTTATTTTCTCTTTCTAATTTGGTTTTTAACTTTATTTATTTTTCATTTTGGTTGTCAATCAGTTTTTCTTCATTTTGCTATCAGTTCTCAGCCAAAGTTAATAATTTTGACGTCATTGAGTTTAGAATAAAAAACGTACATAATTCCTTTATTTTCTAAATCTATATCAATAAAAATGTATTTTTGAATTAAAAAGGCAAAATTAATCATGAAAACAGTTGTGATCTTATTGGAATTGGATGGTTGTCTCCAAGGTCTAGTTTATTGTGTTTTGGACTTATTGTTAGAATTTCTGACAATTTGTGGGTCACAAATATAATTCTATAATTGTGTTATGACCATTATTTAATTAGCCAAAATATAAAATGATCTTCAGCAATTTAATTTGGTGGCTAAGGACATATGTGTCATGAACTATAATAAGTGTAGATACCTTCAGGCAATTTCTGATTTGATGAAGGGATTGAATTAGAATTATTGCAACTTAAATAGTAACCGCTACGGGGTTACTTTTATGGGTTATGGTCCTCATTTGTAAAGCAACAGGTTTTGTCGAGTAGACTGGAATAAAGTAAATATGTGAGGAGTTGTCAATTGGGCATAAGACACCATACACAACTCCATAAGGTTCATTCTTATCATCACTCTCATCATAAGGTTCAAGACTCAACTTTGACATTCTCATTCCTCTCTAGAGAAGCATAAAGAAAACCATTAAGTGCTCTAACATCTGAAAGATCATCACACCCTCATACCTTTGAGATTCCATATGGCTAATCAAGGTATGTTTTTCTTCTTCACCATGAAATCAATTGGGGTTTCTTCGGTCTGGATCATGGTTGTTCCATTTGGGTTTATGTATGGGCATAAATATTTGGTTATAGGAACAAAGCCATGATCATTAGGGTTTCCACATTCAACCTAAGGATTATAGATGGAGAAATTCTCCAACAAGTGGTATCAGAGCCACCCTAATTTGATTCATGTGTGAAATTAGGTTTTTTTGTTGTTCTTCCCCAAAATTTGGATTAATTTAGGTTTAATGATTTATCTGTGCAATTGAATTTATAAGGATACAAATTCATGCTTTTCAATATGTATACATAGATTCGAAATGAATCAATGACTTTTCTGGTGTTTTTTCTTGAATTTTGGGGTGTTTTTTCGGAGAAGAGCGATGCATAAATCGTAATGTTTGTGTTCTTTCGCAATTCTCTCGCTCAAGCGAGAGTGCCTCGCCCGAGCGAGAGTGCCTCACCCAAGCGAGAGTGCATCACCCAAGCAAGAGCTAAACAGAAGCTTTGGCTTCTATTGCGCTCAAGCGAGAAAATGCCTCGCCTAAGCGGCAGCTCGCCCAAGCGAGACTACGGGCGACATTAGGCTCACTCAAGCGAGAGCCAAACAGAAGCATTGGCTTCTATTGCGCTCAAGCGAGAGTACCTCGCCTAAGCGATGGTTCCTCGCCTAAGCGAGGGTTCCTCGCCCAAGCGAGAACTGAACATAAGCTTTGTCTTCTATTGAGCCCAAGCGAGAGTACCTCACCCAAGCGAGAGTACAATAAGATTTATGGGGCTTTGGTATCATTGTGCATTGGTTTTAATTGTTATTTGGTTATCCATCAAGTTGTCTGTTA
>NC_032011.1:13057055-13061811 GCF_001865875.1 Lupinus angustifolius
TTATTTGGTTATCCATCAAGTTGTCTGTTATTTCAAGTGAGCCAATTGAAGTGAAATGTCGCCAAAGTGACCTCTCTCATGGATATAACCCACGATGAGTATTAGATGTAAGTGTGTATGATTATTCATGTCAGTATTAGCTGGCCCAAATGAAAGTTACTATTTGGCCGAAGATCATACACACCTGTGATGATAAACATGTTATAATTCTAATTTTTTTATACATATGACTGATGAATCAATCCAAAGAGGAATTCGTCACTTGACATGCCTTATTATAAATGTTTGATCATTACAACAAGAGTACCACTTGCAGTTAATATCATTGTCCAAAGACTTGATATTAATGGTGCACTAGGTATCTTGATTTGGACATACCATTATTTAAAGCACATTGATAAATTTAAGTTGTGAGCATATTTTAATATTTTGTCTTTTGTCTAATTCAGCTACATCAATTGCTTCTATATCTGCGAATTTGAATTCGATTATGGTCCTTAATGGAGAAAATTTGAAGGACTAGAAAGAGAACATGAAAATTGTTCTTGGCTGCATGGATCTGGACTATGCATTAAGGGTAGAGAAATCCCCTTCTCCTTCGGAATCCAGTACCTTTGAAGAGATGAAGGATTATGAGAAGTGGGATCACTCTAATTGCACGAGTCTGATGATTATTAAGCGCGACATTCCAGAGGTCTTTAGGGGTACTATCTCGGATGAGATAAACAATGTCAAAATTTTCCTTGCTGAGATTGAAAAACGCTTTGCAAAGAGCGATAAGGCGGAAACAAGTACTTTGTTATAGAATTTGATTTCCATGAGGTATCAAGGCAAGGGAAACATAAGGGAATACATTATTGGAATGTCCAATATGTCGGAAGACTTACTCATACATTTGGTCTTACTTTCCCTTCCTGCACAATTCAGTCAGTTTAAGATTTCTTATAACTGTCAAAGGGAGAAATGGACTCTTAATGAGCTCATTTCATTTTGTGTGCAAGAAGAGGAAAGACTAAAGCGAGAAAGGACTGAAAATGTCCATTATGTTAATACCTCTAAAGACAAGGGCAAAAGGAAAATCATATTAGAGCCCAAGAATGAAGCTGCTAAGGGTCTAGTGCAAAAAAAAGCAGAAGCAGGCTGATATCTGTTACTTTTGCAAAGGAACTGGACAACAAAAGAAGAAATGTGTAAAGTATCACGCCTGGCGTGCTAAGAAAGGTACATTTCTTACTTTAGTCTGTTCTTAGGTCAATTTAACTTCAGTACCTGGAAACACCTGGTGGTTAGACTTCGGTTCAACTTCTAACATCAGTGTTTCAATGCAGGGTTGCCTGAGCTACCGAAAGCCTAATCATGTTGAAAGATACATATATGTTGGCGATGGGAAATCGGTAGAAGTGGAAGCTATAGGGCATTTTAGATTGTTATTATGTACTGGTTTTCATTTGAATTTGAAAGATACTTTTGTTGTACCATCATTTAGACGGAATTTAATTTATGTTTCTTATTTGGACAAATTTGGATATTGTTGTTCATTTGGAAACAATTCAGCTCAATTGTCTTTAAATTCAAATGTTATTGGAACTGGTGCACTAATGTTAAATGACAATCTGTATATGCTAAATACTATAGCTGATTATAGCCTTGAATGTGGAATCACATGGTACTAAGCATAAAATTGAAAATAATAATTCAGGTGCATTATGGCACAAGCGCCTAGGTCACATTTCTCAAAAGAGAATTGAGCGTCTTGTGTCAGATGGGATTTTGGATTCCATTGACTTCACAAACCTTAATGTTTGTGTTAAATGCATAAAAGGAAAACAAACCAAACAATCGAAATATGGTGCATATAGAGCTTCGAACGTCTTAGAATTGATACATACGGATATTAGTGGACCATTCCCTACGACTTCCTGGAATGGTCAACGATACTTCATATCATTCATAGACGATTATTCTCGTTATGCATACACTTTTCTTATTCATGAAAAGTCCCAATCATTGGACATGTTCAAAACTTTTAAGGCTGAAGTTGAAAATCAACTCAGCAAAAGGATTAAGTGCGTCAGATCTGACCATGATGGTGAATACTACGGTAGATATGACGGATCAGGTGAACAATGTCCAGGGCCTTTTGCCAAGTACCTAGAGGAATGTGGTATACTCCCGCAGTACACCATTCCAGGATCGCCTAGCATGAATGGTGTGTCTGAAAGACGAAACCGGACTCTTACGGATATGGTGAGGAGAATGATTTGTCACTCTACCTTACGAGAGTCACTCTGGGGAGAGGCACTTAAGACTACAGCTTATATTCTTAATAAGGTGTCAACTAAGGCAACTACCAAAACACCTTATGAGCATTGGATTGGGCGAAAGCCTAGTCTAAAGCATTTTCATGTGTGGGGATGTCCAGCTGAGGCAAGGCCTTATAGGCCTCATGAAAAGAAATTGGACTCTCGTACAGTGAGCAGTTACTTTATTGGTTACTCTGAAAAATCAAGGGGATATAAATTTTATAATCCAAGTTTGAAGTCCATATTTGATATGGGTATAGCCACGTTCTTTGAGGATATTGGGTTTGAGGGGGAAGATAAGGTTAGAAACTTTGTCTTAGAGGAAGAATCTGTATCTATTCCAGATGCGATTCATATGGTTGCTTTTGATGAAGCAATTTTGGAACCTTTTCAAGACATAGCTGATGAAACTTTCCCTACTCAAGGTGAGTTAGTAATTCATGAAGGACAAACTCAAAACACTCAAGAACATGGACAAGAGTTGCAAGAGCCAATAGCTTTGAGTAGATCCACTAGAGAAAGGAGAAATGCAATTCCAGATGACTACAGTTGATTTCTCCTGGAACATGAGGGTGATGGCTTAATGGATAATGATCCATTAAACGTTCGTGAAGCCATCCAAAGTTCCAATTTGGAAAAGTGGATTGAAGCGATGAAGGAGGAGTATAAATCCATGCAAGACAATAAAGTTTGGGAACTTGTCCCATTACCAGAAGGTAAGAAAACCATTGGTTGCAAATGGATTTTTAAGACCAAACAGGATTCTAATGGTAATATGGAGAGGTATAAGGCGCGTCTTGTAGCTAAGGGTTTTACTCAGAAGGAAGGGATTGACTATAAAGTGACTTTCTCTCTAGTTTCAATGAAAGACTCTCTTAGGACAATCATGGATCTTGTAGCACAGTATAATTTGGAGCTTCATCAAATGGATGTGAAGACAGCTTTTCTCAATGGAAAAATTGATGAAAATATTTATATGGTGCAACCAAAAAACTTTATAACGGGAGACCGAAAGAATATGGTTTGCAAATTGAAAAAATACATCTATGGGCTAAAACATGTGTCTCGTCAGTGGTACCACAAATTTCATGAGGTGATTCTCTCTTTTGGTTTTGAGATGAATTCAGTCGAAGATTGTGTGTATCACAAGTTTAGTGGGAGCAAGTATATTTTCTTGCTCTTGTATGTGGATGACATACTGCTTGCCACTAATGATGTGGGTATCTTGTTAGAAACCAAGACATTTCTATCCAGTAATTTTGAAATGAAGGATCTTGGTGAATTCAGATATACCAAGACAGATCTCGAGGTATTCTTGGATTATCACAAAAGAGTTATATAGAAAAGGTACTTAAAAGATATGGCATGCAGGACTGTAAAGCAATGGATACTCCAGTTGCTAAGGGAGACAAATTTAGTCTCAATCAATGCCCTAAAGGAAATCTGGAAATTCAGGAAATGCAAAAGATCCCTCACGCATCAGCTGTAGGGAGTCTTATGTATGCTCAAGTATGTATGCGTCCGGATATAGCGTTCATAGTTGGGGTTTTAGGCAGATATATGAGTAATCTAAGAGGGTCATGAGGTACTTAAAGGGAACAAAAGACTATATGCTCACATATAGGAGATCAGACCAATTAGAGATCATTGGGTATTTTGACTCCGATTTTGCGGGATGCCAAGATAGTAGACGATCTACTTCGGGGTATGTTTATCTATTAGCTGGTGGTACAGTTTCTTGGCGTTCTGCCAAGCAAAACCTTGTTGCTTCATCCACCATGGTAGATGAATATATAGCATTTTATGAGGCATCACTTCAGTCATCATGACTGAGAAATGTTTCACTGGGCTGCGAATTGTGGAAAGAATTGAAAGACCACTAAAGATATATTGTGACAATAAATTAGTCGTGTTGTTCTCCAACAACAATAGGAGTTCAGCAAAGTCGAAACACATCGACATTAAGTTCCTAGTTGTTAAGGAGAAAGTACAAAGTGAACAGATTTCCATAGAACATTTAGGCACTAACTCCATGATTGCGGATCCTTTTACAAAAGCTATCACACCCAAGGTCTTTCATGAGCATACTGCTCACATGGGTGTTCTGCAATGTGAGGATTTTTTGGTTTAGTGGGAGTTGGAAAGTGTACACCTTTTATTATGTTCTATGTGATTTCAATATTATGTATGGATACTTTGTATTCAAACTTCAGTTGATTAATCATTCAGTTTGGTATTCTGTCGTTATACTTTGTACAATAAGGTTTTATGTTATTATTAAGGATCTTACTAAAGTTAAGTAGGACCAGTTGAAAATTGACATGTACAAATCATAGTCATGTGATTTTCATGCTACACATTTCATGATGAATCAGTGTCATTTAGTTGTGTCAATGTTGGTGATCATTGTTGAATTAATCATGATTGATATGGCGAAGTTCACTGTGATTCGA
>NC_032011.1:13061911-13070434 GCF_001865875.1 Lupinus angustifolius
TATAATTGTGTTATGGCCATTATGTAATTAGCCAAATGTAAAATGATCTTTAGTAATTTAATTTGGTGGCTAAGGGCATATGTGTCATGAAATATAATAAGTGTAGATACCTTCAGGCAATTTCTGATTTGATGAAGGGACTGAATCAGAATTATTGCAACTTAAGTAGTAACCGCTACGGGGTTACTTTTATGGGTTATGGTCCCATTTGTAGAGCAATAGGTTTTGTCGAGTTGACTGATGAGAATAAAGTAAATATGTGAGGAGTTCTCAATTGGGCATAAGACACCATACACAACTCCATAATGTTCATTCTTATCATCACTTTCATCATAAGGTTCAAGACTAAACTTTGGTATTCTCATTCCCCTCTAGAGAAGCATAAGGAAAATCATCAAATGCTCTAACATCTGAAAGATCGTCACACCCTCATACTTTCGAGATTCCATATGGCTAATCAATGTGTACTTTTCTTCTTCACCATGAAATAAATTGGGGTTTCTTCGGTCTAGATCATGGTTACTCCATTTGGGTTTATGTATGGGCATAAACATTTGGTTATAGGAACAAAGTCATGATCATTAGGGTTTCCACATTCAACCTAAGGATTATAGATGGAGAAATTATCCAACACTTATTTCATTCTCTTTGAAATTAGGAGCTGATTTGCTTTGTCTATGAGTTTGTGACCACTTTGGCTCCATTTTGAAATTTCATGGCTAAGTGTGTAGTTGATCAAGTGCTGATTGTACTCCTTAGGTTAAATGACCTCATTGTTGAATGTAATCAATTATTCTTCACCAGGTAGTAAGTTTTTATCCTTCAAGTCAAGTCCTTCAAATGTTTGGTAGTGAAAATTTTGTGGAACTTAACGTTGGCCATAAGGACTCTGATTAGCAAGGATTGTCATGTTATGGGATGATAATGTTAAAATCGATGTTAGCGCATTGATAGCAGGGAGTATTTTATTTGATACTTCGGTTTGTATTTGGTGTGAAGGTTATCCCAATAATCTAGCTTATAAAAAATTCATTATCTTCGCTTCATACATTTTTTAGGTCAATATCTTTCCCTTTCACCTCTTCTTCGGTTCTCTCCATTTAGGTATGATGCCTCTTAGGCTTTATGTGAGAGTTATGAAGGAAAGGGAACGAATGAGATCAAGGGTTAGGAAAGGGGAAGGGAAGGGAAAATGAAGAAAATTCTTCCATTGTTTGGGAATATAAAATTGAGAAGAGAGAGGGTAAACTAATAATAATGTAAGATTATTTTTTTATTTTTCCTTTAAAAATATAATTAACAATGAGAAGGAGACAATAATGTATAATTATATAATATTTCTGAAATATTTAGCTATTTTAATATTTTATCTAGAAAAATTGCAAATTGAAGGAACTTTAAGAACGTGGATCCTTTGTCCAAAAATATTATCGTATCCATGTTCCAAGCCAATCAAGTCCCATTAAATAAGATAAAAAAATTATTTTTATTTTTGTGTATGTGTCAACTTTCAATTGGATTATGACACAATGAGATATAAAAAATGGGACAAGTGATCCTCATTCAAACTTTAAAAGTATATACATGAAGGGTTTGAGAAACACTCTACCTCCAAAACCTTCCTATCTCCTTCATCCATCCAACTACCAAACAAGGGGAAGATTTTTCAAAATCATCCATTCTCTTTCCTTTCCCTCTAAAACCTCACTCCCAAACAAAGTCTTAAGGTCCGAAGACCTATATTCAAGAAAGCCTTATTGTTAGTCATCACGGGAAACCCTATACCAAAATTCCTTGAATAAGTTGTCAAGTTTTATGGTGCTGATTATGTCTTCTATCTAATCTTTTAAGTGAAAAAACTCTTTCATATCACGAGCACAAGTGACATGCCAATAGCTAAACTTGATTCGATCTTTTTAAGAGCACTTTTCAATGCCTTGAGCCTTTGTGATTCCCGAAGCTTAGTGTTCATTACTACTCCCATGATTGTCCCTCGAAGAGCATAAATGGTTGTATAGTTCGAATATTGGGGTATGTAGAGATTGATATGTCCATGTTCCTGTCGGTCTTGATACGAGTTTTGAGGTGGTTATGAGGCCCTCTTTCAATGAGGCATCTCTTTTTGTTACCTCATTATACTCTACTTCATTTGGATTGGGACTATTGATGGTTATGATGGGTTGTAAGGTTGGTTGTTTGTCAGTGTCACGTCCTAATTTTCGGCCGAACACAGGTCACAGGACTGGTTTGGAGTTGCCACCATATTTTTACGGTCAAAATTTAGAAAACTCTTTTGATGCCCAAATATTGCATAGATTGGCTTTCAAACAAGAAGTCTGGACTCGAGAATCGGTTATGTAGGTATTAGATGAAAATTAAGAGGGGTGAATTAGTTGTTGGGAGAAATGACCAATTTTTCTGCTTAAGATATCAAAATGTTTGTGCAGTGGATTATTGATGCATAAATTAACCAAGTAAAGCAATAATAGAATCACAAGAAAAGAGTAGAAGAAGAGTACACAGAGAATTTTTATATTGTTTCATCTTCTTGTCCACCAAATGTTACATCCAATAATTTTGTCATGCAAGAGATTTTTCCACTAGATAATTTGAGTTGCAATTATAACTCTCTCCCCAAGTCTGTAAGAGATATTTCCAAAATATCTGAATTCACATAACGAGTATATACATATTTTGGTTTCATGATATATGAAACAAGATAATAATTGGTTCAGTGATTGTATCTATTGGCAATAAAGTCAAGGTTCCGAGTTCAATCCTCTGTAGATTCCCAAATGTGCTTCTCTTCACAAGTGATATTAATGTCTCTATAAATAGAGACACTTCAAGGCATTATGAATACATCCGAATTTTGATCTCTAACAAATCATCCTCCATTTCTCTAATGCATGAGAGAAGTGTAGGAAACATAAATTTTGTAAACTATTATTGAAAGATACGTTTGGTGTGTTTGTGCAAAACACATTAAGGTTTTCCAAAGTATCCTGAAAGAGATTCATTGTTCATCCCACTTGCATCCAATATACTTAAATTGGTGGGGCGAATCGAACCTAAAGGCTAGCATGGTAAAACACGTTTTGAAGGTTTTTACATGCATATTCTCAACTATTTCTTTGTTCAAGTGATGCAACATCTTCCCATCAATCAAGTTTTCTCACAAAAACCCTTGTACCTTACACACTCACAACTATCTACTATTGGAAACAACCTTTTCAAGTGAACTTTTTTCTCCTTCTCGACACACCTTTGCGATGAAAAGTTTACAACAAGATGAAGAATGTATCAATGGTAGGATTGCTTTTACAAATTTTGACAATACTATAACTTGCAAGAGTTATTCAATTTTGTTTGAAAATAATTTTAATTCTTTTGACATTCGATCAAGACTTATTCAATTTTGTTTGAAAATAATTTTAATTCTTTTGAGCATCGCTACTAGTATATAATATGAGAATAAGGATATAAGCACATATTGAAGACTTAATCTATAATTTCTTGAAGCTTCAATCTTCTATGTCTTCATAGTCTTGTTCATTTTCTTCTTTTTGTGATCTTGGTGTCTTTGTCAAAACTATGTCAAGGTCAGAAGCAAGATCTTCTTTACAGATTACAGACCGACGAAGGTATTACCATCTGATACGCCTGTTACGAAACGGTACCACTAAGTATACCCAAAAAACTTATTTAATTTTATTGAAACAATTTTTTTTTTGTCTGACAAAAGTTCATTTTGCTCCTATGTATCCCCATGTGCAATAGTGAAATCAAGACTACATTTGATTGATTTTAATTAATTTTAGTTTTTTTAAATTATAAATTAATAATTATGAAATATTAATATTTGTATCCCAAGTAAGGAAGAAGAGTCAATGTTGGTCTAGACCTCATTATCCACATAGAGAGAAAGAAGAGGCAGTATTATAACCACATACCGCTTTTCAGCTCAAATGAGATATGAAGAAAGACACGAGTCGAGATCACTTTCCTTAACTTTAGGATTTAAACTCTATGTTTATGCACGAATAAAACATAAAGTGGTGTTTTACCAAAATAAATTAATAGTTATAAAAGATTTTTATCCAAAGTAAGTAAGAAAAGTCAACATTGGCCTAGACCATATTATCATTGAGAGAAAGAAGAGACAATATTATAACCACAAACCACTTTTCAGCTCAAATAAGATATGAATAGAGACTCGAGTCGAAGATCACTATCCTTAAATTTAGGTTTTAAACTCTATGCTTATGCACAAATAAAACATAGAGGATGGTTTATCAAAATAAATTAATAATTATAAAATACTAATATTTATATCCAAAGTAAGTAAGAAGAGTCAACATTGGTCTAGACCGCATTTGTAACACCATGTTTTTTCTCTTTACGTTTAATTCATTAATTAACTATTAACGAATTATTATGATTTTCTTGTTTGTCCTGATTTTTCAAGATTTTTGGAGAATAAAAGTCTCTGAAACGATTTCAGATCGTTTTGCTAAGTTTCGGCTAGAGAAAAACGTGATTTTGAGTTCCGTAATTCAGAATCAAATTCCGATTTCATCGATGACCTCGAAATATTATTTCGAGTCAAAATAGATATTATGTTTATCCGTAACCCATCTTCATATATTTTTCACCCCCAAATTAAAGTTTAGGTGTTTCAGGCGAAATGCTTAAATCAGGAGATCGTGCATCCCCAGACGAAGTTACTCGACAATAATTGGGCACGAATTTAATCGCGAAATCTCGTCACATTGATCAAGTCGGAGTATTGGTCGCATCATGAGTCAATTGCTTGTCAATCAAGTAAAAGCAAATATTTCAATATCTCATTATTCACTCACCTAACCTCTTACACCACCATGCTTTGATCCATCCACCTTGACCATCCCAATTCATATTTTTCATCCCTAAAATCAGAATCCATTGGACTTGTGGGAGCTCATTTTTCTCTCCTCATTTTCTCTCTTTGGCCATAAGCATCCTTAAGGAATTTTCAAGGTATTTTCTCTTCTTTTCTTCTCAATCTGTCGTACATACACGATGAGATACTTATCATTTCTTAGTATGTTATTCATGGGGTTGAATTTATATTTTTTTTAAGTATTTTTGTTGGTCATGGTTAAAGGGGATGATAGTGAAATCAACTAAACCTTTAAGGAGTTTTTGACTTATGTAAAACTTGAAACTTTTCCCTTGTTTTTGGATTGAAAAACTCTATCATTGGATAACTTTAGAATAGTTTATTTTTCTGTTTTAATGCTGGAGAAATTTAGTGTTGATGTTTGAATATGTTTAAAAGTGATGATTTATACATCAAATGAAACTTTAATGTGTTTAATGACAAGTTGAAAAACCAAAACTTTTTCCTTGCCATTTGACCTAAAAATCGTGCCCTATATGTGTCTAGGAAAAGTTTATTTTCTATTTTTGAAATCCAAAATGTATATGAGTTTAAGTGTACTTTAAAGTGTTAAAGTAGTGTTGTTAGTGTGCTTAATGGGTATGTTATCAACACTAAAAAGCCATATGATTACTTATAGTGAAATGTTGTTGGATGACACCCCTTGGACACATTGGTGAAGTTGTGAACCATATTAAGGAAAATGATGAGTTTTTGTTGAAAAAGTATTGTTATAAAGTATTATATGTTAAGGGTTTAATTAGTAAATATTATCCTTTGATTTCCAAGTCAAAGTAATGATTTGGAATAAAAGATGACTTATTAAACTCTTGACTTTATAAACTTAAAGTGTTATGAAGTCTTGGATAGTAAATTAGTTAAAGTGTAGACGTTGTTAAGATAAGCTTACTTTAAAGTGATAAGTTTGACTTAAAATGTCTTGATTTAAAAGTGTTGACTTTGGCTAAGTTAGCTTACCTTGAAGTGACAAGTGTGTCTTAAAAAGTCTTAATTAAAGTGTTGATTTTTATTTAAGTTGGTTTGCTTTTTAATGATAAGTTTAACTTAATAATCTTACTTTTAGATGTTGATCTTAGTAAGAACGTCTTACTTCAAAAGTACAAGTTTTGTTAAAGTTTTATTTTAAAGTGTTATTTTGTTTTAAGACTTTCAATAATAAATGATGATTCAAGAATATTTAATCTTGAATCGGATGAGTGAAAGTGATTAGGTCCATATTAGATTAAAAGTTATGTTTTTGCATAAAGTGTCACTATGTAGGAATTGTAATTGTCAAATATTATAATTAGTGTTTATATTGGTTGTTGTCGTGATGCAAATTTCGAGACGAGACCGAACACCTTACCTTCACTTGAAGTCGAGGAAACAATTTGCACGAAATACTCAGGTGAGGGAGAAAACATCGTGACACAGTGGTGTCAGGATATGACAAGAGGATCTCCTAAACTCCCTCATAAGTTTAGAAGTTGTCTTGGGTATTAAGAAATCATGTACTTAATCAATTTTATGTTTGTTTAGATTAAGTACGTATGGTTTCTTAAGCCATATCATTTAAGTTATGTCTATGTGTGGAGTAATGCTATGGTTATCCATGGATGCACATTACTCAAATAACTGTTCTAGTTGCTTATATGTATGAATTGTTTGTTTGAAAGTCAATATTAACTAACATATGAATTATGAAGATTTACTGACAGTGTTAAAAACACTTACACTACTAGTATATACATATTAAATCCTACTTTTAAATATATGATATATAGCAATATTTTCTTTAGCACGTAACACTTATTTATGTTAGAAATTAATTCCTTTGGGAGATAAAATTATCTTAATATAAGTTGTCTCCTAATAAAATTTTCTGGATAAATATGATAAGTATCAACCGTATGATACTTTGTTTTAAGTAAACTCAATCATCTATCAATTATATGTGTCTGGTTGATAATATACCAGGGAAAAATAGCTTGAGTAAAAAATATCTCTAAATATCATTAAATTTATAATAGCATACATTAAAAATATTAAATTTTTACAATAACATTGAACACTGAAATAAAAGGTAAAACATAATATACAAGTCATCTAGCTAGAAGTTGATACAAAATTAGATCATATAGACCTCCTCAACAATCAATAGTGAGCATAATTGGATCATATATTCCTTCAACAATCAAAATAGTTGGATCATAAATCCCCTCAATAACCAACAACCAACATAATTAGCACATTCCTTCAACTATCAATATAATTGAATCATAAATTCTATTACTAATCAATATGCTCATTCCACAAAGACAAAGAGGATTAGCAAATAAAAATTAAACAACATCTAATACACATTTTAAAGTATAAAATTATATCATTATTATTCACAATATTATTTATAATTTTGTGGCAGTTTTGAACATTTACTCTTGTGATTATTATATATTCTTATGCATTCAATGGTAAATGTGAGTGTTTTTCATCTTTATGGTTGCTACATACAAATCGACCAGAAGTTATAGGAAAAGTATACAAATAAATAAAAAATGAATTTGGATAATGAAAAATAAAGAGACATGCCCATCGTTTAATAAAAACAATATGCATAAATTTGTATCATATACTTATTATATCTGTGTGTTACGTTTATAGAAAACCAATCAACAATACTAGCTTTCTTACTGAATGGAAAACTCTGAACAAATATATAAAACACAAGATTTAATATGAGAAATTTGATCTCAAGATGATACAAACATAAAAAATTAATCTATAGCAAAATTTTAAAATAACTACATTGGAGTAATTTTGTTGCCTATTTTAACCTTCATGATTTATGTTTCTATAAATTATATTTCTCAATACAATATTATGCGTTTTTTAACTGCTACAACAGTTTTTTTCAACCCCTCCCCCCATTTTATCTTTTAACTGCTTGGTACAGCATATGTTATCTATAATATCTTCTTTAATTCATACCACTTAACCAAACAAAAAAACTATATAACAAACATTCGATTTACTTAGTTTTTAAAATTGCCAGTTTTTTAAACTGTCATATTTTCTTTGAATGTGGATGTAGTTTTAGTTTTACATACATTATGCAACATACAAAGAATAATAGAAATTGTCTATTATATCTTCTACTATCTCTATTCCTCTCATTTACTCTTCCTCATGAAAATAATATATAAGCGGGTTGACAGGAACGGGAGTGTCCGTCAACATGCTACTTCAGATAATAAATGAAGAGAAAAGTGTATAAAGATGAACCATAAAATTAATTGGAGATTTGTATGTGTCGCTACCCCTTTTATGGATGCGATGAGAAACATGCAATTAAATGCAATGGAGTCGCCATCGATGTTTTTTAGAGGGAAAACATGAAAAACCGATTTTTGAAAATATAGTTGGTTCACTCAAAATAGAAATTGAGTTCGGGAGTCGGTTACGGATGAGGAAGGTGTTAGGCACCTCATACCGCCCGTCGTAAAAACGGTACCTAAATCAGTTATGTGGATATTTATTCAAAACATTTAATCTTACCCTCACATCATTAAACAAAATAAAGAGAGAGAAAATATTTCTTTTTT
>NC_032011.1:13070534-13071591 GCF_001865875.1 Lupinus angustifolius
TATTTTTTTTAGTTTATAAGGGTAGTAAAAAATTAGGGTTAAGTTACCCTAACTTGGTTGGGCTAGGGGAAAAAACCCATTTACCATAACCTTTCAAAATCTGATTTTTACACCCCTTTTTTTTATAACAAAAAAAGCCTTGGTCAAAATGAGGTATTTACAGTTACCCCTCTTTACTTGTGTTTCATTGGATAATAAGAGTAACGAATGTTACTAAAGTTATCTTGGTGATAAGAAAGTAAAGATAAAAAAGATCAAATTTTGACTAGGGAGGAACATACGGTGGGAAAAAGTCTCAAGCTTAAGCACACAGCATGAGCTCGAGGTTATTGGGTAAAGAGTTCACGAATCAAAGATTGTCCAAAAGAGACCACTGATGGGTCAAAGCACGATCACGCGACCGCTGAGGGGTCGGAGTGCAAGAGGAACAATAGACCACTGAGGGGTCAGCACAATCACACGACCGTTGAGGGGTCGGGGTGCAAAAGGACCAATAGATCACTGAGGGGTCAGCACAATCACGCGACCCCTGAGGGGTCAGGGTGCAAAAGGAACATTAGACCATGAGGGGTCAGCACAATCACGCGACCACTGAGGGGTCAGGGTGCAAAAGGAACAATAGACCATTGAGGGGTCAGCACAATCACGCGACCGCTGAGGGGTCGGGGCGCAAAAAGAACAAGAGACCACTGAGGGGTCAGCACTATCACGCGACCGCTGAGGGGTCGGGGTGCAAAGGGTGAAACACGGGAAAACACATACAGCACAATCACGCGACCGCTGAGGGGTCGGGGATGAGACTTCAGCTGAATGCATATGATGGTGCGAATGCAAATGATGCATGCATAATTTGAAGATGTTTGTGATGATGCATGAAAAATGGACTACACGTACATGAATGACTTAATTAGCATTATGAAGTTGGCTGATCACGAAACCATTGTACTTTCTTGGCAGACAACAACCAATCCAACCCTCATCGGTCACATTTTTATTCCTTCACCTTTTTTTTTTTGAACCACAAGATACATTTGAGGTATCCCCTTTCTTCATCAGT
>NC_032011.1:13071691-13072485 GCF_001865875.1 Lupinus angustifolius
TTCAGCTGAATGCATATGATGGTGCGAATGCAAATGATGCATGCATAATTTGAAGATGTTTGTGATGATGCATGAAAAATGGACTACACGTACGTGAATGACTTAATTAGCATTATGAAGTTGGCTGATCACGAAACCATTGTACTTTCTTGGCAGACAACAACCAATCCAACTCTCATCGGTCACATTTTTATTCCTTCACCCCCTTTTTTTTGAACCACAAGATACATTTGAGGTATCCCCTTTCTTCATCAGTAGAAGACATAACATTTGCTTCCTTGTCGATATTCACATCGGGTTTAGTATTTGATGAATTTCATTGGCCTGAATCACTAGTGAGGTATATTGTCATAAAAGTTGTTTGATCACGAAGTTTGAACATTATATCTATATAACTTGAGATTTATCTAAGTAAACATGCATGCACATAGGTATTGTGGAGAGATGAATGAACTTTCTTCTATTGATATTCAAAGAGTTATACATGGAAGATTTGAGGGTATATATGTTATACATGACAATACAAGTTACAAAAATTTTGCATCAGTATAAAGTAATTGCAAATCCATCCATCAATCTTCCACTACATCCGAGTAACTAGCCCGTAATACCAAGCTGGCATGATTCTACATGGAACTCCCATTTCCGCTCCATGTTGCTCGCAACTTTTTCAACCTCTACTAGGTGCACAAAAACATGAAGGATTTTGATTTGATCCTGATGTGGTAAACCCTTAAGAGAAATGCCCTTTTTATTTATATATTTATTTACTTGCCTTAATTTTTGCTTAGGCC
>NC_032011.1:13072585-13077258 GCF_001865875.1 Lupinus angustifolius
CATTTTTGGTCTGTACGTAGTCGAATTATGATGTTTGATCTTGAATTTCTCGCACAATCCTTTCACTTCACCACCGTTGAGATTGGTACCATTATCTGTGATTATCCTTTCAGGGATCCCGTATCTACAAATGATCTCTTTTCGGAGGAACCTGACGAATACCTTGCGAGTGATACTACTAAATGATACAGCTTCTACCCACTTGGTGAAGTAGTCAATTGCCACTAGAATGAAACGATGACCGTTGGAAGCCTTCGGATTTATAGGTCCAATCACATCAATTCCCCACATGGAAAAGGGCCATGGAGCGACCATACACTGCAAAGGAAACGGTGGCGCATTGATTCTATCTGCGTACACTTGACACTTCTGGCACTTTCTAACATAACCCATACAATCCGCTTCCATAGTAGTCCAATAGTAGCCACACCTCAGAATTTTCCTTGCCATCATGTGACCATTTGCATGAGTTCCGCAGATCCCTTCATGTATTTCAGTCATGATCAACTGAATTTCCCTTGTATCGACGCATCTGAGGAGTGTACCATCATGACTCCTTTTGTACAACACTTCACCATTCAAGAAAAACGTCATCGCCAAACGACGAATTGTCTTTTTGTTCACATCACTTGCACCCTCTGGATACTTTCTGTGTTGGATATACCTTTTTATATCATGATACCAAGGTTCACCATCAGCCTCTAGGTTAGCGCAACAATAAGAGGGTTCATCTCGAGCGGTTACTTGAATCGGGCGGACGCTAGCCTGTACTTCTAGTTTAGTCATCACAGCTAAAGTTGCTAGAGCATCCGCAAATTGGTTCTTGTCTCGAGTCACATGGGAGAAGCAAATTTCTTCAAACTTCTCGGCTAATGAAGATAAGTATTTCTGATACGGAATGAGCTTCGTATCCTTGGTTTGCCATTCACCATTGACCTGGTAGATGATAAGCGCGGAGTCCCCGAATACCCTCAACTTTTTGACGTCCAGCTTGTATGCAAAGAGAAGTCCATTTATGCACGCTTCATATTCGGCTATGTTGTTTGTGCATTCGAAGTCTAGCTTGACTGCTACCGGGTACTGCTTACCGATTGGCGAGGTGATTACCGCCCCAATCCCGCTCCCATGCATATTAACTGCCCCGTCAAAGTACATCTCCCAAACATCCTCCTCTGGTTCATCTATCCCATATATTCCACCGTCAGGGAACTCATTCAATACCTCATCCCCTCCATCTATGGGGCTTTCTGCCAATTGATCTGCGATCACTCCACCTTTGACAGATTTCTGAGTAACATATTTAACATCGAACTCAGATAACATCATCTGCCATTTCGCCATTCTTAGAGAAACATGAGGACTCTCGAAAATGTATCTCAAAGGATCCATCCGGGATACGATACAAGTAGTGTAATACAACATGTATTGCCGGAGCCTTTTGGATGCCCATACTAAAGCACAACAAGTCCTTTCTATCGTCGAGTATCGAGATTCACATTCATTAAACTTCTTGCTCAAGTAGTAGATTGCTTGCTCCTTCTTACCCGTTTCTCCATACTGTCCCAACATTGCGCCCATCGAAGTTTGCAACACCGTCACGTATAAGATTAAAGGTCGTCCTGGTGTTGGTGGTGCCAGAAGAGGCGGATTTACCAAGTAAGCCTTTATTTTATCGAAAGCCTCCTAGCAATCCATGTCCCACTCGCTTGGCTGATGCTTCTTTAACAACTTAAACATGGGCTCACAAGTGCTAGTCAGGTTGGCAATAAACCTTGCAATGTAATTCAACCTGCCCAGAAAACCTCTCACTTCTTTCTCAGTCTTTGGAGTCGGCATCTCTTGTATTGCTTCCACCTTTTTGGGGTCCACCCTTATGCCTTCCCTACTAACGACAAATCCCAACATATTCCCTGAAGACGCTCCAAATGTGCATTTCTCGGGGTTTAACTTCATCTGATATTTTTTTAGCCTTTCGAATAACTTTCGTAAGACCGCGACATGACTGACCCCTTCTTTAGATTTGGCAATTATATCATCAACATACACCTCTACTTCCTTGTGCATCATATCATGAAATAAGGCCACCATAGCACGTTGGTATGTCGCCCCTGCATTCTTTAATCCAAAAGACATAACCCTATAGCAATAGGTCCCCCACGGAGTGATAAAAGTGGTTTTCGCCTTGTCATCAGTATCCATCAGAATTTGATGATACCCCGCATACCCGTCCATGAACGAGAATTGATGACTTCGGGCCGCACTATCGACTAGAGTATCAATGTGAGGGATGGGAAAATCATCTTTCAAACTAGCCTTGTTAAGATTTCTATAGTCAACACACATCCTCAATTTCCCTCCTTTCTTGGGTACCATCACTACATTAGCCACCCATTCTGTATGTCTAGATACTTCTATGAAGCCAGATTCCAGCTGTTTTGTCACTTCTTTTTTCACCTTTAACGACAAGTCCGGACGCATCCTTCTCAGTTTTTATTTCTTAGGCTCGGCACCCGGATATAATGGAATCTTATGTGATGCAATGTTTGGATCCAACCCTGGCATGTCCTTATAAGACTAAGCAAACACATCCATATATTCATGGAACAAATTTATCATCTCGAAACGCTTCGGGTTGTCTACCATTTTCAGCTCCTTCTTATCCTCTTCTGTCCCCATGTTGATTAGTTCAACTTCTTCAGTGTTCACAACATACTCTCTTTCGACATGTTCTAACATCTTTGAGAACTTCTCCACATCCTCCTGTTCTTCATCTGATGCAGCAGATTCATCATCCGGTGTCGCAGACGAATTAATTGATGGATTTTCAATTACTATATCACTAGGAAAATTTTCCACAAGATTTAAGTACCTGTATTTATTCATGAAGTATTGGGAGATGGACAGGGAAGCAAAACAAAAAAATTCATATAGAAGAAAAGGAGAAATCAGGAATGGTAATGGTGAGAGGCAAATTAATGATGCGAAACAATCAATAACCATACTGCAAATTAACAAAGGTAGTATCCCAAGTCACATAAACATAAGTTCAATCAAATCCGAAAACAAAAATTACAACCCAATCGAAAATAATTACTTTAATGATACTATTTCATCCAATAGTTCAGAATGCCAATTCTTCAATGGTGTCTTGTCCTCATCGATGCGGATACAGCTGGTCCTAGGTGTGTCGTCTTCCTCTAGAAAGTTGACGGAAAAATGGATGCTTCGTTCATTAAAGTCACATGAAGCGGGACTTGGAAATGTTTCGTTGATATGAGGAATGGGCTTCTCCAACATTCCTCCATGCTCCTTTCTCCAACTCATGCTCCTGCCCTCATCCTTCTGTGAAGCTTCATATCCCAACCCAAACTTATCAAATTTCTCTGAGACTGAGATGAACGATGGAAGGCCCTGCAGATGCGTACCCAAACCTTTCCCTATTTCGTACCCTTTTGTAGTCATGATTCGGGTCACCACCTCATTCACATCATGTACATGATCCTTCCCTTCACGCTCCTGGTCCTCGATTACCTCAAAACAATGCAAGGAATCATCACCATCACCAGTACTCTCTACATAGGGCACTGATACCGGCTTCGAAACCAATACTTCTTCTTCTCCATGCACAGTGATTACCATACCATCCCTGACAAATTTTACCGCCTGATGCAAAGTGGACGGTACAGCTCTTGCCTCATGGATCCAAGGCCTCCCTAACAACATTGTATATGAGGAGTCGATATCCATGACTACAAACAACACCTGAAAGATGCTAGGCCCAATCTCCAATGGTAATGTGATCTCACCCACTATGCTCCTCTGATTCCCGTCAAAGGCGTGTACAATCATCTGCCTCGGAACAATTTCATCATTCTCAACTCCCATAGACACCAAGGTAGATAATGGTAGGACATTCAAAGCTGACCCCCCATCAATTAGTATTTTGCCAACAATATGACCTCGACACTTTGCAGTAATGAGTAGTGCACGGGGTATTTTCTCCGACCTCCTCACCATTTCTTCATCGAAGAATGTTATTATGTTAACATGTTTCACAGGATCCACCATGTTAATCATCTTGCTAGGCGTGACATCAGGGTTAACGTAAGCCTCGCTAAGCACCCTTAATAACGCCTTTCTATGCAAATCCGAGGATAATACCAAACCCAACAGAGATATCTTTGAAGGAGTTTTCCCCAACTGCTCCACCATATCGTATTCACTCTGCCTCATGATCTTCAGAAATTCTTCGTCGTCCTTTTCAGTGATCTCATCAACTAAACCACTCCTTTCTTCTGCACCTTTTCCCACCTTCCGAGTATCACCCTCTGGAGGACCATAACACCTCCCGCTCCTTGTGATTTCACCGGTCATGACTGCCTTTGACACTGGAACCTTAGAGGCCTCCCCCGCTGCATCAAACTTAACCTCATAACTCCATGGGACATTATGCATGCTCTCATAAGCGAAGGGCTGAGGTTTTCTGATCTTGAGAGTCACCCTTTCGGGGTTTGAATCTCTAAGGAGTGGGACCCTGAGTGTGACTTTTTCAACCATATCAATTTCTTCACCATCACATTTAGCCTTTTTTGCCTGAATGACTCCAAGGTTTAGCAAGACTTGCACTCTCGCCTTATACCCCCAACAGTCCTCTATGGAGTGTCCTGCTTGAC
>NC_032011.1:13077358-13078175 GCF_001865875.1 Lupinus angustifolius
AGCCTTCCATCGTGGTACAAGAATACCGAAGTGCAATGGTACCTTAATTCACTTAGGCTCATGTGATGGTGAGTCACTTTATGAGTGCGGGATAGAGGTTTTCCCAACTTTATGCCGAATAATAAAATAACGAATAAAAATTTGCATACTCCCGTGTCTTACACAAAGGTGTTTGATCCTACAAGGTTTGTTCGGTCTAAAAGGTCAAACCTAGGGTGGAGTTCTAATGTCTGTACATGCAAAATTTCGGTGGTACTAGACTTCATCTAGGTTCCCGGACTGCCGTCACTAGTGAAAGCTGATGACCCGGATATCACAAATATGATACGAAGATGTATGAGACACCATGGGGGTCACATCCGTAATACCCAGTAACAATCCGAGTGGTACATCAGCGCAATATCGAAATGTGCACGAAGGCCCAATGACGACAAGCCAATGTACTCCTAACAATAAGTAAATAGGCCCGGTAGACGGCCGAAAGTAACCATGCATGATAGTGAAGTGTGTGAGGGAGTGTACAAACCTTGATAACTCGAATGCACCAAAACAAATAATAATCCCAGAACCTGTACAACAACAGCGAAACACAAATTCTATGTACAAGAATTATTTTCAAATAATAATAAAAAATAAAAAATCAGTAAATAATAATAAGAAAATGGAACGATAAAATTAAAATAATGATCTAAATATCCACATAATTAATCTTATAAGGCCTGACTCTCAGCATCTCCCCAGTGGAGTTGCCATGCTGTCGCTACCCCTTTTTATGGATGCGATGAGAAACATGCAATTAAATGCAATGGAGTCGCCA
>NC_032011.1:13078275-13095913 GCF_001865875.1 Lupinus angustifolius
AATCAATTTGGGGGTTTAGGTTGAAATTAATTTAGGGGTTTAGGTTAAAATCAATTTGGGGGTTTAGGTTGAAATTAATTTAGGGGTTTAGGGGTGACCACCAAGGTAACCCATTTTCTGGCCGGAACTGCGCCGCCGCCGCCGCCGGCGGCAGCGGCGCCACTGTCCCCTCTGGACGTGGCTGAGCACATGGAAGCTCCATAAAAGGGGCAGCCACCAATACTATAAGAAGATTGGCACAATAGTGAGGTGGTGTGGGTGGCTCCCATGGCCAAACAGCCACCGTGGGTGGCGGCACACCACCACCACCCTTTTTAAACCACAAGAAACAAGCTCTTACACTTCAATGATATAAATGGCAGCAAAAAATAAACACATAAAAGTAGAGCACAAACCTTGTTTTTGTCAACTTTATGTGTGGGTGAAGAAGATGATGGCTCTTACTTCTCCTTGCTTCCTTCTTCTTTTTCTTCTACTTCTACTTGCCTCTTCTCTCTTCTTCCTTTTTTTTTTCTCTGGTTCTTTCCCTTGTGTGTGTGTCTTTTTTACTATTTTTTTTAGTTTATAAGGGTAGTAAAAAATTAGGGTTAAGTTACCCTAACTTGGTTGGGCTTGGGGAAAAAACCCATTTACCACAACCCTTCAAAATCTGATTTTTACATTTTTTTTTTATAACAAAAAGCCTTGGTCAAAATGAGGTATTTACAGTATGTGACTAATGTCATAACTTTGAATTATTAATATTATTATCAGAGTTTAATGAGTTATATTGTTACCTATGGTTATGAAGAACTTTTTTTCTTTTCTTCTCTTTCATCTCCTCTTTTTTTCTATTATCGTCTCACGTTTTCTCTATTGGTTAGTTTTTGTGGTTTAGAGACTAGAATTTAAAACTAAAAGACTTTTATTTCTTATCTTCCTATACTAGCCTGAAATCCTAATTCTTCATTAGTCCTAATTTATTAATCTTTTATATTATAAATCAAATATTTCAATCAATCATATTATAGCAATAATGGTAATGATAAAATATTAATTTCCACTACTTTATAAACTTAATAAAATAATATAAATAATATAAATTATATAAAGAAACAAACATGTTAATGATAAGGATAGAATAAAATAACCTATATACAAATAATATCATGTAAAATTAAATAATATATTGACATATAATTGAATATTGATAATAATAATAATAATCATAAAATAAATAAAAATAAGAATATAAAATAACAACAAATTTTTTCGTCTTTATTTTAATATTGTTTTATTTTTGTATAGTAATTTGATTATATTATTGTACTAGGTGAGGTTATTTATTCTTTAATAAATAAATCATAATATAAAATACAAAAATTGAATTAGAAAATATAATTTTTTGGGATGACATTTCTTCTCCTTGTCCTGAAAATTTCATGTTATCTTTTACTCAAAACAACTCTAAATACACAACTAAGCCAATGCTCAAGCTCCCAAAGTACTCTCTTTTGTAGGAGATCCTTCTCATACAACTATTAAGAAGGTGACCCCTTACTCATAAAATCAATCACACATTCACTTATCATGGATAGTACTAATTAATAAAAGGAAAGTGCTCCTAGCTAATTGGTGGAAGTTAGCTTCAGTTAAGGATGGTTTCATTGCTCAGAAAGCTAGATGTCAATAGCTTAGGAAAGGATATGCAAATTCTAGTTATTTTCATGCTTGCGTTAAAGCAAGAAGAAGGAGAAACCAAATTTTGAGGATTTCGGTCGATGGTGTTTGGTGTGATGATCACAATCAAATCTCAGAAGGAATATCTAACTATTTCAAGAAGCAGTTTCAGAGTGATCTCAAATGTAAGCCGAAGCTTGATGGTGTGGGGTTTCGATCTCTATCAGAGGATCAGTTGAATTTTATCAGTTTGGAGTTTGAAGAGAATAAAATAAAGAATGTTGCTTGGAGTTGTGCTTTGGACAAGAGCCTAGGTCCAGATGGATTCAATTTCAAAAAATTTCAGGAATTCTGGGATATTCTTAAGCATGATGTATGCCTCTTTGTTAAGGAGTTCTAGGTAAATGGTAAAATTCCTAATGGTCTTAATTCTTCTTTTATAGCCTTGATCCCAAAAACTCAGGATCTTCAAAGGATCTAGGAGTATAGACATATTTCTCGGATAGGTTCTTTAAATAAGATCCTTGCCAAATTATTGGCGGGAAGGCTGAAAACAGTTATGGGGTCTCTCATTTCTATGTCCCAATCTGTTTTTCTGGGAGGTGTAATATTCTTGATGCACCGGTAATCATTAATGAAGTTATTCACTCTGCGAGAAAAGAAAAGGATAGTTGTTTTCTTTTTAAAGTTGACTTCGAGAAAACGTACGACTCTGTTCATTGGGATTTTATTGATTATATGTTGGCAAGATTGGGGTTTTCTGTTAAGTGGAGGAATTGGATTAAGGAGTGTCTTCAATCCACTTCTATGTCTATTTTGATGAATGGAATTCCTTCTAATCACTTCTTGGTCTCTAAAGGCATTAGAGAGGGAGACTTGATGGCTCTGTTCTTATTTCTGATGGTAGTAGAGGGCTTTGTAGGGCTGATTCGCATGGCTACTTCGGTTGGTTTGTTTGAAGGTTTCAAAGTGGGGAGGCAACTAGTTGAGGTGACAGTTCTTCCATTCGCGGACGATACAATATTGATTTGTAAGCCTATTGTTCAGAATTTATGGACTATTAAAAACATCCTTAGATGTTTTGAGTTGATGTCTGGTCTTCGTGTTAATTTCCAAAAGAGCTCTCTTTATGGAGTTAATTGCACTAATCCCTTCATGATATTGGCTGCTACTTTTTTATCTTGTAAGATCGGTTCTCTTCCATTCAACTATCTTGGTGTTCCGGTTGGCGCTAATCCAAGATGAATCTCAACTTGGAAGCCTGTGATAAATAAAGTGACTTCTCGTCTGAAAAATTGGAAAGTGAAGCATATTTCATTTGGAGGGAGACTTATTCTGATTAATTCGGTTCTTAATAGTTTACCTACTTATATGTTGTCATTGTATAAAGTTCCTAAGGCGACAATTGTGAAGTTAGTCAGTCTTCAAAGAGCCTTTTTGTCGGGAAATAAATATGATCGTAATGGAATTGCTTGGGTTGCATGGAATGAGGTTCGTAAACCGAAGATTGAAGGAGGTCTTGGTGTCAAAAATATCCAGCATTTCAACATAGCCCTATTATGTACGTGGAAGTGGCGTAGGTTGGTTGAAACAGAGTCCTTGTGGGTTGTTAGCATTACTTCGAAATATGGGTCTGGACTAGAAATTTCTATAACTAACTCTATCTCAATTTGGTGGAAGGACATTGGTAACCTTAATCGTGTTAACGGAGTGCTCGATGATGGATTTGAAACAAATCTAGTAAAAATTATTGGTGATGGTTCTCAAACTAGATTATGGACTGATATTTGGTATGGCAATCAAAACCTTATGACTACTTTCCCTAGATTATATTTGTTGGCTAATAATAGACAAGTGAATGTTACAGATTGAGGGGAATGGATTGATAATGTTTGGAATTGGAATATCATATGGAGAAGGCCATTGTTGGAAAGAGAAGAAATTAATGTTACCACTTTGTATTCTAACATTAATTCTTTCAAGTGCAAAAGAGACACAAACGACATACGGAGTTGGATGTTGGACAGGTCAGGTTCATATGTAGTTAAATTTGCATATTCGGAATGTCTGATGGAAATTCAAATACCAGAGCCGGATCCAAATACAGTTAGCATTTACAACAATTATTTGGTAAAGAATCGTTGCAATCCCATAGTTCCTACAAAAAGTTTGTTGTTTTATTTGGAAGATCTATAAAAGAAGAATTGCTACTAAGGATGCTTTATTTCGTCGTAATATTATTCACACCTCTGTTGATTTGGAGTGTGCCCTTTGCCTTAATGCTAATGAATCTTTGGAGCACTTGTTTCTTTACCATGACTTTGTTGTACAACTGTGGTTGGAAATTTTTGGTTGGTTAAAGATTTCAGGGATTATACCTTAATCTTTTGCAGAATTCTTAGCTTTTCATGACTCTTATTGGCCGACTCAATGAGGGAAGAAAATGTGGAGAATGATTTGATTTTGTATGATATGGTCGTTGTGACTTTTGTGGAATGATGTTGTGTTCAATGATAAGAAAAAAGATGTTTCACACTTGGTGGATTTAATCCAAGTTAGATTGTGGTATTGGTATTCTTCTATTGTGAGAAAATTGGCTTTGCCATTTAGCCAATGGTGTTTAGATCCTAGATTTTGTATCCTCAACTACTATAACTTAAAGATAACTTGATTATGTTGTATTGGGTGAGCACATCTTGTGCTAATTTAATACAATTTTGCTATTTCAAAAAAAAGGTACTACTTTAAGTTAAGTCAAATTCTTAAGAAACTCCATCCATGTATTTTTTTTCATGTTCAATTATCTTTTGTCAAACATTAAGACTTATAGTAACCAAACACCTCAAATTTCACCACATACAAAAATAATTTCAAAAGTTATTTTCTTAAGACAAATATATAGTTGTAAATTCCAAATATGAGTAATGTAGTTTTCCTTCATGAATCCCTAAGCTTGTTAGATTATAAATTATCTCTATCTTCTTAAGCACACATACTAAATAATTCTTGGTCACCATAAAGCTCAAAGCCACATAATGGATTTGAGATCTAGGAGTGATGAATAATATTTTCTTAACAAATTTGCCTTTTCGCCCTTGGATCCAACACAAGGCACTTTTTTTCTTTAAACCTAAACGAAGGTCAAGTGAAAAGATAAAAGTAGTGAATAAATCTATATACTAACCACTTAAAGTAAGAAAACTTTTAATATGAATAACTTTCTTATATTGTTCTGAGTACATCACCACATTTATATTATTTAGGTTTGCAAATCCTCATGCGAAATCAAATGTCCCAAAAAAATTGTATCTTACTATTAGCCAAATTCACTTTTTTATGGTACGATATAAAACTTTATATCATTTCATATATGCTAAACTGGCCTTATATGTTTCTCATGAATTATATCTAAACAACATTTATAGAACCCTAATTCTTGAGATGATTGTAAGATAATAACTTGTGTAGAAATATTAGAAACTTACCCAAAAATTCCTTACCTTTAAGAGAAAAATATACAATGGAAAAATATTTATTCTTACAAATATTGTTTTGGAACAAGCTAAATGGAGTTCATAAATAACTAAGTTTTATTAAGATGATATTAATTAAGACAACCATTTTTATTATATTTATGGAGAATATATTTTGCCGAAACAAACTATACTCATTTTTTGATTGGTAATGTCTCAACCTCAAAAGATATCAATTTTAAAAATCGAACATGACACTAAAAGAAATATCATTGTTAATATTATAACTACTATAGATTTCGTTTCATGGGATATATGGCCATTATAAGCTGGCATGTGAAATCTTATATGACAGAAATGAAAAAGGAAAACAGTTGTTAGAACGTTTAATGAAGAAGAAAGTGAATGAGATCGAAGAATTAGAGAGAAAACATAAGAGGAATCAATGGAGATGAATTGAAGATTGTATGTGAACTTTATGAATTGGAATCGAATTACATTCAACCACTATACATGCTCATTTATACAAGTTTCCATTTTTGGTTAACTAACATTAACCACCTATCAGTAACAGGAACTCCCAATTATCATCCTAACTTCTTAACTATTTGATTAATCTTTCAACACCCTTCCTTAATCAAAGAGTTACAATGGAACAAATACACAATACAACTAAGAATCTTCTATACTATTTAAAACTAAAGACATCCAGCATATTTCTTAACTTCTCGAATCTCTCAAACTTCAAGCCTTTTTTTAAGATATATGCGATCTGATTTTCTATGGCACAATGAACCAACTTCACCTTCTTCTTTTCAACCTTATCTCTTAGAAAATGAAACATTGTCTCAATATGTTGCATCTTCCATGACTAACCAAATTCTTGGCCAAGTTTATAGTTGATTTGTTGTCAACTCTTAGCTCAAACTTTCCAATTTCACGATACTTCAATTATGATACCAAGGATGTTAACCACAAATCTTGGCATGCTGCATTGCAGGCTACAATGTATTCAACCTCATAGGTAGAGAGAGTCACCACATCTTGTTTCTTGGAACTCCAAGATATAGGGGCACCAAATATGGAGAACATATAGTCATAAGTTCTTTTTCTATCATCTTTATCTCCACACCAATCTGAATCTGAGTAGCCAACAAAGCATGATTCAATTTTCACTTTCTGATTGGGAAACATAATGCCATAACGTAGAGTTCCTTTTAAGTATCTCATTATCCTCTTGGCTACAATCATATGTAATTGCTTGGGATTAGCCATATGGCTGCTAATAACTTCTACACAATTGCTTATCTTAGGTCTACTATGACAAATGAACATGAGACAACCTACAATTTGTCTGTAGAGAGTTGAATCTGTTGGATTTTATGTTTCTGCATCATTTGATCCCAACTTTCCTTCAACTGGCACTGCTGCTGGTTTACAATCAGTCATGCGAAATCTTTTTAGCACATCTGCAATATATTTTCCTTGATGCATTATTATCTCTATCTCAGTTTTCAGAAATTCTAATCCTAGAAAGTAAGTCAATTCACCTAAGTCAGTCATCTCAAACTCATATTTAAGCTATCCTTTTAACTTCAAAATCTCAGTTTCACAACTTCCTGCGATGACCAAGTCATCCACATATAGCAGAGTAGAGTTGGTTCTCAACAACTCCATTGTGTTGAGGTTAGAGGTGTCAAAACAGGCTACTCGAACGGGTTCGGACTAGCCTACATCGGTTATGGCTAAATCAGATCAGGCTAAATAGTCCGGATACAATTTGTGCATATCAAATTGTAGCCCAAACTTGCCCTAAGCATGTTGCGGGTTGTGGCAAACCGGCCCCCATAATATTAAAAAAAATTATTTAAATTTTAACTTATTTAATATATTTAAAAATATATAAAATTTGATGTTAATGTATACCTTTTTTAATATACTTCTTATATCAAATACAACCAAACTTATAAGATTTAATGTCTTCTGTTTGAGTTAAGGTGTGATGTCAAGTCCACATATATCATTTTTAACATAACTCATTTATTAAATCTATCATTTCTATTGGACTCTCACTTTCTAATGCAATATAATTTGAACTTCACTATAATACATAAACTTTTAGACACTATCAAAACTATTATCCTTTGTATGCTCTTTATCAACATTTTATTATGAACTATTATATTAAATTTGGTTGTATAGAATTCTCTATGGTAAAAAATAATGTTGTCTTTTAGTTTTGTTGTAAAAGTTATTTTCTTTATTATGTTTTTTGTTGTAGAAGTTAAATCTAATTACATAGACAATTAAGAAAAGAAAATTGAAATATATATCGTTTAATGTCTTCTAATTTGATTTTATACATTATTTTTATTGGGCTTAAAAGGATATTATGCAAAATAGAAAAATAACATAATGTTTAACTTTATAATATCATTGTAATTTATAAATATATATGTTATAGACATTACTCTATTTTTTATTCAAACGTTCATAACATAATATTTATTATATATATTTTATTATAAGTTGTTTTTTTAAATAATTTTCACCTAAGACTTATTACCAAGCCAAAGGTCCCAAAAAAGATTAAAAAAATAAGGAAAAGCAGGTAGCCTGAACCCGCCTAGGTAAGCCCGACCTGATCCCGATTTTCATGTAGCCCGACTATGCTAGACTAAAATGCTTGGATTCAATAAAAATTGTCTAAAATGATATCCAAACCCTATATATTTTTGACCTTTAACGGGCTGGCCCGTTTTAATACCTCTAGTTGAGGTGTATATGGAGTTGTCACCTCATGAACAATGCCCTGATCTAAGTAGAAATTCTCAAATTCTCTTTAATGTAAATTCCCCTCCTACATAAGTTCTGATAATCTTTGTGTTCTTTCGTGATTGCTTTTCAGCTATTGTCTTGAACCTCCTCATATTCTCAAACACTTCACTTTTGGCTTTAATGAGGTATATCCATATTTTTCTACTAAAGTCATCAATGAAGAAGGCAAAGTATTTGTTTCCTCCTAGTGATGGGACAACAAAGGGTCTAGACACATCTGAGTAAACTATATGTAGTAGGTCATTAGCCATTCCTTGAGTATGGTTGCCAAAAGAGGTTCTGATTTGTTTGCTAGTTATGCAGCTATCACATATTGGCAATTGAGTCTTAATTTCAGGCAAGCCAACAACCAAGTTTCTTTTTTTAGCAGTTTAAGATCTCTGAAATTAAGATGTTCATACCTCAGGTTCCAAAGCCATGACTCATCTTCATTGGTCTCTACTTCCAGGCATTAAGAATTTACTGCTCCTAGCTTCACTTGAAATGTTTTGTTGTTTGACAAAGGTGCACTGAGAACTTTTCTTTTCAAGTTGACATAGATCTCCATACATCCATTGTGCAATTCCATACTTAGTCCTTTTTCATGTAATTGGCCTATGTTGATGAGGTTTGTTTTCATATTAGGTACAAACAACACATCAATTATTAAGGCTCTCTTGCCATCTTGCATTCTTAAAGGGATGTCTATTGTGCCTTATGTTGTCACTACCATTTTGTCTGCAAATTTCACCTTACTTATTTTGGTTGTATCGAAGTTCACCAACCAATCCTTTTGGACAGTCATATGGTCGGAACATCCTGAATCAAGATACAATGTATCAGTTCCATTTTTTCTACTACTAGTTGTCATCATCAGTTGCATAGCTTCATTATCAAATCCTTTATTCTCCTCCTTAACAAAATTTGCCTCAGAATCTTGTTTTCCTTGATACTTGGTTTTGTTTGGTGCATAATACTCAAAGGAGAAATGTCATAATTTGTCATAATTGAAGCATCTAACCTTCCTTTTGTCAACTCTTCTTTTCCAACTCTTTGACTGTTTACAATCATTCCTTTTGTTGGATTGGTCTTGTTGATCAACCAATCTCCTTGTCCCACCTTTCGAATATGAACTCTTCCCTTAGTTCTTGCTAAAGTTATCACATAGAAACTTCTTTTATTTACTTTTGTTTGTGTCTGAAGGGCTTGATGTGAAGGTTTGTCAGCCATTCTTTCATTGAGTCTCTATTCATGAGCTTCAAGGGATCCATGAAGTTCTTCAATTTTCATCTTCTCAACTCTTCCTGATTTTTCAGTGGCCACTGCTACATGGTCGAATTTAGGAGTCACAGACCTCAGAATCTTCTTAACAATTGCAGCATCCTCCATCTTTTCACCACATGACTTTATTGCATTTGTGTGAGTTATGATTCTTGTAAAGAATCAACCATTCTTTCACCTTGTTCCATTTGCATGAGCTCATATTGCCTCCTCATTGTTTGTAAACAAATTTTCTTTAATTGTCCAGCACTAGCATAGTGTTTTTCCAACACATCCCAAGTTTCCTTTGTAGTTGCAAATTCTGCAATCTTCTCAAAGTAAGCATTATCCACTGTTTGGTGAAGGAGAGAAATTGCCTTACAATCTCTTTTCTTAGTCTGTTTGTGAGCATTCCTTTGTGCTTTAGTAGCATTTTCTTTCAAGATTGGTAGCCCTTCCTCAACAATATCAACTACATCTTGATAACCAAAAGTGGCTTACATTTGAATGTTCCATCTTGTCCAATTCTTGCCATCTAATACAGACAGATTCGTTGCATAATTTCCAGTTAGTTGAGCCATGATTGCAATGGAATTGGTTGGATCTTTCTTTGTGGCTCTTATACCAAATGTTAAAACATTTAATGAAGAATAAAGTGAATGAGATCGAAGAATTAGAGAGAAAATAGAAGATGGATCAGTGGAGATGAATTGGAGAATGTATGTGAACTTTATGAATTGGAATCGAATTACATTCGGCCACTATACATGTTCATTTATACAAGTTTCCATTTTTAGTTAACTAACATTAACCACCTACCAATAATAGAAACTCCTAACTACCATCCTAACCTCCTAAATATTTGATTAATCTTTCAACAACAATAAGTAAAATAGAAGGAACGTGCGTATTAAAAACAATTATTCTATACTTACTATTTTGTACTAATTCCTTTTTTACCAATAAAAAATAAACATTTTATTAAAATTTCAATAAAATTATTTTTAATGAAATAATTATTTCTCATCGATAACAAAAGGATTGATACAAAATAGTAAATATAGAATACTTTCGTTAGTGTGGATTGTGGATGAGGTAGAAAGGAAAAATTAAGAGAACATAAAATAAAGGAGGTTGGGCCAACTACAACGATCACTAGTTCGGTTATTTTGTGGAGCTCATAATTACATAGGCCCATGGGACCAGACTAAAATTAAGTTAAACATTGTGCACTTTTATTTTGGTCCTACCGATGTATTTTCCCATTCTTTGAATAAGGAATTAATTTTTTTTTAAAGTGTGTAATTGCTTTTTCCAATAAATGTCATTCCAAATAATTGATTTCTTAACAAAGATCTAATGAGACTTTATGTCACTAAACCCTGATTACATTGTACACCTTTATGAAAACTACTACTTTTTTCGTGAATCATATTTCACACGTTTGATTCTCATTCCATGAATAAAGGTCCTAAACGGAAATGATAGAATTGACCCACAATAACTTTTCATAATTACTTTTCAAATAAGACACTCAACCTTTCTTTGCCAACATAGTTGTTTTTGAAATTCGATGGATTTATGACAGGCACATCATGAAGTAGATGCAACATTAACTTTGAACCCTGTCACTCTTTCTTTTTATTTTTTGCTGTTAATATTATTATACCATATTTGTTATCAAATTACTTATCAGTTAAGTTATATATTGTAGTAAATATAATAAACTTATGAATATAAATAATATAGCCAGACATTATGTTATGAACATATACAAGGTTAAATGTTCAAATGTGTTGGTTTGAACAATATGATATATCTTTACTATTTAACAAAAAAAACATCCCTCACATACATGTGTCATTACATCCTTGAATTGTCACATGTCACACTTACAACAAAAGTTTTCTCACTCAAAGAATTCTACTACCTCCCATACACCCCATCACACCATAACATTTGTTATTATCTATTGATACTTCTCTTTATCCTTTATTCTTTTTCTTTCTTCCATATTTTCTCTCTCTCATTTTATTACTAATTAGAGAACTTCATCTCTCTTTCACTCTTTCATTTCATTACTCTACTTTTCTTCAACCATTTTTCTCACTTCTTGGTTTATATCATTCTTCCATTTCAAAATTTCTTATTTTAAAATGATTTTATGCATGTAGATCTATTCATTGATTTTTTCTTTGAATATGTAGTGTTAAAATCTTTTTTTGTTTATTTTGTAGATATATTATTGTTGTTGGATAACTAGAGGAGTGAGATGTCTCTAATGACAAGGGCATCGACGATGAAAGTTCTATTTGATCTGGTGTTTCCATAGACAATTAAGAAAAGAAAATTGAAATATATATCGTTTAATGTCTTCTAATTTGATTTTATACATTATTTTTATTGGGCTTAAAAGGATATTATGCAAAATAGAAAAATAACATAATGTTTAACTTTATAATATCATTGTAATTTATAAATATATATGTTATAGACATTACTCTATTTTTTATTCAAACGTTCATAACATAATATTTATTATATATATTTTATTATAAGTTGTTTTTTTAAATAATTTTCACCTAAGACTTATTACCAAGCCAAAGGTCCCAAAAAAGATTAAAAAAATAAGGAAAAGCAGGTAGCCTGAACCCGCCTAGGTAAGCCCGACCTGATCCCGATTTTCATGTAGCCCGACTATGCTAGACTAAAATGCTTGGATTCAATAAAAATTGTCTAAAATGATATCCAAACCCTATATATTTTTGACCTTTAACGGGCTGGCCCGTTTTAATACCTCTAGTTGAGGTGTATATGGAGTTGTCACCTCATGAACAATGCCCTGATCTAAGTAGAAATTCTCAAATTCTCTTTAATGTAAATTCCCCTCCTACATAAGTTCTGATAATCTTTGTGTTCTTTCGTGATTGCTTTTCAGCTATTGTCTTGAACCTCCTCATATTCTCAAACACTTCACTTTTGGCTTTAATGAGGTATATCCATATTTTTCTACTAAAGTCATCAATGAAGAAGGCAAAGTATTTGTTTCCTCCTAGTGATGGGACAACAAAGGGTCTAGACACATCTGAGTAAACTATATGTAGTAGGTCATTAGCCATTCCTTGAGTATGGTTGCCAAAAGAGGTTCTGATTTGTTTGCTAGTTATGCAGCTATCACATATTGGCAATTGAGTCTTAATTTCAGGCAAGCCAACAACCAAGTTTCTTTTTTTAGCAGTTTAAGATCTCTGAAATTAAGATGTTCATACCTCAGGTTCCAAAGCCATGACTCATCTTCATTGGTCTCTACTTCCAGGCATTAAGAATTTACTGCTCCTAGCTTCACTTGAAATGTTTTGTTGTTTGACAAAGGTGCACTGAGAACTTTTCTTTTCAAGTTGACATAGATCTCCATACATCCATTGTGCAATTCCATACTTAGTCCTTTTTCATGTAATTGGCCTATGTTGATGAGGTTTGTTTTCATATTAGGTACAAACAACACATCAATTATTAAGGCTCTCTTGCCATCTTGCATTCTTAAAGGGATGTCTATTGTGCCTTATGTTGTCACTACCATTTTGTCTGCAAATTTCACCTTACTTATTTTGGTTGTATCGAAGTTCACCAACCAATCCTTTTGGACAGTCATATGGTCGGAACATCCTGAATCAAGATACAATGTATCAGTTCCATTTTTTCTACTACTAGTTGTCATCATCAGTTGCATAGCTTCATTATCAAATCCTTTATTCTCCTCCTTAACAAAATTTGCCTCAGAATCTTGTTTTCCTTGATACTTGGTTTTGTTTGGTGCATAATACTCAAAGGAGAAATGTCATAATTTGTCATAATTGAAGCATCTAACCTTCCTTTTGTCAACTCTTCTTTTCCAACTCTTTGACTGTTTACAATCATTCCTTTTGTTGGATTGGTCTTGTTGATCAACCAATCTCCTTGTCCCACCTTTCGAATATGAACTCTTCCCTTAGTTCTTGCTAAAGTTATCACATAGAAACTTCTTTTATTTACTTTTGTTTGTGTCTGAAGGGCTTGATGTGAAGGTTTGTCAGCCATTCTTTCATTGAGTCTCTATTCATGAGCTTCAAGGGATCCATGAAGTTCTTCAATTTTCATCTTCTCAACTCTTCCTGATTTTTCAGTGGCCACTGCTACATGGTCGAATTTAGGAGTCACAGACCTCAGAATCTTCTTAACAATTGCAGCATCCTCCATCTTTTCACCACATGACTTTATTGCATTTGTGTGAGTTATGATTCTTGTAAAGAATCAACCATTCTTTCACCTTGTTCCATTTGCATGAGCTCATATTGCCTCCTCATTGTTTGTAAACAAATTTTCTTTAATTGTCCAGCACTAGCATAGTGTTTTTCCAACACATCCCAAGTTTCCTTTGTAGTTGCAAATTCTGCAATCTTCTCAAAGTAAGCATTATCCACTGTTTGGTGAAGGAGAGAAATTGCCTTACAATCTCTTTTCTTAGTCTGTTTGTGAGCATTCCTTTGTGCTTTAGTAGCATTTTCTTTCAAGATTGGTAGCCCTTCCTCAACAATATCAACTACATCTTGATAACCAAAAGTGGCTTACATTTGAATGTTCCATCTTGTCCAATTCTTGCCATCTAATACAGACAGATTCGTTGCATAATTTCCAGTTAGTTGAGCCATGATTGCAATGGAATTGGTTGGATCTTTCTTTGTGGCTCTTATACCAAATGTTAAAACATTTAATGAAGAATAAAGTGAATGAGATCGAAGAATTAGAGAGAAAATAGAAGATGGATCAGTGGAGATGAATTGGAGAATGTATGTGAACTTTATGAATTGGAATCGAATTACATTCGGCCACTATACATGTTCATTTATACAAGTTTCCATTTTTAGTTAACTAACATTAACCACCTACCAATAATAGAAACTCCTAACTACCATCCTAACCTCCTAAATATTTGATTAATCTTTCAACAACAATAAGTAAAATAGAAGGAACGTGCGTATTAAAAACAATTATTCTATACTTACTATTTTGTACTAATTCCTTTTTTACCAATAAAAAATAAACATTTTATTAAAATTTCAATAAAATTATTTTTAATGAAATAATTATTTCTCATCGATAACAAAAGGATTGATACAAAATAGTAAATATAGAATACTTTCGTTAGTGTGGATTGTGGATGAGGTAGAAAGGAAAAATTAAGAGAACATAAAATAAAGGAGGTTGGGCCAACTACAACGATCACTAGTTCGGTTATTTTGTGGAGCTCATAATTACATAGGCCCATGGGACCAGACTAAAATTAAGTTAAACATTGTGCACTTTTATTTTGGTCCTACCGATGTATTTTCCCATTCTTTGAATAAGGAATTAATTTTTTTTTAAAGTGTGTAATTGCTTTTTCCAATAAATGTCATTCCAAATAATTGATTTCTTAACAAAGATCTAATGAGACTTTATGTCACTAAACCCTGATTACATTGTACACCTTTATGAAAACTACTACTTTTTTCGTGAATCATATTTCACACGTTTGATTCTCATTCCATGAATAAAGGTCCTAAACGGAAATGATAGAATTGACCCACAATAACTTTTCATAATTACTTTTCAAATAAGACACTCAACCTTTCTTTGCCAACATAGTTGTTTTTGAAATTCGATGGATTTATGACAGGCACATCATGAAGTAGATGCAACATTAACTTTGAACCCTGTCACTCTTTCTTTTTATTTTTTGCTGTTAATATTATTATACCATATTTGTTATCAAATTACTTATCAGTTAAGTTATATATTGTAGTAAATATAATAAACTTATGAATATAAATAATATAGCCAGACATTATGTTATGAACATATACAAGGTTAAATGTTCAAATGTGTTGGTTTGAACAATATGATATATCTTTACTATTTAACAAAAAAAACATCCCTCACATACATGTGTCATTACATCCTTGAATTGTCACATGTCACACTTACAACAAAAGTTTTCTCACTCAAAGAATTCTACTACCTCCCATACACCCCATCACACCATAACATTTGTTATTATCTATTGATACTTCTCTTTATCCTTTATTCTTTTTCTTTCTTCCATATTTTCTCTCTCTCATTTTATTACTAATTAGAGAACTTCATCTCTCTTTCACTCTTTCATTTCATTACTCTACTTTTCTTCAACCATTTTTCTCACTTCTTGGTTTATATCATTCTTCCATTTCAAAATTTCTTATTTTAAAATGATTTTATGCATGTAGATCTATTCATTGATTTTTTCTTTGAATATGTAGTGTTAAAATCTTTTTTTGTTTATTTTGTAGATATATTATTGTTGTTGGATAACTAGAGGAGTGAGATGTCTCTAATGACAAGGGCATCGACGATGAAAGTTCTATTTGATCTGGTGTTTCTTATTGTTTGTTCACCCTTGAAGCATCATTGCAGGTTAGTTTTTTATATCTCTTTGTTGTTTCTTTATTTGTTTGCAGAATTTTCTATTCAAAATAATCATTATTGTAATGTTGAAGATGACATGAACAATGACGAGATCGTAAAGAGGAAGAAAAAAGTAAATAATCTCTCACACTTTGGTATTTTCATCATTTCTCCTTAATTTTCTAAAACAATTGTTAAAATGTCATTTTGCTACCTAATCTTGAGCAAAAGTAGCATAATATTGATTCTATGTTTTTTATTTTTGTTTTACATTGTGCTTCATCTATTTTGTTGTACAACAAGAATTATTTTACTTATGTTATGATTCATTCTTTCATTCTTCATCATACAATCTTTCATTCTTCATCATACAATCTTTCGTTCTTCATCATACAATCTTTCATTCTTCATCATACAATCTTTCATTCTTCATTAAACAAATAGATAAATAGAATGAAAATTCAGGTTATGATTCATCAAATTTCACCCTCATTCACCAATAGGGATGTGACTTCCTATTTGTTCTCTCACTTTCTTATTCATTCATTTTATTTCATTTTATAATTTAATCTTATGTTTGTCATTTGTCGTCGTGTAGTAATATTGATAATAATTTGATTGATTATGAACTTAAATACTATGATTAAATTTAACTTAATATTTGAAATAATTTTGATAATAATTGTGTAACAATATATTGATATTAATGTAATATTTATGAGCAAAATTTGATTTCATTCATTGTGATTTAAATATGAATAAATGGACAATAAATTAATTTGATTCTAAGAAATTTAAAAGTGAGAATTAATGTATCATTGAAGATTTGGAACAAATAAAAAAATAATTAGGATCATTTTGTGTTGAACAATAGGAACGTGGTTTTACATCCGTTCATTCTCTTTCTTATTCATTCATTGTGTTTCATTACATAATTTAATCATAATAATTCAATTGATTATGGACTTGAATGATATTGTTATTTTTTAGTTAAAATGATTATATTTCGGTTAATATTTGAAATAATTTTGATAACAATTGTGTAACGATATTGAGCATTAATGTAATATTTATGAGCAAAATTTGATTTCATTCATTGCAATTTAAATGTGAGTAAATGGATAATAACTCCATTTGATTCTCAAGAATTTATAAGTGAGGATTAATGCATCCTTTAAAATTTGTAACAAAATAATAATAATTAAGATGATTTTGTATTGAACAATAGGAATGTGACTTTATATTTGTTCATTCCTTTCCTTATTCATTCACTGTGTTTTATATAACTCAATTTGATTCTAAAAAATATATAAGTGGGGATTAATGCATCATTTAAAATTTATAACAAAAAATTAATAATCAGGATCATTTTGTATTGAACAATAGGAATGTGACTTACATTTGTTCATTCCTTTCCTTATTCATTCACCGTGTTTTATCCCATAATTTAATATTATGCTTTCCATTTGTCTTCTTATTGTAATAATAATAATAATTTGATATGATTATCTTTCAGTTAAAATTTGAAATAATTTTGTTAATAATTGTGTAATGATACATGATTATTAAGGTAATATTTATTAGCAAAATTCGATTTCATTCATTGCAATTTAAAGGTGAATAAATGCACAATAACTCAATTTGATTATAAGAAAGTTACAAGTGATGATTAATATATGAGTTAAGATTTGGAACAAAAAAAATAATTGAGATCGTTTTGTTCATTTTTCTCACTTAACTATGTAAATATGTTCACATACATTTTTAACTATGCAAATGCACCGGTAACATGTGCACTCTTTTATTCTATAATTTAATCTTATGTTTGTCATTTGTTGTCTTATAATTGATAATAATTTTAATTGATTAAAGACTTAAATGCTATGATTATATTTCAGTTAAAACTTAAAATAATTTTGATAATAATTGTGCAATGATATGTCAACATTAATATCATATTTATGAGCATA
>NC_032011.1:13096013-13096269 GCF_001865875.1 Lupinus angustifolius
TATATATATATATAGAGAGAGAGAGAGCTATGGACCATACATGATTGGTTTTAAGGCCAGATTTACGATTCTCACAATTTTAATATGAGAATTGTTATCATTGAGTAGCTCCATATATATATAAAATCTTAAATAAAATACACATATATGAGTTACATTTTTAAGGAACAAATATATTAAATAAAATACAAATATATTATAACTGTTTAATAACTTACAATTGATTGAGAGATGAAATATATTTTCATAACTTATA
>NC_032011.1:13096369-13097094 GCF_001865875.1 Lupinus angustifolius
ATATTTCAAAATAAACGAATCAATATAAAATTAAATGACAAATAAAAATATTCTTTAAAATGCATTTTTTATTGACGTGTGTTTATTTTGTAGATTTGCTCTTATTTTATAGACCAGTTCTCATTTCCATTAAAAAAATTGTTTATTTTTCATAGATTTATTTATTTTGTTGTTATACAAAAAGAAATAACAAACTAATTTATAGAAAACCCTCTTTGGGAAACCGAAATACATGAAATATTTAAATATAGACAATTGAATACACTTGATTTATTTTATTTTGTTTCTTACCTTTGTTATTAAATAACAATATTAGTTTATATATTTTGATACTTTGTAACAATAATTATGAAACTCATTATTTTTATGATCAAATATTTATTTATAGCACATGAGTTCATATTACTATGATAATAATAGTGTATACTCAATTATATATTATCATGTCTTACTATATATTTGATCATTATGTTGCATAATTTGTCAATTTATGGACGATTAATATATTATCATGCCTTAATATATTATCATGTCTTACTATCCAATGAAATTAATTCACAATTTTTGTGTTTCTATATATTTTGCTTTATTTTATCAAATTATTACACAATATTACTAATATACATTTAATAATATTCATACTTATGTGCTTCTAAATATTCGTCAAAATCAATGTCTCATGAGAATGCTCGAGTAATATGTGATTGTTTAATCATATGAATGCA
>NC_032011.1:13097194-13125217 GCF_001865875.1 Lupinus angustifolius
GTGCTCTTAACCATATGAATGCACAAGTAACATATTTTTTCTTAACCATATGAATGAATGCACGAATAACATGTGTGTTCTTAACTATTAGAATGCACGAGTAACATGTGTGTTATTAACCATTAGAATGCACGGGTAATATGTGTTATTAACCAAACGAATACACGAATAACATGTGTTATTAAACATACGAATTCACGGATACCATGTTTGTTCTTAACCATGTGCCAAACAATTATTGCCCCGTGCAAATGCACGGGTAACTTACTAGTTTTCATATAAAAAACTGGTTTTGACAAGTACGACAAAGTTATAACTAATTCAAACTAATATTTTTTGTTTTGAGCCATTAATTATATATTTAGTATTGTCAACATATGAATCTAATTCAATTCAATGAGAGGTTCAAGGAAGCAGAAACTAAGGACTTGAAGATAAGGAAACCAGTGATCAAGACCTTGAAGATGAAGTTGTCCACGAACTTAAAAGCAATGTTTCTGATTCAATCAAACAGAGGAAACATTTTCTTGATAATGAAGCTACTACTGACCAAGAAGATGGAGCCAAAATCAACCTTATTGGCTAGACTTTCATTGATAATCTCCTAGAAGTATTTTGGTAGAGTAGACCAACTGCTTGTAAATCAAGCAATTGTTTTTGGCATGTGATGTATTGTTTGTCTTTCGGTTATTTTAGTTGAGAGTGAATTGGTTAAGTTAGTTTTGTTTAAGTTAGAGAGGATGTCATCTTTATCATCCTATAAATTGTATCATTCACTCAGTTTTACAATCAATAAAAATCAGAGAAATGTATTCACTTCTATTCAATTCTTCTTTGTTTGTTCTTTGCAAGTTATCTTCCATTCTTTCATCTCTTGTTCATCATCTTTTTCTCATCATGAATTACCATGTTCTAAGATGGTATTAGAGCATCAATTGATGCTCTGCTGTGCATGATCAACTCTGTTCTTACTTACCTTATTTTCTTTCTTAACCTTTCTATCCTCATTTCATTCAAAATGGCCAATACTATAGCCATCATGAATTCCTTTACCGATCCGTTTAGTCCCTATTATTTGCATCCAAATGAATGCCCATGATGCATTCTGGTGAAGGAACATCTATTAGGAGCCAACTATCACTCTTGGTCAAAGGACATATTGATGGCACTCAAGACCAAGAATAAGCAGCAATTTGTGGATGGTGCCTTGCCCAACCCAAACCCTGATGATCCCACCTTTGTGGCATGGGACATATGCAACACCTTGGTGATGTCTTGGATTAACCATTTACTAAATCATGCCATTATGTAGAGTGTTCTATGATTTGAAACTGCCTATGACATATGGAAAGATCTCCAAGAAAGGTATTATCAAGGTGACATATTTTGCATTTATGATTTACAAGAACAATTATATTTTACCAAGCAAGGAAATCAATCCATAGATCAATACTAAACTCAGTTGAAAAGTTCTTGGCAAGAGTTAGATAATTTCAGAACACTCACCTCCTGCACTTGTGCAAATAGATCTTATAGAGAGGAAGATTATATGATAAGGTTTTTAAAGGGGCTCAATGAGCAATATTCGGGTGTTAGATCCCAAATAATGCTCATGGATCCTCTACCTAATATAAACAAGGCATTTTCCTTGCTTATGCAGCAAGAAAGACAATTTGCTCTCCCCTCTAATGAGCCAAGAATCTTCAACGGTACTAGTGATAATTCTGCTCGAAGAGGAAGATATAGAAGAAGAGGTTTAAGAGGAGCTGCAAGAAGCTCTAACATTGGCAACATGAGAGGAAGAGGATCAAATTCTAAAGTCTGAACTTTCTTCAACAAGGTTGGACATACCATAGATGTGTGCTACAAGAAACATGGCTTTCCTCCTCATTATAAGTTCAGTAGCAATGTCAACAATATAAGTAGCTCGGCTGATAATGACACAACCAATGCACTCACTAGAGAAGTACACCTCATAGGCTTTACTTCTGATCAACATAAAGCTATTTTAGCTATGTTAAAGGAGCCTGTAAATCACAACAACAATCATATCAATACAATTTCCTTGGCTGACTCAAGTAAGGGGCAATTTTCAGGTAATTCTCACAACCTATCTAACAAATTGAATAAGGAAGCTTGGATAATTGACACTGGAGCAACAAATCACGTCTGTCACTCCTTGTCAAGATATCAATCTATCAAGAAAATTGACAATGTGATCATTAAGATGCTTGATGGAAACCAACTTGCTACTACCATATCTGGAACAGTTATGTCTTCTAATGATCTTTACTTAACTGATGTGTTCTATATAACTAAGTTCTCTTTTAACATGATATTTATTTCCAAGCTTACCAAGAGCCTCAAATGTTCTCTGATTTTCTCTAAAACCAATTATAAAATACAGGAGCAAATCATATTGAGGATGATTGGTGTAATTGAAGAAAAAGAAGGCTTATATACTCTTAATTCTGAAAGCTTGTCATCCCTACATAATAAATGCATAAACATAGTCAACAATGTAAAAAAAGATGTATGGCATAATAGACTTGGGCATCCTTCAAATGCCAAAATTTCCATTCTCAATAAATAATTCCCTTTCATTCGTTATAATTCAAAGCACAAACCTTGTGATGCTTGTCATTTTTCCAAACAAAAGAAACTGAATTTTCAAAACAGCATTAGTAGTTCTGATTTTACCTTTGATATTATCCATGTTGACATATGGGGACCTGTTTCTATCCCCTCTACTTTAGGCTATGGATACTTCTTAACTATATTAGATGATAAATCTAGACATACATGGTTGTTTTTCATGAAGAATAAATCTGAAACTGCAACATATATAAAATCTTTTGTTGTCCTTGTTAAGACTCAATTTGACATCACCTTGAAATGCATATGCTAAGACAATGGTGTAGAATTTAGAATGAATAAATTTACAACTCTAATGGCATATTGGATCAAATAAGTTGTTTGAGACTCTAGAACAAAATGGTATTGTGGAGAGAAAACATCAACACATTCTTGGAGTTGCAAGAGCCTTGATGTATCAATCTTCTATGCCTAAATGCTTTTGGAGTTATGTTATTGTGCATGTTGTGTTTTTAATCAACAGGTAGCCTTCCACTATTTTGAACAACAAATCTCCTTACCAGGATCTTTTCAATCATGATCCTAATCTTCTTAATTTGAAAGTTTTTGGATATTTGTGTTATGCTTCGACTTTAGTTAACAACTGGAGAAAATTTTATCCTAGAGCTAGGAAGTGCACTCCCTAGGTTTCAAACATGGAGTTAAAGGCTAAATTCTCCATGACTTGGAAACTATAGAGACTTTTGTATCCCAAAATGTTGTATTCTATGAAGAAGTATTTCCCTTCTCTGTTGAAAACAAACTGGAAGAGAGTAGAAATGATGAGTCTCTACCTACTAACCCATTTAACCAAGGTGATCATTATTTAGATCACCAACCTTATGATATGCCTCTCAGCTCTCAACCCGATCAAGCCAACCAGATAGATCACATTGATGAGCCACATGAATCATTTGAGGTTATCCCTAGGGAGGGACAAAGTGACAATATTAGAACCTCTAGTAGGATAAAGAGAGCTCCTAAATACCTTGAAGACTATCATTGCATCCTGATGAATTCTAGGAGTAATTTAGTCATACCAAGTACCCTATGTCCTCTGTTTTGTTCTATAATAACTTAACTCTTACCTATGAGAGTTTCATTCTCAATATTTCCTGCATATCTAAACCTAGTGATTACTACCAGGCCATCCAACACCAACATTGGATAGATGCCATAAAGGAAGAACTGTAAGCCTTAGATAAAAATGAAACATGGATCATCACTAACCTTCCCAAAGACAAGAGAGCTATAGGTTGCAAATGGATCTTTAAAAACAAAAACGACACTAATGGAACCATTGATAGACATAAAGTCAGATTAGTGGCTAAGGGTTACACACAAACATCAGACATAGACTACTTAGACACCTTCAGCCCTGTTGTAAAAATCACAACAATTAGAGTCATCCTAGCCTTAGCTTCCATTAAGATCTGGGACCTTCATTAACTTGATGTTAACATTGCCTTCCTTCATGGAAACTTAGTTGAAGAAGTTTACATGAAAATCCCTCAAGGTCTCAACATCACTGATAAATCAAAAGTATGCAAACTTCAAAAATCCTTATATGGATTGAAGCAAGCTAGTAGGCAGTGGAATGTCAAACTTAGTGCTATCCTAATGCAAAATGGCTATTCCCAATCTAAAGCAGGTTATTCTTTGTTCAGTAAAAACTCTCACCATTCCTTCACTGCCATATTAGTGTATGTTAATGACTTAGTGCTAGTTGGGAATGACAGAATAGAAATTCAATTTGTTAAGCAACTTCTAGGCAAGAAGTTCAGCATCAAAGACCTTGGTACTTTAAAGTATATTCTTGGAATTGAAGTTGCTAGGACAAGGAAGGGAATCAACCTCTACCAAAGAAAATATATCCATGATCTTCTCTAAGACACAAGGCTGCTTGTACACAAGCCTGTTTCAACACCTATGGACAACACTATAAAACTCCATAGCAACTCTAGTTCTAGGCACCCTAATCCCACTGCCTATAGAATGTTAATAGGATGGCTTGTATACCTTACTTACACTAGACCTGGCATCTCTTTTGGTGTTAGTTGCTTAATTCAATTCTTATCCAAGCCCACAACAGATCACTACAATGCATGACTAAGGATCCTTAGATATCTTACGAATGCTCTTGGAAAGGGATTTTTTTTTCCTAGCAACACCGAGATCAGCCTAAAAGGGTTTAGTGACTTTGATTGGGGGTTAGACACTAGAATATCTGTAAGAGGGTTATGCTTCTTCATTGGTGATTCTCTCATATCCTGGAAAAGCAAGAGGCAGAGGACTGTCTTAAGATCCTCTACAGAAGCTGAATATAGAGCCATTGCTCTTGCAGGTTGTGAAGCTCAATGGTTAACTTAACTTTTCAATGACTTGATTGTCTTTAACATTAATCATATTGTCTTATATTGTGATAACCAATCAGCTCTTTATATTGCAGCAAATCATGTCTTTCATGAAGAGAGAAAACATATTTAAATGGATTGTCACTTAATTAGGGAGAAGGTTTTAAATGCAATTGTTCACTTGATGCCTATTTTTATAAAATTTCAAATTGCACATATTCTGACCAAAGCCCTTGCCTCTGCCAAGTTCTAACCCCTTTCATCCAAGCTTGGCTTTTGTGACATACATAGTCCAGCTTGCGGGATGTTAAAATATGAATCTAATTCAACTCAAGGAGAGGCTCAAGGAAGCATAAGCCAAGGACTTGAAGATAAGGGAACCAATGATCAAGACCTTGAAGATGAAGTTGTCCACGAACTTAAAGGCAATGTTTATGATTCAATCAAACAGAGAAAACATTTCCTTGATAATGAAGCTACTATTGGCCAAGAAGATGGAGCCAAAACCAACCTTATTGGCTAGACTTTCAATGATAATTTTCTTAAAACTGTTTTGGTAGAGTAGACCAGTCTGCTTGTAAATCAAGCAATTAATTTTGGCATGTGATGTATTGTTTTTCTTACGGTTATTTTAGTTGAGAGTGAATTGGTTAAGTTAGTTTTGTTTTAGTTAGAGAGGATGTCATCTTTATCATCCTATAAATTGTATCATTCATTCAGTTTTACAATCAATAAAAATCAGAACAGTTTTATTCACTTCTATTCAATTCTTCTTTGTTTGTTCTTTGCAAGTTATCTTCCATTGTTTCATCTCTTGTTCATCATCTTTTGCTCCAAGAAGTATAATTGTCATAATGTGTAGATACAAAATCATTTCAGAGAATTTGTCTTTCGGTTATTTTAGTTGAGAGTGAATTAGTTAAGTTAGTTTTGTTTTAGTTAGAGAGGATGTCATCTTTATCATCCTATAAATTGTATCATCCTATAAATTGTATCATCCTATAAATTGTATCATCCATTCAGTTTTACAATTAATAAAAATCAGAACAATTTTATTCACTTCTATTCAATTCTTCTTTGTTTGTTCTTTGCAAGTTATCTTCCATTGTTTCATCTCTTGTTCATCATCTTTTGCTCTAAGAAGTATAATTGTCATAATGTATAGATACAAAATCATTTCAGAGATTTTGCAGTGAAACGAGTGAGAACACTACGACATTAATAATTATGACTCCCTTATCCACAAAGAAGCCTAGTTAAATTTGGGTATGGCTGGCTGGTTGTGAAATTATAGAAAATCATGATGCTTAAAGTAGACGATAATTTTTTGGACCCAAACTTATAAAATTTTCAAATATTCTTAGTTTTATTTTTCCTCCTATAACCCCATACTTTCTTACGGGTACACATGTACTATCTCACACTTTGTGTCACTCCATGTATCATAGGTTTATGATTGGTCAGAAAAATATATTTAAACTAAAATTTAATTATTAAATATTTTTCTGATCAATCATAATTTCATGATACATGGAGTGACATAATTTGTGGGACAGCAGATTTGCTCCCCTTTCTCACACCTTTGACTACTCATATTCTCAAACCCCTCTAACTCCATCTTCTCTATTCTACAAATATATTGTTAACTTCTATATTCTTCTAACCCCACACTGTAACATTTTCTATATATTCCTTAAAAGTCACCAACATTCTTCTCGATCAAACCCCACACACTTTCATTCTACTCACACCATCTTCATCTATTTTGCTCATTCTTTTAACCTTTGAAAGCCAAATTCTTTACATTCTGAGACCTCTTGGAATGCATTTAGAATTGGAGACATGTAAAATAATATCAAATATTTAATAAATTAATTATTTTTATGATCAATCACAATCTATAACACATTAGAGTGAAAAATAAGTTTAATTTATATATAAGGATAATATACTATAAATTGAACCTATAAATTATTAAAATTTATAGGTTTAATTTATATAAAGGATTACATATTTTATTATAAGCTGAATTGTTATGGCTACTCATAATTTGCAAGTTGATGAGCAGTATTGTTACCGTAGGTTTTACTTAACTAATAGCATTTTCAATGGTGTAACCTATTTTTTCGTTCTTAAATGGTCTTACTTATTATTTTATATTTGTTTATATATTCTAACAACTTAAGCAATTCATGTCAAAATCAACTCCAATAGTGCAACTCTATTTTCGTTCTTAAATGGACCCTACAAATTTATCACACATCTATATTTCACATTAATATTAATTTTTTCTCTCTCTTCTAACAATTTTTTTTTCATTTTTAATGTAGTTTCAACTATAAGAACGATGTCTATTTTATTTACTGTTGTCAAATAAACACAAGAATGAGTTTTCTCCAATAATGAAATAGGAAGAAAAACGTTTTTAATTAATTATGAACTCACTTTTTTTTTCCACCGTTGTGGGTGCTATTTCACATCGTTTAAAAATCAGGTTCTGAAATAATTATAAAAAAAGGTGTTTTGAATAATTAAAAAAGTTGTTTTTAAAACTCGTATGTAAGCAGCCCATCACAACTTAGAACAAGTTTGGGCATCAATCTTATAGTCTAGTTTTTTTAAGCAGACCCAACCTAATTCTAATTGTATGCCAGTGAGCACAACCCCATTAAAATGAATGGAGATCCTCCCTCTCTTAATCTTCTTATCGTTTTATCTCACACCAGTTAGAATTTTCAAATAAATTAAAACTAATACTTCATTTTAATTTTATTTTATAAAAGTAATATAGTAATATTTATGTGTTTAAATTTAAGTAAATACAACAGGGAATGTGACACAAAATGGAGACAGAGATCTGCATTCCATTGAAATAGCTGTTTTTGACATGTCTAATTTCAATATTGTTTAGGAAATTGAATATCATTGATTTTTTTTTTTAATTTTATATCCATCCATAGCCACAATTTCTTCTTTAATTTGAAGTGGATGCACTCATTGGTCATTGAATAATTATTATAATTTTCCACCAAGTACAACAACTACATGAAGAGAAAGCAAATAAACAAAATAGAGAAATTGAATCATGATACTATATTAGTATTTTATTGAAAATAAATATTCAAAAGTTATAAAAAATGAAAGAGTTTTTCAATTTTTAATTTTAATTTTTTAATTATATATGGAACAATTAGAATTCAAAAAATATTAATTGTAATGATTAAAATTGAGTGAGAAAAAATATCATAAAGCTTGGGGTGAAACAGAATAGTAATTCTTACAGAGTGATAGGAAATCATAATAGAATACATAGATTAATACAAATATTTAATAAGTGGAATGATACAGTTTTTTAAATAAAATTATCAATGACTTTTTAATTTTATATTCATCCATAGCTACACTTTCTTCTTTAATATGACATGGTTGCACTCATCAATGATAGAAAATATATATCTTTTTATCGTATATTATCTCAATTGTTATTGATCACCACTTGTGTTGAGGATGTTTGAAATATGTTATTATATGAAATCTCACTCAAGTCTCTTGTTATAATGTGCACCAGATATAAGCACCAAATAGAAACACCTCATGGGCAGGTGGGCACATGGGTGTGCTAAGGTTTATAATCTTTATTCTCTAATAATATATTGGTAGCCGCTCAACGCTCCCGGGGATGTAGGCACAATTGGCCGAACCTCGTTAACAAATTCTCTTGTTTCTTCTTTTCTATTTATTGTATGCCTTTATTTGATTGCTTCTGGCCAACGCTGTGCAACGATCGCTTCCGCTGCGCAATGATCGCTTCCACTTCACCAAAAATTGGTATCAGAGCCAATTGGTATATGGCTCTTAACCCATACGTCAGATAATGGCTAAAGAGAGGGTGAGTGCGTGATGGCTAGACAAGGTGCGTCAAAGGTAGTGGCAAAGATAGAGTAGATGAGTTGAAGGAGAAGGAAACATGGCAGATAGAGACACAACCCCATAAGTTCATGTATTGGGTTAGGATCAATGTGGAGATAGAGACAAAGGTGTTGAGTTAGATGTTGACAATATCTCTCTAGATGTTGAGAGAATGTTCTCATTGGAGATGAGAAAGAAAATATCGTAATGGCATGTGTGAGACGTCATAGTGAAAGATATTAATTGTTAGCAGATCCACAAAAGCACAAGGGCGATGACTGACTTTGATATAGGGTGTGACATGGGCATTGACTTTGATGCAAGTTATAACACGAGCTTTGGTAGAGATGCAAAGGTGTGACATGGGCATTGGATTGGATGCAAGGATGTGACACAGACATTAGTTAGCATTAACGCAAGGTGTGTGATGTGGGTATACTCCTTATGGTGGAGTATGATAGTTCTTTTGAACTAGGATTGTCGGAGTAGACAATGGTGGTAGCGGTTGCGGCTTTACAAGGAAGCTCCAAGATTCAGATTGACTGAGTATTGAACAAGATGATTGTTGATGAACTTTTGTGTAGAGGTTCCAATATATCGAAAGACTTCCTAACAATAGGTGGCTAGGCGGTGTGTTCCATTTGATGGCGGTACGGGAAGCTGCACTACAAGTTTGGAGAGCTAGTCTCTTGGTAACATCGCCAATGATACTCATAAGGTCTATGTTGTAGGGAAGCAATTAAAGAGAATTAGACATTGAACAAGGTGGAGTCATATATTCGCTAAGGTGAAGATTCATGTGTAGATTTCCTAAGGAACTATATATTCGTCTATTTCAATCAAGGTGGAGATTGTTGGGGATGTTTGAAATATGTTATTATATGAAGTCCCATATTGCCTAGAATTAGAATAGAGTAGAATATCAATGTTATATATTAGACTCAAACATCACCAATGATACTCATAAGGTCTATGTTGTAGGGAAGCAATTAAAGAGAATTAGACATTGAACAAGGTGGAGTCATATATTCGCTAAGGTGAAGATTCATGTGTGATTTCCTAAGGAACGAGATATTCGTCTATTTCAATCAAGGTGGAGATTGTTGGGGATGTTTGAAATATGTTATTATATGAAGTCCCATATTGCCTAGAATTAGAATAGAGTAGAATATCAATGTTATATATTAGACTCAAGTCCTTTGTTATAATGTGCACCAGATATAAGCATCAAATAGAAACACCTCATAGGCAGGTGGGCCCATGGGTGTGCTAGGGTTTGTAATCCTTATTCTCTAATAATATCTTGGTAGCCGCTCAACGCTCTCAGAGACGTAAGCACAATTGGCCGAACTCCGTTAACAAATTCTCTTGTTTCTTCTTTTCTATTTATTATATGCCTTTATTTGATTGCTTGTGGCCAACTCTGCGCAACGATCGCTTCCGCTGCACCAACAACTTGTTATAGAAGTTTTACAATACTATCTTATGTATTAGCCAATTTTGAAAACGAAGAACAGAATAGTGAGCCAAGGCAACTTTTATTAGCAAACAACAATGCAACAACAAACTAATCACAACAATAACCAATCACACTTTCCAACTTAACTAAATGACTCAATCCAATACTCAAGATTCTTTTCTCATTCTTCCTTTCTCTGCACGTGTATTTTGTGCATTTTATACATTTTCTACTTTTGGTTAGTTAGTTGGAAAGTAGTTGTTGACAGTTTCTATAAATAGAAACTCTGATTCTAGTTTGATTCATTCAATTCATTCTTTTCATCAATCAAGTTCAATTCAATTCCTCACTTCTCTATATTCTTTTTCATTCTTTTACTCGTTCATTCACTTTTTCATCTCTCAAAATATATTCTCCTTCATTCTTATTTTATCATATGGTATCAAAGTTCGTTTTTTAGCTCTGCTACATTCAACATCATGTCATCTCTCACAAACACATATGCACCAGCCATGGATCCCTCACAGGACCAATCCCTTTTTTACATACACCTCTCAAAAAATCCAGCCTCGACCCTTGTATCACCTCTGCTCATAGGAGAGAACTATCACTAGTGGTCAAGATCAATGGTGATGAGTCTTATCTCCAAGCAGAAATTGGAACTCGTTGATGGAAGCATCTTGATGCCAACGAAGACAGATCCAACAAGCAATGGCAGAGAGCAAACAATCTAGTGAAATCATGGATCGTGAGATTAATGTCACCCTCAATTGCAAAAAAGCATCTTGTGAATAGACAAGGCTTATGAAGTATGGGATGAGTTAAGAGAAAGATTCTCACAAGGAAATTTTTTTCGCATAGCTGAGTTATAAGAGTCTATTACAAATTTTAAGCAAGGGGAATTGAGCATCATAGACTACTTCACTGAATTGAAGATCCTATGGGATGAATTTGACAATTGCAGGCCTCTTCCAACTTGTGACTGTGAATTTCCAGCAACCTGTAGTGCCATGAAGAGCACAAAGGCACACAGATCAGAAGACAAAATTATCAAGTTCTTGAATGGATTAAATGATTCTTATGGAATTGTGAGATATCAAATCCTACTAATGGATCCCCTGCCGACAATGAGCAAAGTTCTTTCTCTAATTGGACAACAAGAAAGGCAACTTACAGGGCAAGATGATGCCAAGGTGATGTCAACATATGCAAATTGGAGAAAAGGAAGTGCACCTGAAAGAGGACCCGATGCAGTGAAGGCCAATTTTGGCAAAGGAACACCTAAGCAAACCAGTTATGCAAGAGGAAATCAAGCATCAACAAACAAAACAACATGGGGTAAGAGTGCAAATTCAGTGAAGTTTTGCACCCACTGCAAGAAAAGTGGGCACACAGTTTCCCACCAAACTTTCAATGCACAAGGAGTAAGCAAAGAAACACAACGATGACTTGTGACACAAGGAGCAAGGATTTAGCTGAGACTAACAAGAACGAAACAGTTTTTGGCCTAAGTCAACAACAATATGAAGGCTTGGTCCACATGTTGAAGCAATCTAACACAATCCCTACAACAAGTCACAACAGTGTGATGAGCACAAGCACTACCCCCATTGCTCAAAAGGCTAAAAATGAGAAAGGTATCTCTAACCCTGAATGTCAATATGTATTATGGATCTTAGATAGTGGAGCCATTGACCACATAAGTGCCTCTTTATCCCTTTTCTCCACATATCATAGAATTAGGCCTATTACTGTAAACCTTCCAAATAACTCTATAGTGATTGCATACATATGAGGGACAATCCCCTTAAATAATCACTTGTCCATACATAATGTTCTCTATTTACCTAGTTTCTCCTTTAACCTCCTCTATATACCTAAGTTAACCTCAAATTCATCTTGCATATTGTCTTTTGATGAGTAAGTTAACCTCAGGAAATGGATTCTTTGAGGATGATTGGTACAGCTAGGATCACACATGGCCTTTATGTTCTGAAGACAACTAGGCACCAACACAAACAATCCTTTTCTCTTTCCACTTCTGTAAATCTTCCTACATCTAGTCTATGGCATTATAGATTAGCACATGCCTCCAATACTTGTATGGATACTATAAAAGCAAAATTTCCTTTTGTAACTTTCAATAAAGAACATGTTTGTGATGTCTGCCACTTAGCTAAGCAAAAGAGATTAAGCTTTCCTACTAGCCAAACACAATCTTTACATGCTTTTGACATGATACATGTAGACATTTGGGAGCCAATTTCAAATTTCTCTATACATGGACACGGATTTTTATAACAATTGTTGATGATAAGTCAAGGTACACATGGATCTACTTATTAAAAACCAAAGGTGAAGCAAGAAAAACATTGCAGGATTTCATTACCATGATCAGTACTTAGTTCTCAAGCAAAATAAAAACAATAAGGAGTGACAATGGTGCTGAATTCTCTATGGCTTCCTTCTACTCTGATAAGGGAATCAAGGACCAGACATCTTGCAGATACACACCTCAACAAAACAGTGTGGTAGAGAAGAAGCACCAACACTTGTTGAATGTAGCAAGAGCACTCTTAATTCAAAGTCAAGTTCCAAAATTGTATTGGTGTTATGCTATTAGGCATGTTGTGCACATCATCCATCTGTTACCCACACCAGTCTTGGAAGGAAAATCACCTCATGAAATCCTATACAACACTGAGCCTAACATTACACACTTGAAGGTTTTTGGCTCGCTCTGCTTCACAAGCACCATATCTGTCAATAGGTCCAAACTTGATCCCAAGTCAAGCAATTGCATCTTCTTGGGATACAAGGAAGGTATAAAAGGATATGTTGTTCTCCATCTAAATTTCAGGTGCCTTGATATCAGTAGAGATGTGATTTTTCAGGAAACCATTTTCCCATACAACACACAATCAATCCATTTAGACCAGAGTCTCCCCCTACCTATCAATCACACTCCTCCTCTATATGATGACTTGTTCCATGGTTCTTCTTCAAACACTCAACTTGACCACACAACCCAACACACATCAGATATATCCCCTACTGACCATGATCCAACACAAACACAAACCTTGATAGAACCATCTTCCATACGAAAAAGCACCAGACCCACCAAAACACCTACCTATCTACAAGACTACCACTGTGCCCTGGCTAACCAAACACACACAAAAACCTCTCATCCCTTTCCTCTATCATCTTACCTCTCTTATCAATCCTTATCACCCTCATACAGATCACTAATTCTCTCAATCTCTACTCACGGTGAACCCACAACTTACACTCAAGCAATAAAAGACCCTCATTAGAAAGCTGCCATTGAAATAGAACTTGATGCTCTTAACCAAAATCAAGCCTGAATTCTCACTGATTTATCTGATGACAAGAATGGGTTTTCAAGCTCAAACATAAGCCTGATGGCAATATAGAAAGGTACAAGGCAAGGTTAGTAGCCAAAGGATTCACACAAACTGAGGGTATTGATTATATGGACACCTTATCCCCTGTTGTCAAGGTTAGCATAGTCAGATTAGTCTTGGCACTAGCATCCATACATAATTGGCATTTGAAGCAGCTACATGTCAACAATGCATTCTTCATGGTAACTTAAGGGAAGAAGTTTATATGGTTGCTCTTCTTGAACTCCCCTCTAAATCACCAACTCAGGTATACAAACTACAACAATCGCTCTATGACCTCAAGCAAGCAGGGAGACAGTGGTTTGCCAAATTGTCTACCTTTCTCAACAGTCATGGCTATGCCAAATCCATCAATGATTACTCCTTATTCATCAAGCATATGCACTCAAGATTGATAGCCATCTTCTTGGTTTATGTGGATGACATCATCCTTGTTGGTAACCATCTTGAGGAACTCAACATAGTCAAACAACAATTGGATTCTGCTTTCAAAATCAAAGACTTTGGTATCTGAGATTCTTCTTAGGTTTTGAGATTTCTAGACAACATTCAGGACTCTCAATCAACTAGAGAAAGTATGCCTTGGAATTTATTTCAGATGCAGGATTGATTGGCTGCAAGCCATCAAAGACTCCCATGGTTTTTGGCACTCACTTACACCAAGACTCCACCCCTCTCTACTATGATGCTCCTGTTTATAGAAGACTCATTGGCAAACTAATCTACCTAACAAACTCCAGACCATACATCACCTTTGTGGTCAATCAACTTGCTCAATTTATGGCTAACCCTACAACTTCTCATCACAACACAGCCATCAAGGTCCATAGATATCTAAAAGGAAATCCAGCTTTGGGATTATACTTTCCTTCCAATTCACATCAAGCCATACAATGGTAGTGATTGGGCATCTTGCCCTGACATAAGGAGATCTGTAACTGGCTATTGCATCTACCTAGGAAAATCACTCATCTCCTGGAAATCAAAGAAGCAAAAGATTGTGGCCAGAAGCTCATGTGAGGCAGAGTATAGGGCCATGACTATCACAACATGTGAAATCAAATGGTTGAATTACTTGTTGGATGATTTGCACCTACAATCAATACACCATCCTACTCTTTATTGTGACAACCAATCAGCCATACACATTGCCTCAAATCCAGTTTTTCATGAACGAATTAAGCATATCAAGCTGGATTGCCACACTCTAAGAGAAGTCTGCATCAACAAAGCTCTAAAGATACTACCTATTTCAACTAAGCTACAACTGGCAGATTCCTTAACAAAATCTCTTGGTGTAAAAGATTTTCCCACCATTCATCTCAAGTTGGGTCTCATCAATCTATGTGCCCCAGCTTGTGGGGNNNGGGGGGTATTAGCCAATTCTGAAAACGAACATCAGAGTAGTGAGCCAAGGCAACTTCCTTCAGCAAACAACAATGCAACAACAAACTAATCACAACAACAACCAATCACACTTTCCAACTTAACTAAATGACTCAATCCAATACTCAAGATTCTTTTCTCCTTCTTTCTTTCTCTGCACGTGTATTTTGTGCATTTTATACATTTTCTACTTTTGGTTAGTTAGTTGGAAAGTAGTTGCTGACAATTTCTATAAATAGAAACTCTCATTCTAGTTTGATTCATTCAATTCATTCTCTTCATCAATCAAGTTCAATTCAATTTCTCACTTCTCTATATTCTTTTTCATTCTTTCACTCGTTCATTCACTTTTTCATCTCTCAAAATATATTCTCCTTTATTCTTCTTTTATCATATTATGTTCTTAATTGAGTGTTATTTTCTCAAAATCTCTCCCCGCCGCATGTTGAACACGTCTGTGATGAACATTATATTCTTACTTTGTTTGGTAAACTAGTAAGTTACTTGTGCCTTAATGTGAGATGATATTTTTTTTTGCCTCATAATACATGTACATTTATAATTTTTGCCTCATGGTTAAGAACAAACATGTTATTTGTGCATTCACATGGTTAAGAATAGATATGTTATTCATATATTCATAGAAGGTTAAGAACACACATGTTACTCGTGCATTCGATTGGTTAAAAACACACATATTACTCATGTATTTGCGTTATTAAGAGCACATATTATCTGTGCGTTCACAAGATCCAAACATGTTCGAACACATAAAGAAAAATAAATGATAATGATGTTGTGACACTTCTATTGAAAATGTTACAATTAAAACACATATGATACCATATTATATATGCCTTAAAGGTAAACATTCCCACTGAATACAAGACCCACAAGAAAAGAAAATACCAACAAAACAAAATTATAGAAAATGCTCTATATCTATTCCAAAAGCCACATATTTTCAATGTTAAGATGGTTATATTAAGAACCATATAACCAAACACTAAACTCTATATCCAGAGGCCAAATTTCATATAATTGATAACATTATTATCCAACTTAAATAATTTCATCATAACTCAACATAACTTTCAATAAGAGAGAGAAAATTGTGATGCTATAATCTTATATTCATTTGGTGATGGAAACCATGAGTGAGGGAGAAATTTTTAGAGAATAAAATTAATTAAAAAATGGATTGAAAGACAAAACAATTAGATTTAAAGGTATTGGCAGAGACGATAATCTGTATTTAATGGACAATAAGTATAATAGCATAGATTCATGGAATGAATTGAAAAGAAATTGGAAAAAGTAGTAATGTTTTTACATGTGTATTCTAATGGTTAATAACATACATGTTTCTCGTGCATGTGCATTCTAATAGTTAAGAACACACATGTTATTCGTTCATTCATTTGCATGGTTAAGAAAACATATGTTACTTGTGCATTCACATGGTTAATAGCACATGTGTTACCCGTGCATTCGTGTGATTAAGAACATACATGTTAAACGTACATTCTCATGATTAAGAAACACACATGTAACCCGTGTATTCACATTGTTAAGAACACTCATGTTAATCATACATTCATATGGTTAATAATACTATATTACTCGAGCATTCTCATGAGATAGATTGATTTTGACGAATATTTAGAAACACATAAGTATCAATATTATTAAATATATATTAGTAATATTGTGTAATAATTTGATAAAATAAAATAAAATACATAGAACACAAATATTGTGAATTAATTTTATTGAATATGTTTTCTATCATTTAACGACATAATGTCTTCACAACTTTTGTCGCATTGTAAGCTATGATAATATATTAATAGTCTATAAATTGACAAATCGTACAACATATTGATTAGATATATATAGTAAGGCATGATAATATATAATTGAGTACAAACTATCATTACCATAGTAATATGAACTCAAATGATATAAATAAATATTTTGGTCAGAAAAATCACGAGTTTCACAATAATTGTTACAAAGTAGCAAAATATATAAATTGATATTGTTATATATGCAATGTTAATAACAAATATAAGAAACAAAATAAAGCAAATCAAGTGTATTTAAGTGTCTATATTTAAATATTTCATGTATTTTGGATTCACAAATAGGGTTTGTTATAATTTAGTTTGTTATTTCTTTTTGTGTAACTACAAAATAAATAAATCTATGAAAAATAAACAAAAAATCTATGAAAAATGAGAACAGATTTATAAAATAAGAACAGATCTACAAAATAAACAAACATTAATGAAAGATACACTTTAAAGAAAAATTTTATTTGTCATTTAATTTTATATTGATTCATTTATTTTGAAAATATATTTCTTCTCTCAATCAATTATAAGTTATAAAACAGTTGTAATATATTTTCTCTCCATATATATGATTTATTTATTAAAATTTTCATTTGAAATATAATTTTTAATGTATAACCATTTTTTAATATGTAATTAACTTCTACATATACTGAAACAACTTAAAAAATAATGTAATAGTCTTTTAGCACATTTCTATCTTTTCATCTTATAAATAATATTAACTATAACATTATTTTTTAAATTATTATATATACTTCTTTCGGCCAAAATTTCGGTTTAATAAGGCATTCATATGTGGCAAAAGAAAAGTAAGGGTTACAAAGATCACCATCATGATTCATTGATCATGTGATCATGTCATATGATTCATGTTCCTTAGAAATGTAATTCATGTATGTGTCTTTTATTTAAGATTATATATAGGGAACTACTTGAGTGAGAACAATTCTCATATAAAAATTGTGAGAACAATAAATCTAGACCTTGTAACCAATCATGGATGGTTAGTAGCTCCATATATATTTTAAATCATATTTTAAGAAGAATGAGTGTGATGAGGAAGTTTAGGCAATTTGAGATGCAACTGATAAAAATGGGGAGAGGTGAGTTAAGATGAATGAATGAAATCGAATTATGCTCATAAATATGACATTAATGTTGACGTATCGTTACACAATTAATATCAAAATTATTTTAAATTTTAACTGAAAATATAACATAGCATTTAAGTCTTTACTCAGTTAAATTATTATCAATATTACTATAAGACGACAAATGGCAAACACAAGATTAAATTATGGAATGAAAGAGCGCACATGTTACTGGTGCATTTGCATAGTTAAAAATACAGGTGAACATTTAAATTTATTAGAATCACTTGTAAATGTATTAATCCTCACTTGCAAATTTATTAGATTAAATTTATTAGAATCATGGTTAAAGACCACATCTTAAATCCTCACTTGCAAATTTCTTAGAATCAAATTGAGTTATTGTTCATTTTTATTCACATTTAAATTACAATGAATGAAATCGAATTTTTCTAATAAATATTAACTTAATAATCACGTATCATTACACAATTATTAACAAAATTATTTCAAATTTTAACTGAAAGATAATCATATCATTTAAGTCCATAATCAATTGAACTATAATTATTATTACTATAAGAAGACAGATGAAAACCATAAGATTAAATTATGGAATGAAACACAATGAATGAATAAGAAAGGGAATGAACGGATGCAAAGTCATATTCCTATCGTTCAACACAAAATGATCTCAATTATTTTTTTTTATTTGTTACAAATCTTAAATGATGTATTAATCATTACTTGCAAAAAATTTAGAATCAAATTGAGTTATTGTCCATTTATTTACATTTAAATTGCAATGAATGAAATCAAATTTTGTTCATAACTATTACCTTAATGTTCACTATCGTTACACAATTATTATCAAAATTATTTCAAATATTAAATGAAATATAATCATTTTAACTGAAAGATAATCATATGATTTAAGTTCATAATCAATCAAATTATTAGCATTATTACTATAAGATGAAAAACGGAAACCATAAGATTAAATTATGGAATGAAACACAATGAATGAATAAGAAATGGAAGGAACGGATGTAAAGCCACATTCCTATTGTTCAATACAATTTGATCCCAATTATTTTTTTATTTGTTCCAAATCTTCAATAATGCATTAATCCTCACTTACAAATTTCTTAGAATCAAATTGAGTTTTTGTCCATTTATTCATATTTAAATTGCAATTAATGGAATCAAATTTTGCTCATAAATATGACATTAATACTCACGTATCGTTACACAATTATTATCAAAATTATTTCAAATATTAACTTAAATATAATCATAACATTTAAGTCCATAATCAATCAAATTATTATCAATATTACTATAAGATGACAAATGACAACCATAAGATTAAATTATGGAATGAAAAATACAATGAATGAATAAGAAATGGAAAGAAAAATGGAAAGCCACATTCCTATTGGTGAATGGTGGTAGAATTTGATGAATCATAACATGAGTTTCAATTATATTTATCTATTTGTGTGATGAAGAATGAATGATTGTGGATTTCCTTCTATAGTTTCTATAAATAAAAAAGCAAACTCAACATGATTCGCATAGTTAATTCATGTTGTACAACAAAATAAATGAACCACAAGGTAAAACGAAAATAAAAAACATATAATCAATATTGTGTTACTTCTTGCTCAAGATTAGGTAACAAAACTTATAAACAACGGTTTCTTTACAAAATTAAGGGGAAATGATCAAAATAACAGAGTGTCACATATTATTTACTTTTTTCTTCCATTCTATCATCTCGTCACTGTTCATGTCATTTTCAACCTTACAATAACGATTATAGAAAATACTATAAATAAATTAAGAGATGCAAAGAGATATAGAAAAATAACCTACAATGTTACTTCAAGGGTGAACAAACAATAAATTTGATGCCCTTGTCATTAGAGATATCTCACTCCTCTAGTTATCCAAAAATAACAACAGATCTACAAAATAAACAAAAAATGATTTTAATGCAATATCTTCAATGAAAAAATTAATGAATAGATCTACATGCATAAAACCCTTTTAAAATAAGAAATTTTGAAATGGAAGAATGATATAAACCAATAAGAGAGAAAGAATGATTGAAGAAAAGAAGATGAATGAAATGAAGGAGTGAAAGAAAGAGACGAGGTTATCTGCTTAGTAATAAAATGGGAGAGAAAAATATGGAAGAGGGAAGAAGAATAAAGAGAAATGTCAAAGATAATAGCAAATGTTATAGTGTGGTGAGGTGCATTGGAGGTGATGAAGTTCTTTGAGTGAGAAAACTTTTATTGTGAGTATGACATGTGACACTTGCTAAGGTGTAAGAACCTTTTTTTTCTTATATAGTTAATAGATAGATGGGCAATAAATGAAACACAGAAGAATCATCATTGAATGGAAAGAAATGTTTTTCGTCATAATTTTGGGCAGGATATTTGATTATGGGAAAGTGAAAGCGACACAATATAATAATAACAATTTACTGCACATATACACATGCAAATTAATAAGGTTTTTCATGCCTTGATCAATAATAAGAATTCATCATAATATTCATTTTACGCTTTCACAATATTTTCGTAATATGGTATCAGAGCTTTCTTCCTGAAGGTTTTGGTCACCGTTGCGCATTCTCTAAAATTATTATCTTTCTCTTCCAAGATCCAACAAAGAATCATCATCAAGTCAACAATTCAACATGAAGTGGAGAAGTTTGTGAAGAGAAAAGATCGAAGGAAGAATGTGATGGCTACATTCCTCCATCAAAATATGTCCCTACCCTGGCTGCATTCCTGCATTAGTACAATTTGTTCTTTCCACCATCACATAAAGACTAGAAAAAGAAAAGAAAAAAGAAGAAGATTTGTTTTTGAAAAAATACTTAATACTATTCGTGAGTTCCAATTACAAATCCAAGCTTCTTTGAAGTGGAGAAAACAGAGGAATGACGGTGTCCAGACATGGCATGGAAGGCAAAGACAACGAGCATCACGAGCAGAAAATTGAGATTCCAAGCCTTAAAGGGTGATGATCAGGAAGCTTACACGAGAATTGTGAAGAGAGCAAGAATGAAAGATTAACTTTGCTTCTTGAAGAAACAAATAAACTACTTGTAAATTTAGGAGCAGTTGTTCAACGTCAAAAGGACTCCAAACATTCATACGGTATTGAACCCTTGGAAGATTCTGAAGCTGATTTACCCGAGTTAGACGCTTCAAAGATTGGAATTTCTAAGGAATATCCTCTAGATGAAGATGTGGTAGATTATGATAATAATGATGATTATAGTGATTTACTTGAAGTTAAAAGCAACCATGTTGTGTATTACCAACCTTGGTTGTGCTATGTTCAAAATATTTTGACACAGAAAGTAATACATCAGTTGTAGAAATTTCAGCATTAAAATCAAAAGCAAGAAGAGAAAGAATAAGATCACAATTCTACACCCTCAAAGATATATTTATATCACTCCGGTGATGATGGTTTCTATGATGTCGAAGCCATTCACCGCAAGAGAATCCACAAAGGGAAACTCGGTAATCTCAAGCGCAAACATCACCATGTGCTTCAATAACAACAAGATCAACAACAACAAGATCAACATCAACAACAACAACAACCATACACACTCTGATCATCACATTGTCAATTTTGTCCAAAGAATAAGAAGAGATGCATTTTTTTGGGTTCTTTTGCATACTCAAAGAATCCTCCAACAATGTAAAACCATGGAAAAACCATGGGAATATGGTCAAGATTTCTGACCAGAGAAATAATCAAGTGGTTGAGAAAATCCAATCACATCAGGATCGAGATTCTGATCCATCACATTATTATCAAATCAAATTATCAAGTTGAAGTCATGAACATTTACCCTCCAACTTGAGGGGGCTATCGGAGAACAAAGCTACCATGGCACATTTTACATATTTTACACATTTTACACATTTAACACATGTAGAATTGTTTTAGAATATGTGTTTATTAGTTTGTTAGTTAGGTAAGTTTGTTACCTATTCATGTACTATAAATAAGGTTTTTCATGTCTTGATCAAGAATGAGAATTCATCATAATATTTATTTTATGCTTTCGCAATATTTTGGTAATACTTTTTGGGACACTATGCTAGAATTCATATTTAACAATGGTCATTTAATAGTGTTTTCTAGCACAACGCTGTTAAATACAATATGGAAGATAATTAATAGCCCTCTTTTAAACAAGCGTTGTTATACTTGATATGTGTATATAGCTTTAACATCACTTTCTTCATGGAGTGTTGTTGTATATTTGCCTAAGATATTTAACAACATTTTTTAAGTAAGCGTTGTTGATTTGCATCTATTTAATAGCGCTTGCTTAATTAAATAAGTGTTGTTAAATGTGACATATCAACAGCACTCATTAAAATAAGCATTGTTAAAAATCGTACATTCAAAAAACGCTTGTTTTAGTTATCACTTAATATGTATTTATGAAATTATTTAATTTATTTTGAAAGATATAACTCAAGTAAATATTACACGAAAATAATCCTAATTGTTAACAAAAACTCATATGTTAGTTTTTCATATATAACACAACTTGGTCATACATATACAAAAAATGCAATTGGTTATTACTTTAAAAAAATATTCTAAATCACCAACCAATATTATTAAAATATAATATTAAGATATGTGATTTGACACAACAAAAACTCATATTTGGTAAGTAAATTATGTTATTTGTCATTCCATTATCAATAGTTAAACATAATATGACAACTAAATAATTTTAAAGAATTTTATATTTAAGAGCACTTTTTTAAGTAAACGTTGTTGATTTGAATCTATTTAACAGCGTTTGCTTAAATAAGTGATGTTAAAGGTAACATATCAACAACTCTCATTACAATAAGCTATGTTAATATTTATATATTCAAAAATGCTTATTTTAATTAGCATGAATCATTGCAAATTTAAAAACAAACATCACACACAATAATATATTCAAGTACAAAGTGAATCATTATCTTATTTTATTTTATTTATTTTTCTTTGATTTACTCTTGTTGCTTGTATTTACATTTATGTTAACTGCTTATTTTATAATATAGGAAATGTCAAGGTTGAAGCTATGTGGAACTGTTGGTGATTTACCAAACTTGAAATCTCTGTATGTATTTCTTGCATTTGACTATTATTTTTTCATCTATATTTTCTATGTAAATTTTAATTTAATTCTTATTATGTTGAATCTAAACTATGTCTTTCTGTCTTCTTATTTCTTCAGTTAAGGGAGAGAATAAATTCATATATTTGTCTTTTACATCTTTACCACATTCGTCACTTTCATTACTACATATAATCTTCTGGGTTAATGGATTTGAACTAAAGGAGATCAGTTCATGCAATGGTTTATGAATTGGGTTTTCAAAATGATGTTTATATTATCAAATCTCTGGCAAATGTAGTGGAATTTGGCATGCTTGTTACGTGTTTGATATAATGTCTGAGAGAGATGTTGCCTTATTTAAAAGTAGATATTTAACAACGCTTTCTTTAGTGAATACAGTTAAATGTTTATTTTCTAGATCATTACAAAAGCGTTGTTGAATATAAACATATATTCTACTGCGCTCACATAGACAATGCACAATAAGCGCTATTGAATGACAATTTTAAGTGTTGTTGTTTTGCTATTCTAGCATAATGGGAGTTATGATGGAAATGGAAGAAGAGGGATCAAAGGCCAAGGATGGAGAGGAAGGAAAGGGAAAATGTAGACAAACATCTCCCTTATTTGAGAGTGTAATATTAGAAAGGAGATGACTAAAATAATGATAATACAAAAAATATTTTTTTATTATTCCTTTAAAAATCTAATTAACAATGAAAAAATTAAAAAAATTATATAATTGTAACATTTTGTTAAAATCATTTAGGTATTTTGACATATTTGTCTCTAAAAAATCTCAACTTAGGGGCCATGAAAATTGACATGTGAATGATTTTAGATGGCTCTAAAAACCTCCAAAATTATTCTTTCTCTTTCCTTCAACTCCCAAACAAGGGAGCCTCTTTCCAAAATCATCCATTTCATTCCCTTCTAAAATAACACTTCCAAACAAAGCCTTAAACTTTACTTATTGGTGAAATTAATCTATACATAAAGATAATGTTAAATTACTAATAAGTTATCAAGGAAATCATTGTCATGAGACTCACAATACTGACAATAAGCCTATCAATGCAATATTGCATGTTAGTCAGAGTCGATAGCCGAAAGAAACCATCGTCAAAATAAAATTGATTAAGTAAAAGACAAGTAAATTTTAGAATTGAAAAACAACAATGGAGTAATATTGATATATAAATAATAATAATAATAATAATAATAATAATAATGTCAAAAATTTTAAAAAATCATAAGTGAGAAATTATCGTTGTTAATAATTTAAATATATCATTGTTAGTAATTTTCATGTTTTCATTTCCTGAATCCAATTCTAAATTCTAATCACTAAAATAATCAAGCCAATGATTTTATAGGATGTATATATATTTGATACTTATATTTTCTTTTCAATATGTTTTATGTCAATAATACATTGAACACTTTTAATTGTTGGACTTCGTCATTAGCTATTACAAAGGCGTGTGAAAAGTCATAATGAGCATCATGCATTTGCAGGTGCTCTAAAAAAGTAAAGTTTAAATAAATTAGTAACATACATGTGTTCTACCATTTGATTAAGGTTGCAGTAACTTCAATGAGCGTCAATTTTTATCCTAAAAACATATATTATCATATTCATGATAGACTATTTCAATAATATCATAAAAGAGACAAAGAAAAGTTGTTGAGAGATAAAGAAATAAATTGTATTATGAAGATTTATGATAGTTTAGATAAAGGAGGCATTAATCTATTGATTTTGGTGTTTTGTTGATTAATGTAGAGAGTAATTGAAAAATATATTTCTCTCATTTTACATCTTTTGATCTTTTATGCACATAGTTTCAAAAAATATTAAATAATATAAAAATTCAATAAAATTTGACTAAAACAATCACCTTTAATGCACATCGAAAACTGGATTTAAAAGGAAATGAAGAAACATGTGGTAAAAATAGGAGTAACAAATAAGAGTTTAATTGGAAAGTAAAATATAAATGTATATTGGGTTTCCAGAACATTAAAAGATTTGGAATAACATGGAAAAATTAAAATATTAGAATATATGGAACGAATGGAGTAACAAAGGTATTAAAATTTTCAAAAATATATGATTGTCTCGTTATTGAAAATGTTGGAAATAACATTTTTCATTTTCAAAATTTTCAGAAATATAATTGTACATATATGACAATTTAATAAAATTAAACTATTTACCTTTTAGTGATCATAAGAATTTAATAGAGCTTTACACCATTTATTAATACATGTGTATGAAAGAAGAGAAAAAAATAAAGCAAAGAGAGAGAGAAAAACAAACTCAGAAAATAGCTACCTATGTTTTTTCTATTTTTCTAATTTCTGTCATAGAACTCCGAAAACGTTGTTGTTCCAATCATTCCCTTCTTTCTTTCTTTTTCTGACATCTAATCAGTTTCTCTCATATTGCCACGTGTCACCCCATTCCTATTGCCCTACCCTTTTTCTTTGTCCTGTGACCATAATCACAATTCCAACGTGCCACAGGAGTTGCTCCGGCACCTTCTGAAAAATCAATTTTTCTTTAATCTCTTTTCTCTTCTTTCGTTTTCAATTAATTCTGAATTCTAAAGAAGAGGTAATTCATTCTCAAACAACTTTTTTTATTTCAAATTAAGGCTTATTATTAATTTCCAAAAGAACTTTTAATATATCTCAATGCATGCATGTATTGGGTTTTTTTTTAGAATTGATTGATTTTGTAAGCTACTATAGAGAATCTAATTTTTTTGTAAAATTGATTGATTTCCAATACATGATAATTCTAAGACAAACGACTTTGATTTTAATGTGGTTTTTTTCGAGATCAAGCTTAAGAATTTGATCTATGTAACCAATTTATATAAAATAGATCATCTAATCATTAGAATTAAACTATTTACGTATTTGTATCAATGCAGGAAAGGGAATAGTTGAAGGTAGGTGTGGTGGTGGTCCACTGGAGAGATGTCAAATCTAGATGTGGCAGGGTCGACGCTAATGCGTCGGCCGTCAAGAAGCGCAGTGATGACGACATTCTCGACAGAAGTATTTGACAATGATGTTGTACCATCGTCATTGGCCTCCATCTCGCCTATTCTTCGAGTGGCGAACGAGATAGAAAGCGAACGCCCTAGGGTTGCTTATCTATGTATGTAGTGTTATTGTTATAGTTACACCAACTATTTCTTGTAATTTCATTTCAAAGTGATTAATGTCTTTGTGTAATTTGTTGTGATTTTGTGGTTGGAAGGTCGTTTTTATGCGTTTGAGAAGGCACACAGATTAGATCAAAGCTCCAGCGGACGTGGTGTGAGGCAGTTTAAGACCTTGTTGCTGCAGAGATTAGAAAGGGTACGTTACTTTTATAACTAACTATCTTTATCTCCAGAAAAATGATATACTTATATTAGAAAATAAGTCATCTCATTCAACCACCGGCAACTTCACACAAAATGTAACGATTTTTATTTAATAACCAAATGTGTATTAGATAATAAGTAATTAACAACAAAAGATTAATTCCTTGCCCTTTTGGGTAAGAATATATTTTTAATAGCACAAAAAAATCAATAATAAAGTGCATTTATATTTTGTTTTGCAAAAATATTATTTTGATATAAGAGATTCTTAAATACATGCAAAATTAAAAATTAAAAAAATAAGTAAAAGATATAGATATTTTGTTTTATTGTATGAGAGGTTATACAATTTAAATTGTACATATATGACAATTATTTTTTTAATTAAATCTTGGATTAGATTCTCTCATCCTCTCATGCAATTTTTTATATGGGTTATTACAAGAAGAGTAAGACATATAGGTGCAAAGGAAAAAATTAACACAATTCAATATACTGTATCGCTCATCACTTCTGTATATTACTTTTGGTTAAAAAGTTTGAATGATGTGCGCATGGGTAAAAAAATATTCTTTATGAATGATAAATGTAAGTAAATGAATGAATATCTATTATGAATGATAAATGTAAGTAAATGAATGATGTAGTTGGTTCGGATCATTTGTTGTGATAATCTATAATAACTCAGGTGAGTCCGAATACTAAACTAATAATAAAATGTTTGCTACACTATAATGAGTTCTGAGCTAGCTAGGTTTCTATTTTGTGAAATTTTAGTCTTCAAGAATAATGATTTGTTTATCGACTATATACAATGCGAAGTTTTTGCCATAGAGGTTGTTGTTTAGTTAGTTGGATTTGACGAGATGACCTAACTGTATACAACAACAAAATTTAGCTTGGTTTCATGATCATGATACTTCTACTTTGGTCTATGGAACTTGCATAGCTCCTTTGGAATTTTCAAAATGAAAGTATATGATGAAGAACCTCTGCTTGATGTTTGGTTTAGTTTTTTTGAAGAGGTATCATGGGAGGAATGCCAGATAACCCGACTTTTGGATATCCATCAAAATAACTATAATGAGTACCCGTAATAATAGTTATGAGTGAAAACAAGTTTTATGATATTTGTCTTGTGGGTACCTATATTTTCATAAATTTATTTTTTAATTATATTTTTATATATATTATAATTTTTTTATTATTTGAAAATTATATGTTATCTCCTTTACTATTATTTCATAATAAATTGCAATGATTTGACTATAATCTTAAGTTTATCATAAAAATATTTTATTATTCATGTAATAATTATTTTTAAACATAACTGTTACAAATATA
>NC_032011.1:13125317-13178957 GCF_001865875.1 Lupinus angustifolius
ATATATATATATATATAATGAAAATTGGGTACCGGGGATACTCACTACACGCATGGATACCCATAAATAGTGTAAAATTTAGGAATAGGAACTGCACCTGCTCAGCCAATTGTCATCCCTAGTTTGAGATTTTGGGTGAGAGAGGATAATGTTTTTTTGGGTATAACAACCCCTCAAATTAATCATTTTGGTAATGCACCAGTGTATGACCACCATTTTTCAATTAGTATCATTCATAAGAATTGGACCATTGACATTTGGTCTCATCAATTCTGGGATCCAGTTATATCACTAGAATTAATATCATTGATAATAATTATGAGAGTGGTGGAAGAGTTTGAGTGAAGATCATGTGACACTTTAGTTAAATAGATAATTCGGGTAAATTTTAATAAAAAGATAGATATTTTTTGTTTGTTTCCCAGTGTATTTAGAATCTCCTTATAATTTTAGTGTTAATATCCCGAAAAAATTCCACATGCATTAATTAATCTAATACAAAATAAAATTCTAAATTGGTTTTGTAAGATTGTGGGCTAAAAGTTAATTTTGAAGGCAAAAGTTTTTGACTTTTTTGTTCCGAAGAAGACTAGCACATTCATTTTTTTTACACCAAATTTGAGATTCCTGATTTTTATTAGAAACCAAGCTAATACACATGTAATAATCTTTCATAAATTAGAGTAGCCATCTCTTTTTATTTTTCTATTTTTAATTATCAATCACCATAATTTGTTTTCAAGAATTATCTTAATTTAAATAGTTAAAATTTATCTTAACTCTCCTACAATTTTTTTTTGGTTGTACCATATTACATGTGACATAAAAAATCTTTAATTAATTTAGTTATTTTCTCATTATCAACTTTTAAAAGTGATTTAGATTATATGCAATAATTGATTCATTGATTCCAATTTAAAGTTTTAAACCTAAAATCATTTTGATAACATATATTAATCCCTAAATTAATTTATTTACTTCTTATATTTTGATATGGCATATGGTTTTAAATCATGGTGATTGTGGAGTAATTTGTCTCATTTCCCCCACAATTTTCCACAATTGTGTTATACACAACTACATTGAAGATAACTCATTCCTTTGGTAGGGTTTGAAGTTGGTTAGGTAAAATTCGGAATAATTGGTATCTGCAAGTTCAATTGCTTCATTCTCTCCCAATAAGTGGTGATTATGGATTTTATTCATCAAAACCTGTACCAAATTCTTAGTATTATTAAAAGAGATTTTGTGATTGTCAATAATAATAATAATAATAATTTTGTGTGTAAGTGCAGGACAATGCATCAAGTCTTGCGTCTCGGCATAAGAAGACAGATGCAAGGGAAATTCAAGCTTATTATCAGCAATACTATGAGCATTATGTTAGAGCTCTTGATCAAGGAGAACAAGCTGACAGGTATAATTACATATATACCACTATCAGTTATGAGAGTTGGACAAGCTTGAATTTTTGGAAAAAATTGGATCACTTTGATAAATTTGAATCATTGGATGAAGATCAGACTACTTAGATTTTTTTAGTATGGCCAAGGTATCCCCATCAACTAATTGTCGCTTCCCATCATATGAGCAAATAACTAATTTTCGCTCCCCATCTTTTCGGGGTGCGTGACTGCCTCTTCCAACAATTGTAGCACCGACGAATCAAACCTTTAATTTTTTGGCTATAGGGTCTTACACCACTAGACCAATGTCTTTGAATTATCTATTTTTTCCGGATTTGATGAGATAGAAAATAGTCAAAATACTATAAAATGAGAAACTTTGTTGTGAAGTTGTGAAGGATGGGGTCTGCAAGTTGCATTGAATGGTGACATGGGTGCAATTCTATACAACCAAGGGTGTAAAAATATTAACTATAAGGATAATGTATACAATTTTTTTCCATGGTCTGCATGTGCATGCTCTTAGTTGTGAGTGGCTCCGCCACTGATTAAGGATGAATGTTCCATAGATTCTTTAATCCTGCCAAAAATGTGTGCGAGCAATAATTCTCTACTTATGGTGTGAAGTACTTATATTTTGAGTCATAAAAGTTTAAGTTTTCTGAATCACTTGTACAACAATTTTAGTTCTTCCACTATTTAGGCAGTGTTCTTTGTTAAGATGGGGATACGTCATACTTCTTCCTTCCCCTCTATGCTTAACTGTTACTCTTCCTCCACTCTTGAAATTAATTTGTTGCAGAGCACAGCTCGGTAAAGCTTACCAGACTGCCGGGGTGCTTTTTGAAGTGCTTTGTGCTGTTAACAAGACTGAGAAGGTCGAAGAAGTAGCTCCCGAGGTTAGTCTTCATCTATTTGTTATATACTTTTCATTTTCCTTTGTTGTGAAAAGATGGGTATCTTGCCACATAAGTTTCTTTCAGTATTCATATATTGGAGGCTTAATTTAACAGCAATCATTTTTTTGTGTTCAGATTATCGCAGCTGCTAGAGATGTCCAGGAAAAGACGGAGATTTACGTGCCTTTTAACATTCTTCCATTGGATTCTGCTGGGGCTTCTCAGCCTATCATGCAGCTTGAAGAGGTATATCCCTTCTGCCCTGATTGATGTTTGAGTCTGTCTGTTTTAACTTTTAAGTGGCATTGCGCTGAGTGAGTTTCTTGGCTTTATTTTCAATCTTTCAGATTAAGGCAGCTGTTTCTGGGCTCTGGAACACACGTGGCTTGAACTGGCCTAGTACATTTGAGAATCAGAGGCAGAGAACTGGAGACTTGGACCTTCTTGATTGGCTTAGGGCCATGTTCGGGTTCCAGGCATGTATTTTCACCTAACCATATCAAGATAGGAGGGGGATTTTTTATATAGCCTCCACAAATTGTTTAATGTGTTTGTTTTATTATGGCTCAGAGGGACAATGTGAGGAACCAAAGAGAGCATTTGATTCTGCTTCTTGCTAACTCCCACATACGGCTACACCCCAAACCTGAGCCTCTCAACAAGGTAAGTAGCTGTCTCTCCTCTTCCTGCTGTTGGAAAATGAATATTAGGCTAAATACTATTTGAACTAAAATATAAAAAGAGAAATCTGGTCAAATTACATTATTTAGTTATCAGGGAAACCTGCTTCGCTTATGGTCTTCAATTAAATTCCACTGTAATTTCTCTCTTTTTTTGACAACTGCAGCTTGATGACCGCGCTGTTGACGCAGTTATGAATAGTCTCTTTAAGAATTACAAAACATGGTGCAAATTTTTAGGACGAAAACATAGTTTACGGTAATATTTACAGTATGTCCTTAGCACACAGTTGCCCTATCCCCCTCCCCCTCTAAATCAAATTTATAAGAATGAAGTCTGAGATATATTTTTTTCCGAAAGTGCTTATCTTGTTCTTTCCCACAGACTCCCTCAAGGTCAGCCAGAGATACAGCAGAGGAAATTGCTGTATATGGGATTGTATCTTCTCATATGGGGTGAAGCATCCAACATTCGCTTCATGCCAGAATGTCTATGCTACATATTTCACAATGTCAGTACAATTTTTTAATACATTTCATGATATATTTGCTAGAATGTCTTTGCAAATTAATGTCACTCTTGTTTATTATTTTTCAGTTTAGTATTTAGTAGTACAGTTCTGCTTATATTGATAATACCCAACTATAACTTCAGATGGCATATGAACTTCATGGTTTATTGGCTGGAAATGTCAGCATTGTTACTGGTGAAAATATCAAGCCTTCTTATGGTGGTAACGATGAGTCATTCCTGCGCAAGATTATAACTCCCATATATCGAGTGATTGAAAAGGTATGTTTTTGTGTGATGTGGATATTGTCAGCATACTTCAGGCACCTCTCCTGGGTGATGATTTATAATCATGCTAATTCTTAGGAAGCCACGAAGAGCAAAAATGGAACGGCTCCTCACTCAACCTGGTCCAACTATGATGATCTAAATGAGTATTTCTGGTTCGTTTGCCTTTAGGTTCTTTTTTCTTTATGAAAATGATTTCTTTAGCTTGTTTATTCTTTTAACTTTAGTTGCATTTTATTTTCAGGTCACCTGATTGCTTTTCTCTTGGATGGCCCATGCGTGATGATGGTGATTTTTTTAAATCAACATTTGATTCGGTACAGGTTTTTTTTCTGTTAGAAGTTTGTTGCGTGTAATATATAAAATACTTAATGGTTCAGCTTATATAAATTCCATATCAGGGAAGAAAAGGTGCTCGTAAAAAATCTCGGAGTACTGGAAAATCATATTTTGTTGAGACCCGGTCATTCTGGCACATCTTCCGCTCTTTTGATCGTGTTTGGACCTTCTATTTACTGGGTTTGCAGGTATCTCTTTTCAACAGAAGGAAATGCTTATGTCAGTATTTACCCTGGTTGTTTTTCTAACGATGTCTGAATATTCATATCACAGGTTATGGTTATTCTTGCATGGAAAGATATTTCACTGATGGATCTCTTTCAGAAAGATGTCTTATATAATCTCTCTAGTATATTCATAACAGCAGCCGTTCTGCGCTTACTTCAAAGTATGATAGACGTTCATATAAGTGGCTTTGCATATGTGAACTTATCATGAAACTATCAGAAGCACTTCTTAAAAGAATTGTTTTTTAATGATATCCGTTTAATCCTTAGTTGAAGAGGTGACATCTCATTTATTTCTCCTTATTTTGATTTAGGTATCTTGGACCTGGTCCTGAACTTTCCAGGCTATCATCGATGGAAGTTCACTGATGCACTACGAAGTTTTCTCAAAGTCACTGTTAGTCTTATTTGGGTTGTCGTTCTTCCACTCCTTTACATACATTCCTTCGAGAACATCCCTGATGGTATCAAGAAGCTGCTTTCCTTTGTGCATCAAATAAAGGGCATTCCACCATTTTATATCCTGGCAGTAGCACTCTATCTGCTTCCAAATTTACTAGCAGCTGTTCTCTTTCTTTTCCCAATGCTCAGGCGTTGGATTGAAAATTCAGATTGGCACCTATTTAGACTCCTCTTATGGTGGTCACAGGTACATCTGTTGTCATATTTCATTCACTTGCACATATAACTATCACTTCATAAGTATCAATCGAAATTATTCTTGGTATGAAGTTTGTTTCCATTTCAATGTACTTATTCTTCATGAGCAATGACACACAGCCAGAAAGAAATAGCCAGAATTTTGACAGAATATATTGGTGATTGTTGGGTGGAATTAAGTGGTAGGGAGTAGGAACCACTCATCTGTCCAGAAGTTAAAAATCTGGCCACATCATTCTGGTCAATAGAGTCTAGTAAATAATCTGGTTCTTTATTATTTTTCATTGTTTGTTGTGAAAGTAATGCAAAAATGCACCTGATCATAGAAATTCACACGGGAACAGTTTTTTGGTCGTATATATTAACATGGAAACCACTAAATCTGTCATGTTTGGAGCATATAGCTAATATATATTTTAAACCTAATAAGGATTTTTGTAGCAGGCATGATCCTTATGCATCTAAGTGTCTACGGTTATTAGTTTAGTTAATGCTTAATTAATTTTACCCACACACATTCCATATCTGGTAGGAACTGATACTGAAGCACTTTGTACTGAATTTTGATTCTACATGCTCTCAATCTGTTTTTGTAATATATTTTTCCTGATAGTAAATATACATTATATTTAATAAATTACTCCTGGAGTTTGTTAAAATTTAGAGTAAATCCCCATTTTTCTTCTCCATACATACAAATGTGATGACTTTGGTCCTCAAAACACAAGATTTTTACCATCAATTTAGTCTCTCAATAGTTGAAGCCTTCAAGGTGTCATCACATTTTGTCCCTTTTTCCTGTTGATTTTTGTTTTCTAACCCACACCTTTCTGGACGTTCTAAATGCATGAATACTATGAGTTAGTGACTTTTAATCTTTCCACAGACTATATGTTGTGCTGAAAATGCGTCTCTTATAAATAACCTGGGACCTATGGGCTTATTTGTCCATTTGGAATGATTATTTCTCCCCTGTGCAGCCAAGATGCTATGTTGGAAGAGGAATGCATGAAAGTCAATTTGCTCTCTTTAAGTGAGTTTCACAAAACACTATTATTCAAGTTACTTAAGGTTTGTGCTCCTGTTATTTGTTTGAAATTTGTTTCATCATCTAAATTATTTTTTTGAATTTCAGGTACACTCTTTTCTGGGTGATTCTTTTGGTTTCAAAATTTGCCTTCAGCTTTTTTGTACAGGTAATTTTAACTGGTACAGTAATTGTTTTCTTCTTCTTCCTAATAGTGCCTTGTGAAGTTTTTGGTCTCTTTCAACTGTTGTCTCTATTCTTCAGATCAAGCCTCTAATTAAGCCAACTAAGGACATAATGAGCATTCGGCATGTTGATTTTGCTTGGCATGAGTTTTTCCCCAACGGTAGTTTTTCTTCTTTTTAATGATCATATTGTAAATTTATGATAATTCTATTGATCTAATATTTCTGTGTCTATGCAGCTAAGCAAAACTTTGGTGCAGTTATTGCACTCTGGGCTCCTGTAATTATGGTGTGTATGCTATATTCATTGGTTATGTTATCATATATATTATCTTTTGTTTGAGATGGTTTTTTAAGTGTAATATCTTTTTTTACATTTTGAATGTAGGTTTATTTCATGGACACTCAAATTTGGTATTCTATCTACTCAACTGTGTGCGGTGGTGTCATTGGAGCCTTTGATCGTCTGGGAGAGGTCATTATCAATTCTATCTTATTTTTAGCTTGCTATATTTGGAGAGGATTTGAGAATTGACTATCGTATTGGCTTTCTTCATTTCTGTAAAAGGTTGCAAAAAAAACTGAACCTATTTAACCAAGAAATTTATGCTGGATGCAAAAAGTACTGGATCATCATTTAATTATGTTTTTATGAAATTTTGAAGTCTCCAAGTTGTAAAAATAAACTCAAATTTTCCTTGTCAGTTGTCACTTTATGGGAAAACTTCAGTTTGGATTACTATTGTGGAAACAAAAAGAGTGCTTCAAGTCATAATCTCTTAACAGCCACCTTATGCTGTTTACCTCTTTTCTAACACAGATACGCACTCTAAGCATGCTAAGATCACGATTTCAGTCATTGCCTGGTGCTTTCAACACATACTTGGTTCCTACTGACAATAAGCAGAAAAAGAAATTTTCTTTCTCAAAGCGATTCGCTGAGGTTTCTATCATATTTTCATTGCTAACTAGAGTTAGCTCAATGCTATTATTTGTTGTTGCTTATGTTTCCATGCTTGTATAGATTTCTGCAAGCAGACGAAGTGAAGCTGCTAAATTTGCCCAAATGTGGAACGAAGTTATTTGCAGTTTCCGTGAGGAAGATATCATAAGTGATAGGAAAGGCCTCACAGCCAATTTCTTTATTTACTTCTCTTTGTCCTCAATTCTCAGTTCTACTCTTTCTCCTTCACTTTTTGTTTATCATACATCGCCTATCACCTATTGAAGACTAAATTATGTTTGCATCACTCCAGGGAGATGGATCTTTTGCTAGTTCCTTATTCATCAGATCCTACCCTGAAAGTAATTCAGTGGCCACCATTTCTGCTTGCAAGCAAGGTCAGTGTACTTCAATTGTTAATTCCTGTATTTGATATCAGTTCATATAATTGTCTCATTGTCTATGTTTTCAGATTCCAATAGCACTGGATATGGCAGCTCAATTTCGAGGAAAGGACTCCGATCTTTGGAAGCGCATATATGCAGATGAATATATGAAGTGTGCTGTGATTGAATGCTATGAATCTTTTAAACATGTTCTCAATTACTTGGTGGTTGGAGAAGCTGAAAAAAGGTAGATTTTAGAATGTTTCCCTGTTGATGTTTGTTCATTTTAGTTTATGCTTTATGCTAGAAGTATCGCCAATGTTAGATTATAAATAAAGGGTAACCCATCTAGAGAAGGCAAAAAACTCATGCCTGTGGGTAAAACCCGCACATTACGAGACACAAACGGGTATCCGTGGATTTAAAAAATGGATTCCTAACACTACCCGCAAATATACGGGTGAGCACTGGTATGGGGATGGTCGAGCCAGCAGGTAGCCATTATATGTAAAATTACTAAAACACCCATATTTTATTTTTATATAAATTATATCCTAAATGTGTAATTTCTCGTCCCTCATCAGTGATAATAAAAAGGGTCTTATTAGCATTTAGACATGAGCGAGATGGAGCTAACCTGATTTTTCAGAACACACAAGTAGGAATAGTCTTCTGTAGATAGAGATGGTCTATCCACTTGGCCAATTGGTTAGTGGCTAGTTACACAGTTACTACTGTGCCAGATGGATTGCCGGTTTAGGTTATCTATTTTATGGTGATTTATTGCTTGAAAATTAGGTTTAGTTATTATATGAAATTATGGATACCCGTTGTATCCATGGGTACCCGCCAAAATCCGTTTAAAACTGTCAATGGATGCCGTGCAGGTACATGTATGTGCTGGTCTAATTTTCCCTGTGGGTAGTTACTACCGAGTACCCGTTCGCATCCCTAAACCCATCCTTTATGGGTAGCACAATTAAGATCCAATACTATTGCAGTTTCTATTGAATTCAAGTTAGCCTATATAATGTGCTTTAGTATAAGATAAGAAGGAGAAGATGAATCTAGAAAATAAGAGAGAAAGTGAGAAGAGTAAAATGTATTATTTCAAATTGTATTTTTACAATAAGGAGCTGAGTCCTTTATATAGGGAAGATACAATGCATGTGGACCTAACAACCTACTAACAAACTCTAACTAAAGCCTAACAGATTCAGTCACTTAAGTAAAGGAAGCACGTGCATTATTAACTAATGCACACTTCTAGTATATCCCCATGAATCCAAGACTCCTCAGATGATGATGCTTTGATTAATCTGTTGAGTTGCAGTCTTGAATTCGTAGCTGATTTCTAAGAGTAATAAACTGAGTATTGGGTAAAGGCTTTGTGAAGATATCGGCAGTCTGGAATTCTGAGGGTATATGCTTGACAGTTATAGTTTTGTTTTGTATTTTGTCCTTGACAAAATACAGATCCAATTCAATGTGCTTAGTGCGATTATGCATAACTGGATTGTGAGACATTGCTACTGTGCTTAAGTTGTCACAGAAAATAGTGGGAGTTTGATGAGTGACTTGTAGTTCTTTGAGCATAGACTCAACCCACATGATTTCTTGAGATGCCAAGGCTAAGCTTCTATATTCAGCTTCAGTGCTTGACCTTGAAATAGTGTGTTGTTTCTTACACCACCAAGTAATAACATTAGGACCTAAGTAGAGGCAAGCACCAAAATTTGACTTTCTATCATCAATATCTGATGCCCAATCAACATCACAGAAGGATACAATTAGCAGATTAGAGAGATTTTCAGCAGGTTTAACAGTCAACCCCATGCCTGAGTCCCTTGAAGATACCTAATGATTTTTTTCACTGCTGTCCAATGTGAATTTAATGGTTTTTCAAGAAACTGACATACCCTGTTTACATAGTAGGTGATATCTGGTCTGGTGACAATTGCATATTGAAGAGCACCCACAATGGACATATAAAAAGTGGGATCTTCAAAGAAATCTGATCCATGCTTAGTAAGTTTGCAATTGCTGGCCATTGGTGTAGGAAGAGACTTGGATGAAGCAAGATTAGCTCTTTCAAGTAGATCTTTGATGTAATTGGTTTGAGATAGAAATAGAGAGTCATTCTTTTTGTGTCTGACTTCAATGTCAAGAAAATAATCAAGAGGACCTAACTGTTTGAGAGCAAAGGTGGAACTTAAATCCTTGATAAGTTGTTGAACATGTGAGGAAGATGACCCAATAACTATTATGTCATCAACATAAACTAAAACATATAGTTTATAGGTCTTGGAAGTGTGAATGAAGAGAGAATTGTCACACTTGCTGATTTTAAACCCAAACTTGAGTAAGGATCCTTTTAGCCTCTCAAACCATTGCCTCGGAGCTTGCTTTTAGTCCATAAATGGCCTTGTGAAGCTTGCAAACTAGAGACTTATCCTCGTTTTGAAACCCCAATGGTTGAGTCATGTAAACTTTTTCATCAAGAATGCCATTTAAAAGGCATTATTGATGTCAAGTTGTTCAAGCATCCATTGATTAGAAACAACAAGAGTCAGTGGCACCCGAATTGTAACTGGCTTAACTACTGGAGAAAAGGTTTCATTGTAATCCATTCCATGTTTCTGATGAAACCCTTTTGCAACCAACCGAGCTTTATACTTGTTGGTTGTTCCATTTGGGTTTTCTTTAACTCTAAAAACCCATTTGCACCCAATAGCCTTCTTATTAGGTGGTAGGGTCATGAGAGACCAAGTTCCCAATTTCATGATAGCATCATATTCCATTTGCATTGCTTGTTGCCAAACAGGAATGGATAAGGTAGCCTTTGCACTAACAGGTTCACACTGAACAAGGTGAACTCTGGGATATATAGTTTTGAAAATCCCAGATTTTGATCTTGTTTGCATGGGATGAGAGGTAACTGGAACAGAATCCGTAGTCAAGGGTAAAGGATCGGTAGAAGCAGAATCAAAATCAGAACCAATAGATGGAAGATTAGGACTAGAAGATAGGGATGAAGACTGAGAATTTTGGTATGAAATTGAAACAGGTGCTAGGCCATTATGAGCAGGAACAGAATGTGAGATGTTTCTGGAATTTGAGGTCTCTGTAGGTTGAGAACATTCAGTAGGAGAAGAATATTCAGTAGGAATAGTGAATATAGGTGACATATGAGTATTAGTAGGAGATGAAATGAGAGTATTTTGATCAGTGGTGGATGTGTTTGTTCTTTTAAGAGCAAATGGAAAGACATATTCATTAAAGATAACATCCTTTGAAATATAAATCTTTCCATCATATGACATACACTTGTAACATTTGTGATTAGAAGAGTATCCCAAAAAGATACATTTTGAGCTTCTAGGAGAAAGCTTATGTTTGTTATTTGGTCTGAGAAGAGGGAAACAGACACATCCAAAAACTTTGAATAGGTTATAGTCTGGAGGTTGACCAAAGATAAGCTCATGAGGAGTTTTATTGTTAAGAGTTACTGAAGGAAGTCTATTGATTAAAAATACTGATGTTGTAAAGGCATGATCCCAGAGAGTTAAGGGAAGATGAGAGTGAGCTAGTAAAGTGAGCCCTGTTTCTACAATGTGCCTATGCTTCCTCTCTACAGATCCTTGTTGGTGGTGTGTATGAGGACAGGAAATCCTATGCACAATATCTTGACTTCTAAGAAACTTAGTAAATGGTCTAAACTCTCTTCCATAGTCACTTCGTACAGCTTTAACAGTCAGTTGGAATTGTGTATGAACATAGCTCAAGAAATACTGAAATAGAGAGAGTGTTTCAGATTTTTGTTAAAGCAGGAAAATCCATGTGTGCCTTGTATGGGCATCCACAATAGAGAGGTAGTACCTGAATCCTGTTTCAGAATGAATAGGTGCAAGACCCCATAGGTCAACATAGACTAAATCAAAGGATGTTTTATAAACATTAGATGAACTTGGAGAATGAAGTCTATGAGATTTACCAATGCAGCATGAAGAACAAAAATCAGACACAGTTTTATTATTGTGTGAGATTTTACAGTTTGCTAGAACATTTTTAACAACTGATTCATGGAGATGACCTAACCTAAGATGCCAAAGCGAAAACACTGAAGTATGAGAACTAAGGTGATTACACATAGTAGAACTAGGTTTATTGCATGGTGATGAGTCAAGCTTATTACAATCACCAGAACTAGACCTATGAAGACTAGAAGGATTCCAATCTGCAGAAGCAACTGCACAAGAAGACACAGAAGTGGGAAGAGCACCTTGGAAAGCATAGAGTCCTTCCTTGGTGAGAAAACCTTTGAGTAAAATTTCATTAGAACCCTGTGATTTCACATAGCAAACATTAGGATGGAAGTCAAAGTAACAACAATTATCATTTGCAAACTGTGAGACACTTAAGAGGTTCTTGGTGATAGAAGGAACAAGAAGAAGATTTTTCAATTTGAAAGCATACTGAGAATTAGAAACAGAAGAGAAATAAGAATTGCCAACAGACTGTATAGGGATACCCGTTCCATTACCCATGTAGATTTGATCATGAGAAAACATCTTAGTTGGTTCATGTACCAAATCTGGATCGGCGGTCAAGTGGTTGGTGGCCCTAGAGTCAGGGTACCATGTTACTTTCTTGGTGTCCATCGCAGAAGACTTTGGGTTGTGAGGTGTTGATGCTGTCATTGCATAATGAGGAAATGTGTGTTTTGTGGAATGATTTGGGCCAGGCCCAAGAAGAGAAGTGTCCTGTATTGGATAAAATGAAGGCCCATAATTATAATAGTGAGATGGTCCTGAGTAGAAGTCTTTGTTAAAATCAGGAAGGAAATGGGCTGGATAATGAGAATGAGGCCCAACATGGTTGAGAAATTGGGGTGATTGCTGACGTGGCGCAAGATAGGAGGGAGGAGAGTAGGTAACACCAAAATTCAGTGGAGCATAGTAGCAGGTGTTGACTACATGACCAGATCTATTGCAAGCATGAAATGGCCCCACACCAGATAATTCTTCTCCGTTAGTTACGGAATGAAGAGGAAGAACAAGGGGAGAAGAAACGGCTTGTAGCGGCGAAGCAGCAGAGGAAGAAAGTGGTGGTGAAGAGTGAATGGTTCCAGTGTTGGTTTGTTTGGCAGCCATGGCGTGATACCATATAAGATAAGAAGGAGAAGATGAATCTAGAAAATAAGAGAGAGAAAGTGAGAAGTGTAAAATGTATTATTTCAAATTGTATTTTTACAATAAGGAGCTGAGTCCTTTATATAGGGAAGATACAGTGCATGTGGACCTAACAACCTACTAACAAACTCTAACTAAAGCCTAACAGATTCAGTCACCTAAGTAAAGGAAGCATGTGCATTATTAACTAATGCACACTTCTAATATTTAGTTTTTCATCTTAAGTAGGGGCACTTGTTAAGAATTTTAAACTTGGAAGTTTCCAATGAAAGTAGAGTTTTTTTAGTTCCCAATGTATTAAACTTTCTATTTTAGGTTCTTTAGCACTCTTGTTAGCAAAACCCTAATCTATTTATACTTACAATGTCTTTCTTTGTCACTTACCACACAATAAATACTGGAGGAAATAGTTAACTTGCCTATTCAATTTTTAGTTTGAACTACATTATTTGAAATATAGATGTTTCAAAATTCCATGTTCTAATTTTTTTGTTTATCTTAATAAACTTACAGAATTGAAGCTGTAGGAATTTCATTAAAATCATATCATTATCGGTAGTTTTGAATTCTGTTATGGAACAGGATAATCTGTCATCATTAAGGATGTCGAAAGCAACCTCTCTAAGAATAGACTTCTTACAAATATTTGAATGAATTTTTTGCCCTCCCTTTGTAAGAAGTTTGTGGAGCATTAGCAAAATCCTAATCTATTTATATTTTAAATGTCTTTCTTTGTCACTTACAACACAAAATAAATATAGTTAAATTACCTAATCATTTTTTAGTTTGAACTACATTCATTTGAAATCTAGGTCTTTCAAAATTTCATATGGGCTAATTTTGTTGTTTATCTTAATAAGCTTATATTGAAGCTTTAGAAATTTCATTAAAATCATATATTATCGTAGTTCTAAATTTTTTGTAATGGAACAGGATAATCTCTGTCATCATTAAGGAAGTCGAAAGCAACATCTCTAAGAATACGCTTCTTACAAATATTCGAATGGGCTTTTTGCCCTCCCTTTGTAAGAAGTTTGTGGAGCTTGTGGAAATTTTGGTGCGTCGTTCAAAGGAAATTAGTCACATCTGCTCTTTGTAGTCTTGAATGATTTATTGTCTCTAATTTTCCTATTTGCAAACTTACAGAAAGATGCAAATCCCTCCAAGCGAAGCACAGTAGTTGTCTTGTTGCAAGACATGTTAGAAGTGTTTACTCGTGATATGATGGTGAACGAGATCAGGTTAGTTAACTTAATCTTGTGGACTTGGAATATAGCATGTGGCTCTTTCATTAAAAATAATGTTTTCTTTTTAATAATGCGGTGTGCATCAGCGAATTGGTAGAACTGAATCAAAGTAGTAAAGATACTGGAAGGCAACTTTTTGCTGGTACTGATGCAAAACCGGCTATAGAATTCCCTCCCAAGGTTACAGCACAATGGGAGGAACAGGTAATTAGCAAAATTATTATGAGTTACAATACTTACTCATTTGTTGATTATATTAGTATTATCTATCCAGATGCTTCTATAACTTGATAATCATTATGGTTGTTTCAGATTAGACGTCTTTATTTACTCTTGACAGTGAAGGAATCTGCTATTGAGGTTCCAACAAACCTTGAAGCACGTAGAAGGATTGCATTCTTTACCAACTCATTATTCATGGATATGCCACGTGCTCCACGAGTTCGTAAAATGCTATCATTCAGGTCTAGTGCTTGTTTCTTGTATAGAGCTCATGGCAGGGAAGATATATGCCAATGTCATGCTTTGCATAATATAATAATGTCCAGCATCATCAAATAGCTAATAGAAGGCAGAAGCTATAACCATCATGATTATGTGGTGCTTTCCTTAAATTGTGAAGATGACTATCTTTGTTTGCTCATCTCTATATACTAGAAACAGATACTCTTTTTTGTGTTATTTAATATTTTATTTCTAAAGAATTTTGTGATGCATAGAAGTTTAAATATGATGTATTCTAAAGCTGTTCAATGCTTATTTTATTCTAAAGCATTTTGCTTCTTATTTACAGTGTCCTAACTCCATACTACAGTGAAGAGACTGTCTATTCTAAGAATGACCTTGAAGTTGAAAACGAGGATGGTGTTTCAATCATATATTACCTGCAAAAGATATTCCCTGGTTTGTAATAACTACTGTATAGCTTGAATGTATTTTGCTAATAGAGAGAGGGCTGGCTAAAACATACTAATTTTCCAGATGAGTGGACTAACTTTATGGAGCGACTTGATTGTAAGAAAGATAGTGAGATATGGGAGAAAGATGAGAATATATTGCAGCTACGTCATTGGGCCTCATTACGAGGACAAACTCTCTCCAGGACAGGTAAACGATGGCTTCCTTTCTCTCCATTTCACAGGCAGGGTTTGGTTGATTAATAATTTTCCTCTTGTACTGATAAATTACTGCAGTTAGGGGAATGATGTACTACAGGCGGGCTCTTAAGCTCCAAGCTTTTCTTGATATGGCTAATGAAAAGGGTAAGATTTTTCATTTATTCTGAGCTATTTAGCTAAACCTAGTTCTTACCGTGGCAGCATGTGCCTTATAGTTTTTTCAAATCATGGACCTTAGCTTTTTTATATCTGTACTTAGTTTTACTTATATGAATTTCACTATGCACAATACAAAATAAAATAAAGACTTTTCATTTCTTCATCGGGATTGAAAAAAAGTAATTATCAGCCAAGATGACTGTGTGGTTTTCTGCTATCTTGTGGGCAGAGATACTTGATGGCTACAAAGCTATTACTGTTCCATCTGAGGAAGAAAAAAAGAGTCACAGATCCCTGTATGCCAGTTTAGAGGCTATAGCTGACATGAAATTCACCTACGTCGCTACCTGTCAGAACTATGGGAATCAGAAGCGTAGCGGAGACCGCCGTGCAACAGACATCCTGAATTTGATGGTTAAGTATGTATTGATAAATTAAATTCAGTTCAAGTACAGCAGTTTTGGCTTTAGTTTTTGAAAATCCATTTGATGATTAAGTATTGATGGTTAAGTATGTATTGATAGCAACCCCACGCTCCGTGTGGCATATATTGATGAAGTTGAAGAAAGAGAAGGCGGGAAAGTACAAAAAGTTTATTATTCTGTACTGATCAAAGCTGTGGACAATCTTGATCAAGTAAATGCATATTGATGTGAGAAAATAAATTATTCTACTCATTTTTACCATAGAACTTAAGGCGTTTTGTGGGTTCTCTGTAGGAAATATATCGCATAAAACTGCCAGGTCCAGCAAAGTTAGGAGAAGGGAAGCCTGAAAATCAAAATCATGCCATCATTTTTACTAGAGGGGAAGCTCTTCAGACTATTGATATGAACCAGGTTAAACATTATAAACTTTAAAACAATTACAGCTTGATACTGGGTTTCAGTGCCTATTAAGATGGTATATTATGTTTGCAAATTTCTTCTAGGATAATTACTTGGAAGAAGCTTTAAAAATGCGCAACCTTCTGGAAGAATTTAATGAGGATCATGGAGTGCGCCCACCTACAATATTAGGTGTTCGTGAGCATATCTTTACTGGCAGGTATGATGAATTTTATTCCACACATATTGAACACTTTGTCATATTAAGACCTCGTATCAATTAATTCTGTCACTTGCAACAGTGTCTCTTCCTTGGGTTGGTTTATGTCAAATCAAGAGACAAGCTTTGTCACAATTGGCCAGAGAGTTCTTGCAAGACCCCTGAAGTAAGTTTTTCTCTAGTGATGTCATGACTTGGTTGACTTATATATGTACATGTTTAACATCTATGATAAATCAGGAATATTCAACTGTTCAAGTGGTTAATACAAGAACTCATCCAAATCAGTTAAAGAATCTTTTTTAATTTAAAAGTGAAATTCCTCCAATGCATATATAACTATTTCCAAAGGTTAACATATTATTGAAATGATACTATTCTGAGTTTTGCTTACTGATGAATTTTCTGCTTTCCCCTTCCCTCTTATTTACTGTTCTTCTCAGACTGTCATCTCCCATGCAAATTGATTTTTTGGAGTGAATTACGGACTTTTGCTTTTCCATTTCCTGCCAGTCTTCCTCTGTTCAGTCTGTTGCAAGAAATAAATTATTAGAATTAATATAATACAGATTACACACGTATAGCTTATGATATATTTGTTCAATTCTAGGGTGCGATTCCACTATGGTCATCCAGATGTTTTTGATAGAATTTTCCACATTACCCGTGGAGGAATTAGCAAGGCTTCTCGTGGCATCAATCTCAGTGAGGATATTTTTGCTGGTAACATTCTTGAAACATCTTTATTTGTAGTGATTTTTGATATTTTTCCTCTAGTCATATACCTTTTCCTATACAGGGTTCAACTCGACACTAAGACGGGGTAATATCACTCATCATGAATATATCCAAGTTGGAAAGGGTAGAGATGTTGGGCTGAATCAAATCTCACTTTTCGAAGCGAAAGTGGCCTGTGGTAATGGAGAGCAGATACTAAGCAGGGATATCTACCGACTGGGGCATCGTTTTGACTTTTTCCGCATGTTATCATTTTATTTTACGACCGTTGGATTTTATGCCAGCTCAATGGTAATGGTTATCTATTTTAGATAAAGTAAAACAATAGTAGATGTCTTTATAAAATTAGATTAATGATATCTTTATAAACAAATTAATCTCAGTAAGAGGAAAGGATATGGAAAATCTAGCTCTTGAACACTAAACCAACCTGAGCATTCTACACCAGCAGAAAATTTCTCTGGGGTAGCTGTATAAGTTATATTGATTGAATATCTATTTAAATTTGATTTTTTTCTTTTCTTGAAGTTTTACTCCTGGATATAGCAATAACTCTTTCTTCTGCTGCTTCACAGATTGTGGCACTCACGGTTTATGCATTCCTATATGGTAGACTTTACCTGTCATTGAGTGGACTTGAGGGTTCAATAGATCAGTTAGCTAGGAGAAAGGGAGATGATGCACTAAAGGCAGCAATGGCTTCACAAGCCCTTGTTCAAATAGGACTTTTAATGACTTTGCCCATGGTCATGGAAATTGGATTGGAGAGAGGGTTCAGAAGTGCCTTAGGTGACTTCATAATATTGCAGTTGCAGCTAGCACCTGTTTTCTTCACGTTCTCACTAGGGACCAAAATGCACTATTTCGGCCGCACTCTCCTTCATGGAGGTGCAAAGTATAGAGCAACTGGGCGTGGTTTTGTCGTTCGACATGAGAAGTTTGCTGAAAATTACAGGATGTACTCTAGGAGTCACTTCGTAAAAGGAATTGAACTCTTAATCTTGCTCATATGTTATAGGATCTATGGAACATCAACAGTTGATTCAACATCATATGCCCTTCTCTCATGGTCAATGTGGTTTATGGTTATTTCTTGGTTGTTTTCTCCTTTCCTCTTTAATCCCTCAGGATTTGAGTGGCAGAAGATTGTTGAGGACTGGGATGATTGGCAGAAATGGATAAGTAACCGAGGTGGTATTGGTGTTCCTTCAATCAAGAGTTGGGAGTCATGGTGGGATGAGGAACAGGAGCATCTGCAGCACACTGGATTTCTGGGGAGGATTTGTGAGGTTATTCTTGCCTTCCGTTTCTTTATCTATCAGTACGGGATTGTGTATCATCTCAACATCGCAAGAGGTGACAAGAGCATCATGGTAATTATGAATGCCAATTTAATTTTGTTTCATGTTTTCACGTATTCTTGGCCATGGAATATATCTTTTTGTATCTTAGAATACATTAGAGTATTCAAGATAATCTTTTATAATTCATTTCCGATTTATATTGTATGATTTGTTTCATTATTTAAATTAGGTGTTAGGATTAAGAGTCAGTATAATATGAGTTTGATATTAATGTGACAGGATGATGATGTTGATATAAAAGAAAAATTCAACAGTCCTATTTAAATGATGAAAAACCCGAAGAAATAACATAAATGAGACTTTAGAGAGAAGACTTTATTGACTTGCATTTTCTCTCCAGGTTTATGCTCTGTCCTGGATTGTGATAGTAGCTGTCATGGTTATCTTGAAGGTTGGTATTCAGTGATAGAAGAGTTCATTCTTAATAAAAATTTCTCTGCTTTATCTTGATAATGATTCTATGAATTGGTTACATCTGAAACTGCAGATTGTGTCCATGGGTAGAAAGAGGTTCAGCGCAGATTTCCAGTTGATGTTTCGTCTTCTCAAATTGTTTCTGTTTATTGGAGCCATTGTCGCACTGGGCTTAATGTTTACTCTGCTTAGTCTCACAATTGGAGACATCTTTGTGAGCCTTCTAGCATTTTTGCCAACAGCATGGGCACTTGTACAGGTATTTGTGTAGGAGTTAGTACCTCTTGATTTGATGGATATTTGTCTCATTTGAACGCGCCGCAAATTCAAATTGACCTTAGTTGTATCCTAACAGTATACATCATGAATTGTCTTGGTACTTGTTTAGTAGTCATCACCTTCAGCCTGTCATTATTCTTGGTTTGTCCCAGGTTTCTAATTCAACTTGCATGGTTTACTCATAATTTCGATATCTAATTTAATTAAATGAGTAAATGACACACTCTAAATATGTCCCAAAATGGTAAGGTTTTGCTTAGACATTATGAGGTCACGGGTACATATCCCGGTACCAGCCTTTCTGCTTGCAGTGGTAAGGCTGCATACATCTACCCTCCCCAGACTCCACTAAGTGAGAGCCTCATGCACTGATCACCCTTTTTTACTGTCTAAACATCAGATTACAAGTGATAATCATTTCTACAGTGAATGTAAAATCACTTCTTTCTAATTGATGTGACCATTATAATATGCACAGATAGCACAAGCATGCAGGCCATTTGTGAAGGGCATTGGAATGTGGGGATCTGTCAAAGCTTTAGCAAGAGGATGTGAATACCTGATGGGAGTGACAATCTTTGCACCAGTGGCCATACTGGCTTGGTTCCCATTTGTTTCAGAATTCCAAACTAGGCTTCTATTCAACCAAGCATTCAGCCGAGGGCTTCAAATTCAGCGCATTTTAGCCGGCGGCAAGAAGCAGAAGCAAGGTTAAACCAAACAATTTGCAGCATACTGTTACATATGGAAGATAATGTATCAGTATCATGTTATATCCTAATTCTATCTATGCAGCTTACATTGTAAATAGAGGTTTGTTTGATAATGTTTTTTGGGTGATGAGTTCTTAGAGCCAATGTTGATAAATTATTGGATACTTATGAGAGAACTACATCCAAATACAAGTGTGATAAAACTCAATCAAACCTCTCATTATTCTTACTCCTTCATTCATGTAGAAGCTGAAACACTGAAATATAAAATTCTTTTATTATTATATTTTTTTTTATACTAGCAAAGGTATCCTCTCACCTTTTGATAAAGAACTAATCTATTTTGAGTGTGTGATTGTTTCTCTTAACAAGTGTCGTTCTCATGAATCAACTCTTTGACCTTTTGGTCGTTCTAAGAATCTAATGAGACTTTATACTACTAGACAAATGTCTTATTGGTATATAATTATATAGTGAGAGGGGCATAGCATCACATGAAACAATAATAATATTGTTTATCTTTATCATTCCAAGCACCTCCTCTCTATCATTGGGACCATTATTTTTCAAATAATCAATGGTTCAGACAATAAATCCATAATAATATCTAATAATTGTTTCTGGAAAGAGAAATGATATGTGTAAGACTAAGGGAGGAGAGGGCAACCATATTATGTATCCCTCCATCCTCATTGTAAATATGTGATTGATTAGTTTAGAAATATTATTGTAGTATGGTATAAATTATATTGACTATTTTTTTTATGATAGTTACATAATATTTATGTACTTAAGTGAAAAGATTTATACACATTTACCACATTTGTGTAACCTTTTTTAAATTGTTAGTGATGATTAAATATTAATTGTAGATAATACAATAACATTATATAAAACTCATATACTATTAGTGTATAGATTTTTTTATCATTAATTAATTGTTGATTAAATTTAGTCATACTGTGACTATAGTTTTCCAAAAATATTAAAACTCAAGTTTTTACATGTAACTTTATTTTAACTTTCTTTACTTTACCCAATAAATAAAATAATTTTGTTATTTTATTGTTTTAATGAAAATCTATTAATTTTACATTTGAAAACCAAGATAATATACTTATAAGTTTTATATCCCATAAATATAAAATTACAAAGTAAATCCTATTTGAGTAGTGTGCTTTGGTGTTGTTGAGGTGGATCTAGAGAGTAGGCATTCTTTGGTCTTGCTAAGGTGGATCAAGAGAGTACGAATCTTCTGAAATCTTCTAGTGTAGCCTAAAAGTGTTTAGACCTATCAGGGGAGATACTTAAAAAAATTCTCTGATGATTAAGTCAATAAATGACAAAAATCCTTATAAGTTTTATAAAAATATAACTTATTGTTTTAATAAAAAACTATTAATTTTACATTTCAAAATCAAGATAATTTACTTATAAGTTTTATATCTCATAAATATAAAATTATAAAGTAAATTATATTTGACTAGTGTTCTTTAGTATTGTTGAGGTGGATTTGGAGAGTAGGCGTTCTTTGGTCTAGCCGAGGTGGATTTAGAGAGTAAAAATCTTCTAGAATCTCCTATTGTAGCCTGAAGATGTTTGGACCAATCGGGAAAGGTATCTAAAAATGTTCTCTGACAATCATATCAGTAAATGATAAAGATAATGTAGAATATCATAGAGTGGTAAATGGAAAATAGTAAGAGTTAAGAGTACAATCATATATATCAAGTGAGTACATAAAGTCAATAAACTTACTTAGGGAGGGAGAGCCCCTATTTATTATGAAGAAGTAGAAGGAATATTTCTATATATATGTTATTGGTCTAGTCGATCAAATGACATGTCGGGTCTGTCACAGACAAGGTTGCTTTTTCTTGTATCGGACAGCCTTGGCAACTATGTGCCCTATGAGCAGTCGGCTTTTCACTCATATTGGCACGTGTTATCATGGCATTGGTCCATTATGTCTATATTGTGCAGGCAACATAGCAATAAAGTGTTAGAGGTGGTTTCGTACTATCTTGTTGCTTCTGTCTAATTGATGTAAATTGATCCAAGTTAATCGGCCAAGACATGAAAATGCATGGATAACGCTCATCTTGCTCGGTCACTCTCTTTGCCTGGTCTTGACGTGTATACAGGAACCGAGAAGGAACAAGCAGTATTATTATATTGATGAAAGTCCAAATCAATTTCCACTAGTCAAGTAGTTTTTCTTTATAAATTTTATATTCCATTAATTTATACTTCATTTCTTGTATTATTTTGTTTGAAGGTAAATTGTATTACTTTATTTGAAGGTAAATGATGATTAATATATGAATGATAGATAATTTGTGACATTGTAAAAAATACTTACGCTGTTAGTTTATACATATTTATTCATAACAAATTTCGTAATAGTGTAATATTAATTGTTGGTGTAAAGATTTATACACATTCAGTATATCATTTACCTATGAAGCACGTATTCGTCAAACACCCTCACGTGTCGGTGTCCGACACGTATCCGACACGGATACGCTCGGATTCGCGAAGGATACGTATCCATAGAGTATCCAAAAATTAAAAAAATAAAATAAAATAAATAAATATTAAGACACGTATTCGATTCGTTTTCAATAAAATATATGATATATGGATTCATTTTCAGTGAAGTATAGGATACATAGATTCGTTTCTAAATAAAACAGGATAAGATAGATTCGTTTACAATAAAACATGATAAGATAGATTTGTTTCCAATAAAACAGGATAACGATTCGTTTTCATTAAAATAGGATAAAATATATTTGTTATGGAGGGCAATGATTTTAGGATAGATTCGTTTTCATTAAAATAGAATAAGATAGATTTGTTACGGAGGGCAATGATTTTAAATTTCCATATTTTTTACTTTGGATATTTTGATTTACACTTATAATTTTATCATATTTTATGTGTTTTTATTATTTTATACGCGTATCCCTGAACGTATTGTATCCTATATTTTGGAAAAAAATACGTGTCGACGTATCGGATACGTATCGTACCCGACACGCGTACCAGTATCCGTGCTTCATAGTCATTTACCATTTATTGATATTATTTTTTTGAAAAGTCAATAACAATAAAATATAAATGATAAATGATGTAGTTACAATATATAAAACATACAAAATCAGTCCATTATATTTCTATATTTTTTTAACTAATTACGTGTACCAATGAAAAATAATGTCCAGAGAGTCTGAGGAAAGATATGCTGCCGCCATTCTTAATAATATAAAATCATGCTTCATAACTTAGATGACCAGTGTTCCTAACATTCAGTAAAATAAATAAAAGTGTAAACCAGTGCCTATAATTCTTGGTATATAAATAAAAAGGACATGCGAGAAGAAAGCTTTCCATTTTTTTATAAATATCACATTATAAATCATGATCACATGAGCTGATAAATACTAACAAAGTGTTAGTTTAGTAGTATAACTTCTTGTACATCCCAAAAAGACTAAAAGTCAAACATTGGATTTTTGAGAGCAATACTTATTGAAATAAACAGACACAAACCTTGAAAGGGATCAATTTCTTACCAAAAATGGTAAGAAAATACTATTAGTAGTATCCAAAAAATGACCCGATGAGTTTAGTTAGAAATATTAATTATTTAAAAATCATTAAAAATGTATTAAAATAGTTAAAATTATTAAAACAAATATTTCTATTATATAAAAAGTACTTGTCTTATTTTTATTTTTTTTATCAAATCTATTGAAAATTTTCTATTTAAATAAAATTTTATGTAATGTGGTATCTTGATAGTTTTGAAACATACCCTTAGGAATATATATTGGATAGATAATTATCCCTTAATTATTTTTTTGGTACTATCAAGGGTATCTGCTCACCTTTTATGGGTAAGGAATTAATCTCTTTCAAGATTCGTGATGTCCCTCCCAACAAATGTCACTCTCAGGAATCGAACCTTCGATATTGGCGATCCAGTGGAGCCTTACATCATAGACGAATGTCTTCTTGGTTCCTTAATTATTATTTATGTATGAAATAGCCTTATTGTAGTGTTTATAAGGGCTGACAATGAACTGAACCAATTCGGTATTAGTTCAAAACTCGATTCATTATTTAGCTTAATAAACTTAGTTCATGAACCAAATGAGTCGAACTTGAACTAAAAATTGAGCTCATTAAATAAACGGGTCGAACTTAACTTGAATACAGTTCGACTTGTTAGATTCATGAGTTGAATTAATATATATATATATATATATATATAAAAACTAAAGTTTATAGATATTATGATACATGCATTATTGTTATCATATACATTAATAAGGTTACAATATTTTTTATATTTATTGTTATTTCATACATTAATAAGGTTATATATAAACAATATTTCTTTAAAAATAATTAATTATTGAGTTAATGAACCAATTCGAACTGAGCTAAGCCAAACAGTTCGCGAACTTTAACCGAGTCAAATTCGAGTTAAGAAAATAACTCGTATTGAACTCGAATCAAGTTTCGAGCTAAACCAATCCTTATCAAGCTGAACCAAACTGAAATCTAGTTTAACTTGATTCGACTAATTTCCAGCCCTATTTATAACTTAAAAAGCTACTTTGGCTATTTCCATAGTCAAGCATCATCGATCTCTAGGATAGAGTAAGCATTTCAAATGCTTTATATAAACTTTTCACCAACTTTGTATCTAGACTACTCATGGGTCATAATTTTGTTCTGGTTTGACTACAGATTCAATTCTTTAATGAATGAGTTAAGCCAAATTTGACTGGGCACATCTAAACTCCACTTTCAACCAAAAGATATGATAGTAAAGTGAGAAAATATTTAAAATTCCTTGTCACACAAAATATTATATTTTTCTCCATTTAAATGTCTTTAACTCCCTTGGATGCATTTTTCATCTATGGTTGACCTGTGCCTTAAAATGAGTGTGTCTAACTTCCCCTCCTTACTATGATATGCCAAATGAAGCTCTCTTCCTCTTTAAGGTGAGGTTATTCTATTGACTTCATTCAATGTGTGATTCAAAGAACATTCCATAGTACCCAAAGCACTGGAATGGTCCAGTTGCAGCAAGTTTAATACGAACAATAACCAAAATTTTATCTCACTAGATGGTGTAGGCTTCAATGTTGGTAAAAAAAAGGATTAATCTTAGATGTCGGAACAGTTTCCAACATAATCAGATCAAACAATAAAATACTTTATAAGTTCTAAAAGAAGCCCATGAATTAATCTTAACAGAATAATAGAGACCTAGCTTTCAACATTACCAGTGAACGTCATGTTACAACTTATTCCAGAAAATGAATGTTGAAAGCAAAAGAAACAAACTTCATACCATGATAAAGAAGTCTTTAAAAGGAAAATGAGAAGACAACCTATTGCCTTTCTGATCCACAATAATTATGATCTAACAATTTTCTGTGGATACTTACTCAATTTTCAAACCTTATTCATCTTGGCTTTGAACTACCCATCAATCATGTTTAGTCTGCCAGAACAATGGCGCCTCTAAGTCAATCAACTCCAAGAATCCTGGAGGGTCACCAAACCTCAAGATATCACTTGTAGAAAGCATTTCATTGGTGTTATATTCATCTTTGTCGACACGAGAAAAACCATGTCCATCACCCAATCTACCCAAGTTGTCAAGGTCTCCCAAACCCTCAAATATCTCATTTGGATCAAAATAAGGTGTGCCATTAGCAATATTATCCTGGCCAGTATTATCAACCTCCTGTTATCCCACAACAATAAAATCAGCAAAAAAATAAGAGAATATCATTTGGTTATTACATATTATAGGATTAAAAACTACAGATAAATCCTGTCAGTAAATTCATATGGATAGAATTATAGAAAAGAAATAATATCTTACATATACACTCAGACATCTCAATCAGTGGATTCAGTTGTTCAACGACAACTCGGCCCTCCAGTTTTTGAAGTTTTTTAGAGGTCAACCCACATCTAGTTAGTCAATAGCATCCATCAGGGAAGTCATTTATGCAGGTCCCAACCAGATTCTGGCCAGCTCTTTTCTGGCACAGCACAGGGGAGTATCTCCCTGCTTTGCATCTTCCTCCATGCATGTTTAAATTTCAGTTTTCTTTTTCTTTTGCATTTTTATCTCTTTTATTATAAATTATATCTTATCTTCCACATTTAAGTGCCCTGACAGTAATTTTTTGGAAATGCTTTACAGCTCATACATGATACTCCCCACAAAATAACGAGTTGTCATCTATTAGCTTTATTTCCTTTGTTTATTGCATAAAGTGCTTGTTTTATAACATTTATTTTCACTTCGTACAAAGTACTTTTAAATATTTGATTATTATTATATAATTCTAACTATTTTAGATAGCATAACAATTATATTTATAATACTGTGTATATAAATACCTAAATTTTGCAATTACATGATCTCAATGTGGATTTATAACAGAACATCTTTATAATGTTACACCATTGTAGCATTTTTAGGGTCGGTTGCTCTGTTCTGCTCTGCTATCTAAGGTTGGCTAATTAGGTCAATATACTCTTTTATGCATAAGAGCACACAACAAAATTAGGAAAATGAAAAGGGCAAACTACTAGACAAAAATTTAATCAACCTTTGAAAGTTGGTGAACATACTCTAGATCATAGCAAGCTACAAAATTAGCAAAACAAGTAAGGGCAGAACTACAAGACAAAAAAAAAGGTAATAAAATTCAAGCCCTACCCTCCTTGAACAAAAAGGAGAGTATATCTTTACAAGGCTCCTGTAACTAAAGTTTGCATGAAAAAGGGGGAAATGGACTGTGGCAAATCAGAGGCTCACAGAGACAAGGGACATAACGACACATTGTGATCTCTTCTTACAAACTAGCAATTTGACAGTGATTCGGTTAGGATCAGTGCAGATATAAGAAATACAAAGGGGAGAAGAGTGGGGGATGAGAAAGAATTGGATAAGGAATTGATGAGGAAAGAACTAGGCCACTTGAATGCCCAGGTTATCCATTTTCATCTCATTTCCTGCAATGTTTTATATCTTTGTATTATTCAGCTTAGACCCCAGAAACATGATATCAACTCAATGTCAGCTTGAGAGATGACTATTTTCTGTGTTGGTGTGTGATTTCAGGCCAAGTTTCTATCAGGGGAAATTGCACAGTAAGTTTGTTAGTTTATTTCTTTGAAAAATTAAGCACTAAGACCATAAGAAAGCCTTTAGACAATATCTTTTGTGAGGTGAGGAAATCAATTGGATTCTCAAATGACACCAAGTCCGAAAATTACTAAATAGATAGCAATGAAAAGTAGTCTTTAGCATCGTAGACCCTTCTAGCCTCAGAAGTTGAATAAAACAAGTATAAACACTCAAGCTGCACATGAATTTCAAAGTACAAATCAAAGGAAACCAAAGCAGGATGGATGTTTTTTACAACATACACAGCAATTTCAAAGATATCTACCAAGAATAAGGTCAATAAAAATGTTCTCACAATTAAATAGTAAAAACAAATTGAATATGAAAGAGCTATATGAAAAAAAGGAAGGGGTGGGAAATAAAAAAACTGTCAACAAATTAAATAAAAGACGCCATCATTGGGAACATCTGGCAAGTGGCAAATACACAAACGAAAAACAATCATGACAAAATTCCTCACAAGACAACAGCATAAATAAGAGGGAATAGATTCCATACCTTAATTTTGTTGCTCTCATTTAGAGCCAGTGTGTCATCGTCTTTGAAAGAATTGAGCATTAATAAAATGTCATCTTCAGCTTGATTACTACTACTTGGAGGAGCTGGAGGAAGTGCCAAGCAAGAAGGCGTCAATTCGGATAGACATGACACAGAGGTCAACCCAATGCATTCACTTGTAGAAGGATGCATGTCTTTTGCAACAGAACTTTGACATGCAGTAAACTGAAGGTGGCCTTCAGAAGACAGAGCTGCAACAGGGAGAGATTCTACACAACCAATTTCCTCATCCTCATTCCATTCTTCTTCTTGAAATGGTCTTCCATATTGTGCACCATTTCTGGGACCAAGACCTTCCTTTTGAAACACCTTACAAATTACATAGGAGTCCTGCAATAGAAACAAACCAGAAGTCAACAATAGTAATATATTTCCTTGGTCAAAAATAGTAATATAAACCATGCTATATCCAAGGACTTCACAGTGAGCTGATACCTATATCTCCTTGGTCAAAAATAGTAATATATTTCAGCAGCACATTAAAACTAGAAGTCAAAAGTTACCTGGAGAATGCCTTTGTCAGATAGCTCCTTATCTTCAAGTCTGAATTCGTGCATAACCCAATCAGTTCGGTCTCCTTTAGGTGCTCTACCCGTATGAAATATCAAGGTCTTAATCATGCCCACAACTTCATTTCTATGTTCAATCGATCTATCCTTCCCAGTAGTCTTCCAATACCCAACTTCTGTTGCTCGATTCATCCGCGCTCCACTTGCATATTTCTTCCCTCGAGGGCAAAAGAAGAACCATTCCAAATCACCAGTTTTAAGCAACGCCTTATCTGAAAAAACAAACAATAAATGAAACCATATAAGCACAAATACCAGAAATCGACCAACACACACAGAGTACTCAACCAAACTGACGATAAATTTGTGTGCAAACCTGGGAGATCCCAAGGAGCAAACTTGTAAATCTCAACTTCAGCAATAATATCGAAAGGGAACTTCTTCCCTAAGACCTTCCTCTTGAGAAAATACTTAACCAGCTCAACATCAGTGGGATGAAACCGAAACCCTGGAATCAAATTCATTTTCGCCATAGAAAAATAATCTAGTAACTTCAACTACAACCCCAATCTAACAAAGAAACCTTCCTCACTACCAGTGTGGTGAAAACAACAACAACAACAATAACGATGTCTGCTTTGAATGGAAACCTCGTGCAGCAGCGCACGAAAGCAACAATAACAATAATAACGATTCGAAAAAAAAAAAAGAGAAATAAAATTAAATAAACCCGAATTGAGAGTGAAGCGAGTCAAGTCCAATGACGGAAGAAGAAATTCCAAGAACACCAAAGCCTTCCCCGGTTCATGAAGCTAAAATGGAAATGTAATCCATCGATTGATGATGATAATGATGACGATGATGTATTTGGGAGAAGAAAAGTCATCGGCACAGTGGAACCCTAACATTTGCAAATGTTGATCAACAAATAGTGGATTGAAATAGAAGAGAAAATCGTTTCATCGTGTTATTAGGGTTTCATAGCGATTATTACGAAGAGAGAGAGATAGAGAGAGAAAGCTTACCAGGGAAGGAAAAGGAGGAAGCAGAGGACTCACTCCAAACTCAGAATCGGTGAATATTAGAGTCACTAAGAAGTGAGAAACAGAGTTCAGGGTTTTGTTTATATATTGCTTTTTTCTTTTTCTTTTTTATTATTTGTTGATTTTTCTTGGGTGGGGTTTCTATATTTAGGTTTTGTGTTTTGAAGTAAACGCGGCTAAGTAAATTTTCATGCAATTCAAATAACTGTTTTAGATGATTATATATATATATATATATATATTAATAAGTTGTTGGTCTAGTGGTATAAGGTCTTACTAGATTTCTATAATGACTAAGAGGTCAAATGTTCGATTTCTAAGAGCGACATTTGTTGAAATGAACAATCATACATTCTGAAAGAAATTAGTTCTTTACTCGGTAAAAAAAGTAAGGAAATATCATTGATAGTACCAAAAATTTCATAACAGGTGACGAATAGACATCATTAAATAAAAAAGTAACGAATGTAACTAACCAAAATAGTGAATAGACATTATTATTATAGTATTTTGATTTGTATTTACAATATATCATATTTTGTTTAACTTAATCACATTCGTCACCATTTTTTGTTTAAGAAATTACATTTATTTCTCTTACAAGTATAGTCAGTACGATGTATATATATAATTATAAATTTCACTAAAACTCATGTGAATATAATTACTTTTAAAGTAATATAACTCCTTTGGCAAGATTAAAACTTGTAGTAGTTAATTTCCTAACAAAAATGGTTAATAATACTCTATATTTTTGGTACCAAAAAATTTAAAAAACATATTGCAATATAAAAAAAGTAATTATTGGTGGAATTAGCAATTAAAAGAATATACTCTCTTTTCGGCTCATGCATTTTTTTTAAATTACAAACAATACAAAATTCTCACTCATGTAATTTTTCCAGTTATCATGTATTATTATTTAAGATTAATTTTTTATATGCAAATATTACTCCATTATCCCATTTTACTTTAAAATTTATTTATTACAGATTAGAAACTTATAATTTCTAATTAAGGTGGACATCATATATTTAATACAATTATATCAACTATTTATTTTGGGTTATAAAACTAGTGATCTAGTTACTAACAACCTATCAGACTTTTGAAACTGATAACAGATATGGACTTAATCAGTGAATATCCAAACAATTGGCTTATAAGAGATAATCGGAACCTTATAAGTTAATGCATAAGGAACGATTATGGTCCCCAATACACCAAATCACAAATAGTTTCCACCTCTCCCATCAGAGAGAAAACGAAAGTCCCAAAAGGAATCAAAGATTTGGTTGAGGAATGTCATCATACCAAAACTCTCTCAAAAGTATATGAAATGAGTAGATCTTAGAATATTAATTCAAGAATTCAGGTATGACTTTGTATCATTGTTTTATATTATCTGTGAGAATCATGAGATTCAAGATCCTAGGATTGGTATTTCACTAATCACCATGAAATATCTAACAAGTGGTATCAGAGCTTTATGTTCTGAATTTTATGGTTCTCCATTAAAGATGTTTCCCCCAATTTTTTATGAATCCTAATTTTTTAAATTTGAGGGTTTTTATGTTTCCGCTATTGATTATGAAAATTGAGTATTTAGGAATAACGAGAATAATTTTACCCGCTTCTGCTTATTTAAATTATGAGTAATTTGTATTATGAATTCTTGCAACATGTGCTTGAAGTATATATTCAGATATGTGTATGAACGTTGTATTAACTTTTATGACTTTGTTGTGCAATATGTATATTATATGTGCACTAATATCTCACTATTGGACATTGACTTTTGTCACTTTCAACTTTGAAATTTGTTAAAATATATGTATAAGGTATATATGTGTTAAGATGTGTTTTTATTTTATACATATACAATCTGGAATTCATGACCTTTTATATATTGAGAATTAAAATATACATATATACATATGTAATTGTTTCCAGCTTGAAGTTGTTATAATGTCTGGAATTACTGATCAAAATTAATATATATGTAATGGTTACGGTCAAAGCTTAAAATTATATATACTTTACTATGTTAATGTGTTAAAGTGTATATACACAGTGTTACATATATGTTTTAAGATATACATGATCATATTCGATTTAGAATTTTTGATAATGATTTGTATATATCTTTTATACTTTTTACTCTAGATCTACTTTGTATTTGATTAAGATTGCATCCATTTTTATGTGGTGATATATATGTAATATAATTTTTTTTATTTGTAATTATATTATTGAATTATTTTGTTAATCATAAAAGATATCAAATCTGAAAGTTTTAATTCCAAAATGATAAAAAAAAATTATAATGAACCCATATTGTTTTCCTTTTGTCTGGTAATTATTTTTTGAATTAATTGATGCAATATGTTGGCAAACTAACCTCTATTATGGAAATTGATTAAGATTGCACAGATGAGTATGAGATTATTTATGTGAATTTTGTTTGGTTCGAAGGAAGACACAATTTGGTCAAGTAATAACATACATGTGATGATAAATAAGTAACAATTATAAAGTTTTTTTATATGAATAATAGTCGGTCCAAAGAAAGGTTATTGTTTAACAAAATAATTGTTAATATTTGATCATTACATTGAGAGTACCACTTACAAATTAATTTCTATGTCCAAAGACTAGAAATTGATGTTGTGTTGGGTATCTTGTGATGAGTCTATTATATGAACATGTCTTGTTTATATATATTACATGACTTGTTTGTTTAAATGATTGCAACACTTATGTTTGTTGCATTGGTTGGTGGTTGATTGCATTATTAAGTGATTGTTATTGTTGAAGCACTGTTTATGTTTGGATAGTTTGTCCTGTCATGTTTAATCATGTAATACCTAAACCTTATAAATTTTCGGACTTTGACGAGCCGGACCAACCGAGTCTGCTCGTTTTGACACATCTACTCATAACTCAATCAATTCTCTAGCATTTCCAGAGAAAACGGCCACTTTTCACTCTATCAAAAATATCAAACATAACCAATAAGATATTGGTCAAGTAGTATAAAGCTATGTTAGATCCTCAATATAACCAAAAAGTTAAAGATTCAATTAATGAGAGCGACATTTGTTGAGACAAGCTACAAACTCTAAAAAAAATTAATTTCTTACCCTTTTGAATAATGGGATACTCTTGTTAGTACCAAAAAAATATTAAACATATTTCCATTATCTTATTAACCACAATCTAAAATCTAAAATCCAAAATTGTCAATAAAAGAGAGAACCAGAGATAATTATTACATAAATCTCAATAACGTCCACGTGGAGTTAATTTTCCATTATTATAGCGAATAATCTTCAAAATAGTAATATAAAAAAAACCCATAATCATCTTATTCCTCACCTTCAGCACACAACATGGATAATTGCCAACACATCTTCAAATCATTTCACTATGTTTGCACTACAATTACAAACAAGGACTTGAGAGGCAATTAATTGTTTTTCCTCATATTTTCAATGACAAAAAGGAAATTTCATGATAAACAAAAGGATAAAAATGTCATTACATATTATCTTTCGTACATTATTGTGGGGTACTTACCCCTCCATTAATGGAGAGAATCCTTACTCTACAATTATACGGAACATGCCTCTTGACCTTACCATCATCAAAACGAGTGAGACTCCTCTCCATAACTAGCAACCGGAGAGGGAAGTATTGTGGAATATCAAAAGGAAAACTAAATGCATGGATATTTATGTCATTTTTATTTAAAATGTGATTATATTTATACCTATAAAACTTAAATGAAATAATCACTTCTCTCTCTATTACTAGAAAAGTCTCACTCCTTCAAAACATACACTCCACCTACTATGAAAACTTTTAAACCAAAGAATCAAAGGTACATAATATCATCAACTCTTTATATCCACCCTTTTTCTAGACATACTTGCATGAAATCACTTAGCTAATGGTAAAAGTTAAAAAAACAAACAAATTTTACAAATATATTTCAACTCGTTATGTTATATCCGTGATTGAGAAGAATAAAACCTGCAGTCAATGATTACATGATAATATGTATACTCTTTTCTTATAACAATCATTCTCTCCTGAAATTATTTATAATTGAAACAATTTATACAATATCTTCTCAAAAGTTAAAACATGAGCTATATAGAACCTGATTAAGGGATAAATGCTAGATAAAAGAGAAAAAATTTAAGATATAAGTTTCCAAGGACAAGAATGGAGATTCTTTACCAGATTGACGTCCCACCTATTTTGATGCAAACCATACTTAATGCAAATAACTCTTCATTTACATCAATTACTGAATTTCGAATATGAACTTTGTTCAAGATATGTGCAAGACAACACTCATTTCTCATCCTTAGAAGACACTCATGCATGTACATAAACAAACTCATGTCCACGATTTATTTTGTTGGTATGACCAATGTATCTCACCTATGAGTAACGAACTAATACATTGTTTGAGAGTTGGATGAAAGAGAGAAAAATATTTTGAAGTCATTTAAAACCCCCAACATGCCTATAAGGTTACCTGAATTTGGGTTTTTTTTAGATAAATATGTCAAAGTATCTTAACAACCTTACTAAAATTTTATAATTATATTTTTGTCAATTTATTATTGCTAATTAGATTTTTAAAAGAGGGTAAAACAATATTCTTGCATTTTTAACCTTTCATTTTTCCCTATCTAAATTTCACTCTCTCAAACAAGTAAGAGATTTAACTAAATTTGTCTTCATTTCTTTTTCCCTTCCTCCCCCTTGACTTCTCTTATTTCTTTTCCTTCATAACTCCTAAACATGACCTAAATGAACTTTCAAATATATTTACATCTATAGTCTCTTAAGGGTTCTTTTGTGAGTTGGTTATTGGAGGTCTTGTTGCTGTAGCTTGCAACAATTCTAAATGACATGAAATAATACTTATTGGCTGAGTCATGACCAAGTCACTCTCTATAAGACATTTCGTGGCACTGCCCAAAATATGCAAGCAGACTATCAACCACACCGTCCCTAGGATAAAACAGCCCAAATCTCTGTTATCAAATTCTTACTGCATTGTAAGAACCGATCTCGAATACACCCACAATAATATGGCTACTACTATCAATTTTCAAAATTCCCACAATATGGCTACTAGTGCCAATTCTCGAAATTCCCACAACATGGCTACATGTGCCAATTATTTTCCCACAATATTGACTACTAGTGTCAGTTCTCGAAATTCCAACAATTTGGTTGTCTATGCCAATTCTTTGTGCCACAGAAATAAAGGGGGGAGTTTGCCGGAAATATGTCGACGGAAAATACGAGGGAGAAAGAAAAAGTTGAATGAAAGCGCATTCAACTTGGGGCAAGAAAATATGAAGGAGAACTTATATTTATAACATGAGATTTTTTCTAAGTTCCCCATTTCTCCTATGTAGGACTTGGGATTTGTTTTTTCAAAACTCTTCTATGTAGGACTTGAGAGTTTTTTAGATTTCACACCCAAAAGTTTCTACTCATGGCTTTCAACAAATCAGGTTCCAACAATCCCCGACTTGAAATTAAAAAAAAACAGATTTTTGAGAATTTTTGTGGTCTCAATAAGATTGTTCATAAACAAATGTGTTATGCGACTTGAACATTTGCATAGTGAGTAAAATTCAGATTTTACTAGAGTGACTCGTAGTCTTGAACTCTATCTTCAACATCTAACCACACAACATTTTCAAATGTGTATTCAAAAGCCCGCGTGTTAAAGGTCATGCACGTCTATCCCAGTATAGTGAATGTTCTAGAAACTTATGCCCTAAAATTTTATAGGAAGCGACACCCACTTCCACATTCACATAGACGATTCTATCAAGAGTACTCATGTAGCCTAGATACTCCACTCCAATTGAAGTATAGATCTTATTAAGAGTTTAACTAATCCTTACATATGCTACATGAATCTTGCTTCTCATAGTTTTATAGCATGTTCATTCTCATATCATTTCACAACTTGTTATTACCCATTAAACTTGTTTCTTGGGATCTTCAGTCAGTTAGGTCAGGTTACTATCATGATTGATCCTTGTTCTAAGGGCAATAGTCTCATACTCTTAGAAGTATTATGGACTTTCTCGATAGCTAGTCATTTTGTCAAATGATCTACTAAGTTATTATCAACGTGTACATGATTCACTCTAACAGCCCATACAGAGAGTAACTATCTAATAGTGTTGTGCTTACGAAGAATATGTTGTTTCTTACCATTATAAAAGCGGTTCTCAATTTTTGTGATAACCGCGGTACTATCACAATGTATAACACAGCTGGAATCGGTTTTTCCCATATGAGATCTCTGCAAGCAAGCTTCTCAGCCAACTTGCTTCATCACTAGCTGTTGTTAATGCTATCATCTCAGCTTTCATAGTGGATTGAACCAAAATAGTATGTTTCTTTGACTTCCAAGAAACAGCCCCACCAGCTATGCTAAATATATAGTCACTGGTTGCTTTGGAATCATTTGAAAGAGTGTTCCAATCAACATTGTTGAATCCTTCTAGAACAGCTCGAAACCTTCCATAATATAATCCAAGGTTTATTGTTTTCTTAAGGTATCTCATTACCCTTTCTATAGCATGTTAATGCTCCATACTAGGTCTATTGGTAAACCTTCATAATAATCCCACAATATAGGCAATGTCGGGTCTAGTGCAATCAGTTGCATACCGAAGGCTGCCAATGATGGTAGCATACTCAGTTTGTCTTACACCTTCACTAGTGTTCCTAAAAAGTTTTACACTTGGATCATATGGTGTGCTAACAGGTTTATAATCAAAGTATTTATATTTCTTTAAGATATTTTCCACATAGTGAGATTGATCCAAAGAAATTCCTTCTTTTGATAGTAATTTTTATACCAAAGATTACATTTGTCTCTCCAATGTCTTTCATATCAAGGTTGTTAAATAATAATGATTTTACATTATTCACAACATGAATGTTGGAACCAAATATGAGTTGGTCATCTACATAGAGGCATATGATAATGCAAATGTCATTTTCTGATAATAAATGCATCTGTCACTTTCATTCACCTTAAACTCATTCGGGACCATTAAAGTTAAACTTTTCATGCCATTGTTTAGATGATTGCTTAAGACCATATAAAACTTGTCCAATTTACAAATCTTTCTTTCTTGCTCATGTATTATAAAACCTTTAGGTTGTTCCATATAGATTTATTCTTCTAAATCATCATTTAAAAAAACAGTTTTAACATCCATTTGATATACTGCTAAATTATGTATCACAACGAGTGATATTAGTACTATAATGGATTTATTATAGTAACAAGTAAAAAGGTGTCAAAGAAATTTACATTCTCCATTTGCCTAAAACCCTTAACTATAAGGCGAGCGTTGTATTTATCAATTGTGCCATAAGGTTTCATTTTCTTTTTCAATACCCACTTATAACCAATAGGTTTGTAACTAGGAGGCAAGTCAGCTAAATGTCAAGTCTTGTTAGACTCTAGAGAATCCATCTCATCATTTATGGCCACTTGCCACAAATCAGCATCCAAAGAAGTCAAAGCTTCTTGGAGTGTTGATGGATCATCTTCCAATGTATAGACCATATAATCAGGTCTATACGTTCTAAGAGTTCCTGCCCTCTTACTTCTTTTAGGTTCTATTTCATATATTTCATTTCTTATAATTATCTATAATCACAAGTATGTGACTAGTTGATGTGTCCCCACTATTCTTCAATTTAAAAGAGAATTTATTTTTTATTGAAATCATCAATGTTAGACTCACTGATCATTTTTGCATTAAGGTCATAAACCCTTTACGTCTTGCTGTTTACAACATACTCAATGAATACACATTCATAGACTCTGTGAGTTTAACTCTCTAGGGGATACCCTCATAAATAATTTCATGAACAATTCTCTGTATCTCATAGGTCGTAGTAATTTTAGAGATTATCAGACAACTCATTCAAAATGAAATTCTTACATAAGTAATTATTTTGATTGCACAGAGCTATTTCAATTGCCAGTTTATTCATTTCCTCTTTTTTCAGCTTTTTCCAGCACCACTAGGACATCGATTTTTAGAACGTGGACAATTTTTCTCATAGTGGAGAAAAATTTCATCTTATGTTGCCACCGTTTGAAATTTGTCTCATCAAACTGAAATGGTTTGTTCAGGTCAAAGTTGTTCAGTCTAATAATATTATCTACAAATATCATTGTAGTAGAAATGTCATAAAATTGTTGTTATCATAGCTTGCAACAATTCTAAATGACATGAAATAATACTTGCTAGCTGAATCATGATCATGTCGCTCTCTTTAAGATGTTCCATGACACTGTCCAAAATGTGCAAGCAGACTATCAATCACGCTGTCCCTAGGATAAAACAACACCAATCTCTGTAATAAAATTCTTACTGCACTCTAAGAACCAATCTCGAATACTTCCACTACAATATGGCTACCGATGTCAATTCTCGAAATTCCCACATTATGACTATCAATGTCAATTCTCGAAATTCCCAAATATGACTACCTGTGCTAATTCTTTTCCCAAATTATTGACTACCAGTATCAGTTCTCGAAATTCATACAATTTGGCTGTTTGTGCCAATTCTTAGTGTCACAGAAAGAAAGTGGGAGAAAATTGTCAGAAATGCGTCGACAAAAATATGAGGGAGAAAGAAAAAGTTGAATGAAAGCACATTCAAAAATGCGTCACTGAAGGGATGATGCTTCTATTTATAACATGAGATTTTTTTCAAGTTTCTCATCTCTCCTATGTGGGACTTGAGAATTATTTTTTTCAAAACTCTTGTGTATGAGATTTGTGAGTTTTTAGATTTCACACCTAAAAGTTTTCACTAATGGCTTCAACAAACCAAGTTCCAAGAGGAGGCTATGTAATCAATTGCGGATAGCGAGCATAGCAGCCAACCCCCAAAAACAATATAGCAGGATAGCTTATAACTAAGGGTAAAATATAAAAAAATTATACCTACACATATAAATATACAAAAATATACACTAAATTAAAGATATATTTGATTAATTCTTCTTCTATGTTCTATTCCCATGCCATATAAACATTATTTACCGTGAGTTTTAGCAACACACCATTTGTAATAGGTATAACATTAGGAGGTTGAGATGAACTCATGGTTTTGCAACTCCAAAATGAAAGAAGGGAAGGTTGGAAGAATCTCCGCATGAGATGAGAATGACAAAAGGAAGGGAAGCAAAACATTTGTAAATGTGCAAAAAGTGTCAAGAGGGAAAGCAAACAAAAATGTGCAGAAGGAAGGAAATAGAGAAGGAGAAGAAGTGTGGTTGGGTTGCTATTCTGTGTTAAAAAGGGAAGGGAATGTTTTTTATAAAAGAGAAAAGAAGGTGAGGGTTGTGGCTGAATTGGGCTGCTATTCAAGTGTTTTAGAAATGGGAGGGGAAGGTGGAGCTAAATTACTAAAAAAACCCAAGTCACATATTAAAAATAAGGGCAAAAATGACTTCTCACTTATAAAATTAGGGTTTTCCTCCAACAAGCAACTTAGAACAGGTTATGACCCGCAATTTAGGGAAGAAGATTGTCGCTTTTCAATCTACTACAAGTGCAACGATTGTCTGTACAGCTAACCGTCGTTTCATCGCGTTGAGGGGATGGCAACCTCCACTATGTCACTATCCCACCACTATCGCGTGCAACTTACTACTTAGATTATAGGGCAATAGAAGGGAGAGAAATGCTTCAAATCATGAAATACATTTGTAAGATCACTCTCAAGCCTTCCTTTTCCCTCTAAAAATCAACCTAGGCTTACGTTGGCATACAAAACAGGTTTGACCGATATTACATTCAAAATCAATATTTAAAAGAAGTAATAATTGAAAAGGAAGAGGATAAAGTTAAACATTGAATGCAATATCTTCAAAGCAAAATCTTTGAAACTTTTACCTTCCTTGAAACAATTCTAAAAAAATGTATACCTAAGTTCATATTTTGAGATAGTCTAGATGAAGAATGTTTTCCTTTGGTACCCCATTCAACTCTAAGCCACAAAATTGGGCTAGCTCTACAGCATAAATTACAATGAATTATTATGACAACAATGGAGGAAAAAATGTTTGATCTAAAGAAAAATAAGTTAAAGTCTTCAAGAAAATCATGAAAATCCTTTCAGGAGGATTTAAAAGGATCGTTAAGCGATATTTATGACTATCAATCAGACAAAATGATGAGTTGGGTATTCATCTTCATAACCATTATAGTCATAATAAAGCCTCTCCCCCTTAGCAATATCACGAGTGGCGACCAAAAAGACTCTGGATTCCCCATTAACATTGTACCTTAAACATTTGCAATTCTGCTTCTTCTTACCATCCCTGCATAGAAATGGGATATGTTTTAAGCACAATACTATTAAGAATTAGTAATATTAGTGTATATATAAAAAAGTATTCGCATTTTAGAGAGTTAAAATCCTAACTTGAGTTCTTTAAAGAGCATACCAAAGCCAAACAACTTATAGAGCGCACTGCAATTAGTATAGTAATACAAATGTCCACATGAAAGAAGGAATCTAACTGTAATTATTTCTTTTGTTTTTCTCCTTCCTCCATTCCTTTTCTATTCTTTTTATTCAAGAGTTTGCACAAAATAAGTGAGAAAAGCTTACGGGGTATGATTGTTTATGCCACTAATGAAGCGAGCAATATTTCCACGTTTGTCCGCGCAAATGACAAGACTATGCACAGGTTCTGATGCTAAAATCAGGGTCATTATGCTATCACAATCATCGCGTTCTCGTTTCTTGAGGTAGTCCACATCGCCAGTGTATTCTGCAATGAATGTCATATCCTTTATTGGGCCATCAGCCTCCACAGTATAGCTACATCACAAGGTGGATAAAAGTTAAAGTATGCTAAATATTAAGAATACCAAGCATTGATTTTCTACTGCATGTGACAAGTTCAAGGTGACTACCCTTCACATGAATCGAAAACAACCATGAAAGGTGGGCATTCGCCTCTTTTGGACATAGCTTTGCAGTGCTCCATGGTTTCCGTATCCTCCTTGGTAAGAATCTAAGGAAAACAATAAAATATTCTATCAAACTAGCACAAAATGATGGAGATGTGCATACCAATAAACTTATTTGTTACAGGTCCAACCGTTTCTAGGGGGTCAAAAACTACAATAAAATTAATTAGCTGAGACCTGCATGCCACCACTTTCTAAGCCGGCTTCATTAGCGGATCTAGGAGCCATTCCAGGCAAGTAAGTGAGGTGATCACTGAATTCAATATTCAATGCTGTTAAAGCAGAAGCAAGGGAACCCATCTGTTTCAGTCTCTGGGCAGGATCTTCTGAAGGAACAAATGGTAATAGTCTCCTTTTTTTCTTCTGTACTATCCGAGGTCCTGAACGTTTCCGACGCTTCCTAGCATCTACAAGTCCAGAAAGGATAAATCAATAAAAAACTTCCAATCAGATATTGTATATTGAGAATTAGCATATATATATATCCCTCAAAATTGAGGCAAAAGTTTACTTCAGGGCACCCTTTACAAATTCCATGAATACTGAGAACATATAAAAACATGTCCATATAGATTTACAAAAAGGTACCTAAAGGTAACTCATTTTGGTCCTTTACCTATAACAAATTATCTGGAGATTCATGGTAAATCCTAAGTGCACTAGAAGCAAACATGGAAGTAGGTGTTTTATCAACCAAAACCTAGGCATAAGAATATAAAAAGGATTTAAACATGTATAATTTATTCTGTAGCCTTCATTATTCATAATGAAGAGCTAGTTGTAACAAACGTTTTTTATTAAGTAAGCAAAAACCTTTCTAGTTTCCATTAAGATACATAAATATCTAATCGTTAAGTTCTCATCATAACTTAATTTGCTGCCCAAATCATAGACCACTTTTGAATCAATCTAACTTCATTGATTTCAAATTTTCCTTTTCTACTTTTCAAAGTCTTCATTAAAATCATGAGTCTGGCATCCATATGCTGCAATAGATTCATATTATGGTATAAAAGTAATTAAGAAAACAGCAGTTTAATACACTGAAGCTTGTCCTGACTGTTGATAATTTCAGCTATAACTTATTACACATGATCGGTGGTTATAATATTAGAATTAGATCGGGGAATAAGTGCATTTCCTTATGAAGTCGAGAGAGTTTAGAGCTATCCATGAAGGAAAATAAGTCAAGGACACTTCTCCACAAGCATGAAGATATATATATACACACATATATATATGCTAAAAAATTGGATGTAAATAGACAAAACCTCAGATGAAGATCATCTTTGTTAATTAAGAACCATGAAAAAAGAGGATTATGTCAGTGGTTGAACAGTGAGATGTTTCACTGGCCTCGTTTCACTTCAAAGAACAGCTTAGGCTTCAGACCAGCTCATAAAATGTGACTTAGCAGCTTCCTCACATGTTTGTGTCAGTTCAATTTGAACACTATTGTGAAAAGGAGAGGTTTAGAATTTAGATATTAAAAAACTTCAGTTAATTGCCTCATAAGTCCAAATTAGTTGCCCCCATAGGGCAACCGCAATAACTACCAGATCAAGCTTAGATTTGTTTGGAGCTCTATAATGGAAACATCTCTACTGTAACCCCCATTTACCACAAAATTGGGAAAGAAACACTCCACCAGTGGAGGTGCATTTCCCAGTGGCTCAAGAATATTAATCCCACACACAACATAAATGCTGCAGTTACAAAAGGTTATTACAAATCTTGAAAGATTATTACATTTACTTATTCATGTTTCCAATAAACTCCAAAGACATAAGCTATATAATATAATATAATTCTCCAGTCCTGCTGTGAGTATAATAATTTTCCCATATAATCTGTTGCAGCCATGCTACATGAAGCCCCACACTTGGGGGAGGGTGGTCTTAAATCTGCTAAAGCTATGAATGGTTTTAAATTACAGTTGCAGTAACATAGCCTTAACCGCAATTGCGGAAAATGGCCCACAATTTGAAACAATGAGTCTTATTATGACTATCACAAAACATTTAAAGATCAAATTTTTATATCCAATTTTCTTAGAAAAATTATAAAAATTTAATCTTGGCTTTGAGAATAAAATATTAAATTTTTTTAATCTGAGCTGCCACTGAAGCTAGGGCTGGCAAAACAATCCATACCCCAACCAATCCATTATTCATCCACATTGCTTCCACAAAGCCAAATATTGATAGAAATTGGGTTATTACAATACAATTATCCAAATTATGTTATGTCTTATTTTTATTATAATAATAAAAAGGGTTCAAAAAATTGGTTGATAAGAAATGTCTGAAATTCTGCTTATCTACCTTGAGAAGAAGAAGCTTTGTTCTGAACATTATGATCAACCTGAATCCCAAAAAACTCATATATCTTCTTCTGAGAGAAACCTAAAACACAAAAAATATATAAAATAAACGGTCACAAACACAATGCAACATTCATAATAAAAAAACTCAAAAACACAAAATCAATTCAATTTCATTTCACCAATTCATTGAATTCACAATCTCTTACTTCTAACTCGTTTCATTCTCTCTCCCGAACACTTAGGGCAAAGCCACGATCCAATCGGGATCCTCACCACAATCGGGCTCACACATTTCATGTGAAATCCTTTATCACATTTATCGCACAGAAGCAGCTCCTCCGGCAACTCGCCGGAGCCACATTGTTCGCAGCTCAGGTCGCTGTAACTGTCGCTCTCCAACACGACGTACCGCGCCTTCGCCATTATTTCCGTCATCATCTTGTACTTCTTAATCGCTGGTTCCGGCGACGGAGGAGGGAGCTGCGGCGCCTGAGTGCGGCGGATGAAGCCGACGTGCCTCTGAGATGCCGTCGGTGATCGTAATGAGGTGGCAGGAGCCATGGCGGGGATTGGAAAATTCGAGAATGGTTGAGGGTAGAATTGGAATTGAAAAATATAACGTTTTTATTTCACAACTTAGTTCTCTTCTGCAGAGAAAGAACAACGAGAATGGAATGGCTGAAGAAAATAAATATAAATAATAATTAATTAATTAAAAAAGGAAAATAAATATAAATAATAATTAATTAATTAAAAAAGGAAAATAAATATAAATAATAATTAATTAATTAAAAAAGGAAAATAAATATAAATAATAATTAATTAATTAAAAAAGGAAAATAAAAAATAATTTATTTATTTATTAATGAAAAAAGGAAAATGGAAAAAGTGTTTGTGAAGTTTTATGGTTTTGCCTTTTTTCTGTTTCGTTGGTGTCTCGCGGGAGAATGTGGTGGCAGCTAATGGTGAAAGAAGGTGAATGATACGTATAATGACGTGGCAGGTTATGATTGGTTGAGCTAACGTGAACCCGGCATGCGCACAAACAATGGTTTTACGCGTTTATCATCCAGTATAGCCGTTTGTTTTGGTTTTCTGGACTAAATATATTTTTTTTATTATAATTAGGAGTATTTTCTCACCAATCCAATAATTATTGTTATAGTAATGCTAGTATGTTATTGTGTAACACTCAAAATGACAACCTTTTTACTCTGTTTCTTAAATGATTACTTTAACTAGTAGACCATTTATGATTCTCTTGATTAAATAATTAATCTCTTTTATGGTACATATATTTATCTGTCAACAAATATTGATATCAGGAATCAGACATTTCATCTTTGGTTTAAATATTTATTTTAATTTTTCAAAATTTATTTTTGTATGTAATAAAAATTGAAAATATTAATCAAATATGAGTAAAGTTAGTTTATGTATTATTTTTATGATGTCTTATAAAAATTATTTTGACTCAAATTTCTATTAATTTGAATTTTTATTTTTTTTAGAAATGAAATTAGTTGGTAGGGAATTTATAATAAAAAAATTGATATTCTCTTTTTTATTTATTTGGGGAGTATTCCTGATTTTTGTTTTCAAATTTGAAAAGAGCATTAAATGAATATTATAATTTATTACTTGCATCCTAGTCAAATCATAGCAGTATGAATCCCTATAAAAAATATTTTATGATTATTGCTTTTCCGTGTTAGGACATCATGTACCACAAGGTTAAAAGAATGAGAAAATTGTGTAGTCAACTAGTCATTGAAGTAGTGTTAGTAGATAAAGAAAACTTTTATGGAAACATATTTATATATATAATTAATAAAATTTTGATGACATAATAAAATTTTAAATTTAATTAAAATAAAATCATAAATATAATATTATAAAACACAAATTTATTTATTTCTCAAAATATGACATGTTGAATAAATTTCATACAAGTTTTATTAGTCTTTATTTCCGATGTACCAAAAAAAGTACAAGTTTTACTAGTTATTCTACTATAACCAGTGACTACTTTCTAATAGTCATTCAATATCTTGTCCATCAACTTATACTTCTCCACATATTTCATAGTTACATCACATTTTCTTATATTTTAAGATATAAAAAAAATGTATATATTGAGTTTGATACACCATTTATCTCTAATTATTATTGATTTTTAAAAAAAATAATACAAATAAATGATAGATGATACATTTATTATATATAAATCTTTATGTTAATAGTGCATAGATATTATATTCTTAAAATATTATAATGTAAGTTTAATTTATAAATAAGAGAAAAGAATTGTATTTACCAATAATGTATCACTTTATATACCGTATTATTTATTATTAATATTTAGTTATTATTTATTCTTTGGAAAAATAATTCAAAAAAGTGATGTAATAGATGTGTATAAATTTTGACACTAATAATAATAATATATATATATATATATATATATTACATTCTATAAATAATATTTGAATAAAAGTAGTTTTGAAAATATATTATGAATTTATAATTTTTTAACAAAAATTTGAAATTCATTAATATCAATCAAATGTAGAAATAGTAATGTACCAAAAAAAGTAAAATTTACCAATTTTTTTTATAGGAAAAGTAATGTCCCAAAAAACTAAAATATACCAAAAAAAAATGTAGAAATAGTATCAATAAGACATTGATCGACTAGTGTGAGGTTTTATTGGATCTTCAAGTACCTTATCAAGCCAAAGGTCACATATCTGATTCTTAAAAATGATAGTTGCAGGAAGAAACAATATAGAGATTAGTTCATCACATACACTGTGAACACATTAATTATAAAAAAATGCAAAATAGTATTATATATAAAATAAAAATCGGATTTATAAATATAAATCAAATAAAAATTAATTCTTTAATATATAAAAATATATTACTTATGGAAAAATAATATTCTTTAAGTGTTAGTGTTTCACTGCCAATTAGAAGATATCATTTATCTTAAAAAATAGAATGAATTTAATTTGTACTTACCTCCATTATAAAATTTGATCTACGAAATTCCTTATTGAGCTCAGTTTTGGTTTGACTTGGTTTGGCTCATTTCCAGCCTTAAAAAATAGTATCAATAAAACCTTGATTTATTGGTATAAGACTCTATTAGATCTTCAAGTATCTTATCAAGCCAAATGTCACATATCTGATTATTGGGAACAACACTTGTTCTGATGAAGAAAATAGATATTAGTTCCTCATCCCATGGTGGAAGCATTCTTTATAAAAAATGTAAACATAGTATTATAAAATAAAAAACTGAATCTATAAATATAAATCAAATAAAAATTAATTATTTAATATATAAAAATATATTACATATGGAAAACAACATTCTTTAAATGTTAGTCTTTGGCTATCAATTAGAAGTATCATTTATCTTAAAAAATATACTTTCATTATAAAATTTGATCTAATAATAATTTTAATTCCTAATTTTTACAATCATCAATTACTAATACAAATATTGAAGGAGACACGTATACAGGTACATTTATTACCATAAAATTGGAAAATCTTCATTGTTACATTGATGTCAAGGACTTCGGAAAAGATAATTAAACTATATTGTCTTGGTCTAACTTAAGTATTATTTGGTTAGGATGTGCAATGAAGTAAACCATTTAGGTAGTTGTTAAAAATTCGATTCTCTATTTAGTTTGATAAATCTGGTTTATGAAATAAATGAGTTGAAGTTTAGCTTATTGAATAAATAAGTCAACTTGAGCCAATTATAGATTATTCATTAGGTTTATGAGATTTTTCAAGAGAGTGATTCAAGTAATCAAAAAATTCATATAAATATTGGAATAACGATAAATTTGAATTTTACAACCACATATAAATATTTAGAATTAAAAAATAGTTAATGATCACATTAACAAAAATCATGTGTGTTTATATTTTAATTTTGATCATTCAAATAAGATTTTGTGATTCATATTAATTGTTTTTTTTAATTTTTCACAATAACAATTGTTTTTATTTGAATCAATTTCTATAAATACATATATGTAGAGAATATTCACCACACTAGATAATCTTTTATACATGAATTTTAATTGATAGTTGTTCTTATTATTAAAGTTTACCAATCTTGGTTTATATATATATAATCCACCAACTCTGATATGTCTTTAAATTTATGTTGATATGTTCGTTAACTCATTCGAAACTTCATGAAATTTAATTGAATTAAACATAAACTAAAAAAATAGTTTAGATAAAACTCGACACGAGCCAATGCTTAACAAGTGGACCTTAGGTGAGCCAAACTCACTCATTTTCATCGCTATGTTTGGTCTATAGTATTCATGGCAGTTTTTTTATGTACTTTAATGGTGAAGGAACAAGGAGAGTCATGGCTATAATTTTTAAAAGTAAAACATTATTGTTCCCGAAAAATTTGTTAACCACCAACTTAGTCCATCAAAAGTGTTTATACCAAATAAATCCTTGAAAAATAAAATGGACACCATGTTCGTTTATCCGTTTCACACTGTCATTTAGCAATAGAACAAGTGTTGATGTGACACATTAACTGCCATTGTGAATACTTTTCGACATCGTCGAGTTCTTTCTCTAGAACGATGACTTCTCAATCAGTTATAAAAACGCCACTATTTAGCTTCTTGCTTAGTCTGTATTAGAGTTATCTTTCTAGAACTATGGTTTCTCAGCGCTAGCTCACCAGCTAGCGGATCTTAATCTAAATTTTAGAATATGAAATAATATTTAATTAATATTTATAATTAAATTATTTAAGTAACGAAAATATAAATAAATATATATGATTAAATTAAAGGTAAAATTTTCTGCTTTTGTATTTTCAATATAAATCACTATATTGTCCGTAAGAAATTTATTATCTATCTTACTATGTAATTTTGTTTGATTGTCTTTATTGTTTAAAATAATATTTATGTAGTAGTTGAACTAGTTAAAATAAGACGAATAATTTGATAAAACAATATATAATTAAAGACATATGCTTGAGAAATTTTCAAACTTAAATGACTAACGATAACAAGAAAGAATTGTTGGAATTGACATCTCAAACTAACCTTTTGTTGCTCATTGAAATTCATGGGATAAAATTTTTGAACAAAAAAATACATATATTATCAATATTAAATGATTTATAAGCAGTCTTAAGTATATATTATCAATACATACATAATATCTTTCATCAAGTGTAAAGTCATTACAAACTCAAATGAAATCGTATTATTATAAGTAACATTATTATTATCTATATGTGAAAGAAAACTTGATCTATTATATATGATTTTTAAAATCATCATATAAGATGCACTATATTTATTTATCAAGCTACAAATTAAAGAAACATGTTATTTCCAACGAATATCTCCATAAAGATATCATTTGACTATAGGAAAAATGAATACATCTACTATTCCAAAAGTGTGTTACTCTAGTGTCACTTTTTATAATTTAAAACTTTAATAATTAACTATTGTTTCGCCAATTACAATAAGTATCACATAAAGTGAAATACTTTGTGGAAAAAGAAATATATTCTAAAGGTAAAAATATAAAAAAGATATTTTAATAAAAAAATTCAAGGGACACCTGCCCCCACCTAACCCTGTAATGATCCACCCTTGCTCACCATTGACCTCTCCAATGAAGAAAACACAAGAATTGTGGTTTAATTTGTTTGATAAACACCTTTAGAGATGGAATGACTTCTTGGCAAGTTTGTTGGGTTTGTACTAAATCAATCTTTTCGGTTAAATTTTACTTACTTTCCATTTTATATTGTTCCACTTTGTTGATGTTGGTGCAAAGGAATCATTGTGCAATTTTGGCCGAATGCATTCAAATAAAGGAGAGAATGTTGAGTGACTATCAATGTATATTATATTTTAGGATTAGCAACTAGAGCCACATTGAAGCGCATATAAGATATACATAACTCGTATATATATAGTTTCTTACCTTGACCTTTTATATTATATAATATTATCTTATCATTTCTTACAGACATATAAGATATCCTATCATTCTCCGTAAACCAGATAAGACAATATATCTATTAATTGAATAAGGAAATCCATCCATTAATCACTTTCTATAATCTCACTTCAATATGAGAGTAGATAGTCAACATTCATAAAGTTTGGTCTAAGACATTGATATATAGGTAAAGACCCTATTACTTGAAAAGCAAGTCTTAAACCTGAGTTTTAGAATACAACAACCTCCACTTCACATCGTCTAGTATTGGAGCCTTAAAGAAAATAGAATCATTTTTGCTCAATTCTTTTGCAATTGATGTAGAAGCGCCAGGATTTGTGGGTTGGTGTACATCCTGTAGAATAAAGGATCCAATAATTCAAAGGTATTTCTTTTAGTTAGGGTACTCTCTTGAACAAACCTCGTGTACAATTATTCTCCGACTCAACTCAAATACTTTATAAAAACTAATATAAGTGTGTTTAGATTGGATTTGTAAAGTTAAGTTGTCCAACTTAGACTAGATATAATTTTATTAACATGATTTTACATATAGGTAATTTATAATGAAATGACTTATATAAATTGAAATAACACTTTTTCTTGCTTCAACCTAATGGTGAGTTTATTATAAAACTGAGTAGTTGGATTGTTTTAATTCGTCTCCAACACAACTCAGATGGATATAATGCTATGGATGATGAATTAATGCTCTTATTAAAAATAAGACGTGGGAATTGGTACCCACGTACCCCGACCAAAAAATGTTAATATCATTCGGTCTATGTGGGTTTTTACTCATAAAGAGAACTCCGATGGTGTTTTTGAGAGGCATAAGGCTCGTCTTGTAGGTGATGGTAAAACTCAGCAGGTTGGCGTGGATTGTGGTGAGACTTTTAGCCCGGTTGTCAAACCAGCAACTATCCGCACTGTTCTCAATTTAGCTTTCTCTAAAGAATGGCCAATTCACCAACTTGACGTGAAAAACGCCTTCTTGCATGGAGCACTAAAAGAGACTCTGTACATGCATCAACCCATGGGTTTTAGGGATCCAGCTCATCCCAATCATGTATGTTTCTTAAAGAAATCTCTATATGGACTTAAATAAGCACATCGAGTGTGGTACAACCGCTTTACTCATTATGTTTCTCGTATTGGGTTTTCTCACAGTACTTCTAATCATTCTCTCTTCATTTATCGGCAGGGTACAACTATGGCTTACCTTCTTTTATATGTAGATGATATTATCTTGACAGCTTCCTCTAAGAGTCTTCGCAGGTCTATTATATCTCTTCTTAGCTCTGAATTTGCTATGAATGACCTGGAGCCATTGAGTTATTTTTTGGGCATAGCTGTTACTCGTCATGCAGGTGGTCTATTCTTATCTCAGCGTAAGTATGCATCTGAGATTATTGAACGAGCTGGCATGTCATCTTGTAAGCCCTCTCTTACTCTGATTGACACAAAACCGAAGCTTAGTGCTAATTCCAGCACCCCATATGCCGATCCATCTCATTACAGAAGCCTTACATGGGCACTTCAGTATCTCACATTCACGCAATCAGATATTGCTTATGCTATACAACAAGTGCGTTTATTCATGCATGCCCTGACAAAGGAACACATGCACACTCTCAAGCGTATTGTGCGCTACATTCATGGCACTCTTCATCATGGTCTGCATCTCTATCCCTCTTCCACATCCACTCTTCTTTCTTATATAGATGCTGATTGGGGTGGGTGTCCGGATACAAGACGCTCCACATCTGGTTATTGTGTATTTCTTGGTGATAATTTACTTTCTTGGTCCGCAAAACGCCAAGCTACTATGTCATGGTCGAGTGTGGAGGCAAAATACCGAGGTGTTGCCAATGTGGTCTCTGAGTCTTATTGGTTACAGAACCTTCTTCTGGAGCTTCATTATTCTACTCAGAAAGCTACCTTGGTATATTGTGATAATATTAGTGCGATATATCTTTATGGGAATCCTGTTCAACATCAACACACAAAGCATATTGAGATGGATATTCACTTTGTACGTGAAAAGGTTACTCGTGGGGATGTTCGAGGTGTTAAATGTTTCATCCCATTGTCAGATTGCAGATATCTTTACAAAAGGCCTTCCATTGGTTCTATTTGAGGATTTTAGGAACAATCTCAGCGTTCGACCATCTCCCACTATGACTGTAGGGGTGTGTTAGAATATAATCTGGATCTACTCATAATGATAGTCATAATTAGTTTCTGATTTGTAGCATAGGATTTCTCTGTACCTTAATGATAATTAGTTTCCGATTATGTAGAAATTAGTTCACGATTCTTAGCATAGAATCTCTCCTTTGTAATGGTTATATATAACCAGACAATCATCATAATGAAGGCAAGGAATCATATTCTTTCATTTGGTACATGAGCTTGTAACTTTTGTAGTAGCCTATAACATTTTAACAAAAAAATAATATAGTTGTCCACAATTAGTCTTTGGCTATCAATTAGAAGATATCCTTTATCTTAAAAAAATAGAATGAATTTAATTTGTACTTACTTTCATTATAAAATTTGATGTAATAAAATTTTAATTCTTACTTTTACAACAATTAATGAACCGAACCAACTCGATATTCATTCAAAATTCAACTCATTATTTAGCTCGATAAATTTGGTTCATGAACCAAATGAGCTGAATTTGAGCTCCTTAAATAAAAGAATAGTTATTAGAAATTTGATTCGCTATTTAGTTTGATAAATCTGGTTTATGAAATAAATGAGTTGAAATTGAGGTTATTAAATAAACGAGTCAACTTGAGCCAAATATAAATTTATTCATTAGGTTTATGAGATTGTTCAATTATAAACTTATATATAAGAGAGTGACTCAAGTGATCAAAAAATCCATATAAATATTGCGATAACAATAAGTTTGAGTCTTACAACCACACATAAATATTTAGGATTAAAAAATGGTTAATGATCGCATTAAAAAAATTATGTGTGCTTATATTTTGATCTTGACCATTTAAATATGATCATATGATCTATATTAATTGTTTTTATTTCTCACAAAAAGAATTACTTTTATTTGAATCAATTTCTATATACATATATGTGTAGAGAATCTTTACTACACAAGGTAATCTTTAATACATGAACAATAATTGGTAGTTACTTTTATTATTAAAAGTTTACAAATCTTATGTATATGTTTAATTCACCAACCTAGATTGACCTTTAAATTTATGTTGATGTGTGACATAAGTTTAAGCTCGTTAACTCATTAAAAAATTCATGAAATATAATTGAGTCGAACATGAACTAAAAAAATAGTTCCGATTAAACTCAACACGAGTCAATGCTTAACGAGTGGAGCTTAGGTGAGCCAAGCTCGACTCACTTTCACCCTTATGTTTAGTCTATAGTTTTCATGACGGTTTGTTGTGTACTCTAATGGTGAAGGAACAAGGAGAGTCATGACTATTATTTTTAAAATTAAAACAATATTGTTCCATAATTATTTGTTAACGACCAACTTAGTCCATCAAAAGTGTCAATACCAAATAAATCACTGAAAAGTAAAAGGATATTGTCTTCGTCCATTTGTTCCACACTGTCATTTAAAAACATAACGAGTGTTGATGTGATAGATTAACTGCCATTGTGGATCCTTGTCGAGATCGTTGAGTTCTTCTCTAGTGAAATGACTTCTCAATCGGTGAGAAAAACGACATCGTTTAGCTCTTTGTTGAGTCTATCGTAGGGTTCTCTTTCTAGCACAATGGTTTCTACTCTACGCTAGCCTCACCACTGACCTCTCCATTGAAGAAGACACAATACTTGTGGTATAATTTGTTTAATCACAAAAGCTAGTGATAGAAACATAGTTGTTTGATAAACACCTTTAGTGATGTAGCTTGCAAAAATTATAAATGACATGAAATAATACTTACTGGCTAAGTCACGATCATGCCACTCTCTTGAAGACGTTTTGTGGCACTGCCCAAAATGTGCAAGCAAACTATCAACCATGCCATCCCAAGGATAAAACAGCCCAGATCTCTGTTATCGAATTCTTACTGCACTGTAAGAACCAATGTCGAATACACTCACCATAATATGGCCACCAATGCCAATTCTCAAAATTCCCACAATATGGCTAACAATGCCAATTCTCGAAATACTCATAATATGGCTACCTGTGCCAATTCTCTTCCCACGATACTGACAACCAGTGTCAATTCTTGAAATGCCCACAATTTGGCTACCTGTGCCAATTCTTTTCCCTCAATACTGACTACCAATGTCAGTTTTTGAAATTCCCACAATTTGTCTGCCTATGCCAATTCTTAGTGCCACAGAAAGAAATGGGGAGAAGTTTGCCGGAAATGCATCGGCGGAAAATATGAGGGAGAAAGAAAAAGTTGAATGAAAACACATTCAACTTGGGGCAAGTTATAATGAGGGGAGAATGTCTCTATTTATAACATGAGATTTTTTTTTCCATGTTCCTCATCTCTCCAATTTGGGACTTGAGACTTGTTTTTATTCAAAACTTTTCTATGTGGGACTTGGGAGTTTTTTAGATTTCACACCCAAAAGTTCCCACTAATGGTTTTCAACAAACCATGTTCCAACAATCCCCCACTTGAAATTAAAAAACGATTTCCGAGAATATTTGTGGTCTCAATAAGATTGTGCATAAACAAAGGTGTCATGCGACTTGAACCTTTCCATAGTGAATAAGATCCAGATTTTACTAGAGTGACTCGTAGTCTTGAACTCTATCTCCAGCATCAAACCACACACAACCTTTTCAAATGTGTATTATGTGTAAAGCCCGCGCGTCAAAGGCCATGCACGTATATCCCAGTATAGTGAACGCTCTAGAAATTTATGCCCCAAAATTTCATAGGAGGCGGCCCCCACTTCCACATATACATAGGTAAGTCTATCAAGAGTACTCCTGTAGCCTATGTACTCCACTCTAATAGGAGTATAGATCTCATTAAGAGTTTAACTCATCCTTACATATGCTGCAGGAATCATGCTTCTCATAATTTTA
>NC_032011.1:13179057-13231127 GCF_001865875.1 Lupinus angustifolius
TATTTCTTGGGATCTCCAGTCAGTTAGGTCGGGTTACCATCATGAGTGATCCTCGTTCTAAGGGCAATAGTCACATACTCTTAGAAGTATTATTGAATTTCTTTCTAGCTAGTCCTTTCGTCAAGGATCTGCTAAGTTATTCTCAGTGCGTGCATGATCCACTCCAACAGCTCCTGTAGAGAGTAATTCTCTAATGGTGTTGTGCTTACGACAAGTTTGTCGTTTCTTTAATGTTATAAAAGCGGTTCTCAATTTTTTGCAATAGATGCGGTACTATCACAATGGATCAACACAACTGATATATGTTTTCCCATAGGGAAATATCTGCAAGGAAGTTTCTCAGCCAACTTGCTTCTTCATTAGTTGTTGCTAATGCTATCATCTCAACTTCCATAGTGGATTGAGCTAACATATTTTATTTCTTGTTAGACTCTAGATAGTCCATCTTATCATTTATGGCTTCTCGCCACAAATCAACATCCAAAGAAGTCAAAACTTCTTGGAGAGTTGATGGATTATCCTCCAATATATAGACCATATAATCAGATCTAAACTCTCTAACAATTATTGCTCTCTTACTTCTTCTAGGTTCTATTTCAAACCTTTCATTTTATATTATTATCTCTAATCACAAGTATGTGACTAGTTGATGTGCCCCCACTATTCCTCAATTTAAAAAGGATTTTCTCTTCATTGAAGCCAACATCGTTAGACTCAATGATCATTTGTGCGTTAAGGTCATAAAACATGTACGCCTTGATGTTTACATCATACCCAATAAATATACATTCATAGGCTATGTTAGTTTAACTCTCTATGGTCATACCATCAGAAAAGATTTCATGAGCAATTTTATGTATCTCATAGGACTCAGACTCTACTAATTTATTATCAGTTATTTGATACTTGAGGTAGTGGTAACATCATATATATTTGTTATCTTAACTTCCTCAATATCATATTTCTTTATTTCTCATGTGCATACCAAATTAATTTGGTAGACATATATGGGTTGTAGTAATTATAGAGATCCTCTGACAACTCATTAAAAATGAAATTCATAAAAGTAATTATTTTCATTCTAGAGAGCTATATTAATAGCTACTTTATCCTTCTTTTTTTCCAGCTTTCTCTAGCAACATTAGGACATTGATTTTCAAAACGTGTGTAACTTTTCTCATAGAGAAGAAAAATTTCATCTTATGTTGCTAACGTTTGAAATTTGTCCCATCAGACTAAAATGGTTTGTTCAGGTCATAGCTGTTCGATCTAGTAGTATTATCTACAAATGCCATTGCAATAGAAACTGTGAAGAAGATCTTTGCTCCTGACCTTGGCAAGGTTTTGATGAAGACACCAACATCACCAAAAAGAAGAAAATGAAGATTACTTATGAAGACCAAGAAGATTAAAGCTTCAAGACAATTAATCTAAGTCTAAAAAGGTACTTCTATCCTATACTCTTTAATATACGAAAGTAGTAATGCTCAAAATATTTTAAAAGGAATTGAAACACTTCAAGTTTTAAATGAAAACATTTTTCAAAATATTGTGTAACAGGTTACTGAAATTTGAGTAACAGGTTACATGAGTGAGAATCAGTCATCCAACAATATTTAAATTGGAGTAACCGATTTGAGTAATCGGTTACTCAAACTTGAATTGAAACACTTCAAGTTTTAAATGAAAACATTTTTCAAAATACTGTGTAACAGGATACTGAAATTTGAGTAAAAGGTTACATGAGTGAGAATCAATCATCCAACAATATTTAAATTGGAGTAACCGATTACTCATATTTGAGTAACCGATTACTCTAAGTGAATTTTAAATTCACTGTTGGACAGAGAGTTTGAGTAACCGATTACTCAAATGAGTAACCGATTACTCAATGTAATTTTTGAAAATGTCACGTTTGGGTAACCGATTACCCACTTGCTGTAATCGGTTAATAAGAGTTGTTACATCAGTTTTTCAGATTTGAAACTCAAGGGTTTTCATCCCAAACGAAATGTCTTCATTCCAAACAATTCTTACTCTATCATAAAGGCACAATGACTAAATGGAAAGCCTATTTAAAGGCCTTAGAACTCACAATGAAAACAACTCTTTGAACAACTCTTTCATATTTTTCTCATAACTTTCCTACACTTTTCTGAAATAGTTTTCTGGTTTTCTGCACTTCTAGCAACTTGAACTCAAACTTTCAAAGCTATTTTTCTGAGTTGCTTGAAGTAAAGTGTTTCAAAGTTTTGTAAACTTAAAGAGCATTATTACTAGGTATACAAAAGAGTTGATTGAATTGCAAGTGTTATTATATTTCATACTTATAAAGGCAATCCAAGCCATCATTCAAATTCTTCATTCATTGTAATTACTTTCTTTCACGAGGTGTGAATTGAAAGGGAATAGAGTTACTTCGAAATGTGTTTTCCAAGGTGATAAGTATTAGTGAGTGTGTAAGGTACACATAGATCTCGGGGGGAGATATTGTAGTTACAACTCATAATATTTAGTGGAAAATCTCTTGTGTTGCAAGAGTATTGGACGTAGCTTTCGGTGGACAAGAAGGTGAACAAGTATTAAATCCTTGTGTACTCTCTTCTCCCTTACATCTTTGATTTATTCTTGTTTATTTTCTGCAATATTATCCACTGCACTTTAACTCTTCATTTTGCAGAAAAAGTGGTCATAATTTCTAGTCAACTAATTCACCCCCCTTTTAGTTGCAATCTCAGTCTTACAATTGACACCAAAGCTTTTTTTTGAGTAAGTTATTGTCAAAACTGACCCTACATCAAAGATGACTGCAAGATCATTCCTAGGAGAAGGTTCTAACATAAACCGCCCTCGAAGTATTGTTGGAGAATGCTATGACTTATGGAAAATCAGAATGAGGATATTCATAGAATCCCAAGACTTGGATATATGGAACGCAATGTAAGGTAAATAAAGCCCAAATCTTCATGGAATGATGAAGACAAGAAGAAGGTGCAATATGACCTAAAGGCAAAGAACATCCTCACTTCTACTCTTGGAATTGATGAGTTCTTTAGAGTATCTAACTGTAAATCTGCCAAGGAAATGTGGGATACTTTAGAGACCATACATGAAGGAACGGAGGAAGTAAAAAGGTCAAGGCTAAACACTCTTTCTCTCAAGAATATGAAATGTTTCGAATGAAACCTGGAGAGAAGATACTGGATCTTCAAAAGAGATTCACCCATCTTACAAATCATCTTCTTGCTCTTGGTATGGTATTATGTAACAGTGACTTGAACTTGAATGTTCTAAGATCACTTGCCAGAACATGGCAACCAAAGGTAACAGTCATTTCTGAAAAGAAAAGTTTATCGAAAATGTCCTTGGCTGCGTTATGTGGAAAATTGTAGGAACACGAGTTAGAACTCAACCAACTGGATCAACATGAAGAACAAGAGAAGAAAAAGGAAGAATATTTCTCTCAAAGCAAAAAATGACAAATATGAGTCATCAGAGCATGAATCCGATAAAGAAGAGATAGCAGACATGAGTCTTCTTGTGAAGAAATTCAGCAAATTCCTCAAAAGGAATAAATGTGGTAGAACTGGACAAGTAAGAAAGTTCACCAAGAACAACGATGCATCTACTTCAAATCAGAATTTTACATGCTTCTGATGTGGTGAGGTTGGTCACATCAAGATGGATTGTCCAAATTTGAAAAAGAATTCATTCAAGGTAAAGAATGAAATAAAGACCAAAAGAAGAGCATACATAGCTTGAGAAGATAACGATACCAGTTCTGCCTCTGAACCAGAAAATGAGGAACAAGCACATCTCTCCTTGATGGCATCTCATCACTTCGATGATGAAGAGGTAAATGACTCAAAACTATATTCTTATGAATTACAAACTGCATTCAATGACCTGCATGATGAGTACATCAAACTCACAAAAATATTTTTAAAACAAAAAACTGAGTTAGATTCAGTTAGAAACAAACCTTCATCATCTTCATGTCAAAACTGTATTGCTATTGAAAACAAAGTTACAACATTAAATCTTAAACTTAATAAGATAAGTAAAAGCTATAAAAGTTTAAATAGAATCATCAATGATCAACGACACTCAACAGACCGAAGAGGTCTTGGCTATTCAAAAGGCCACGTTTCTAAGAATCCTAGTGTCCCAATTAAGATAAACTATCACAAAGGAAGTATCATTGCTCATAAACTTAATAATGAAAGAACTAGGATACATAACCATCAACCCACATGCACATATTGTAAACATCATGGGCATACACCAAATACTTGCAAAATTAGAAAGTATGGTGTACTCCTGGTCATTATAAATGGGTTGAGAAAGGTGCTAACCATATAGGACCCAAAGAAAATTGGGTACCTAATAAAACTTAACCTGTTTTGCAGGATAATTTGGAAGCCGCCTGCAACCTATGGTATTTGGATAGCGACTGCTCAAAACACATGACGAGCGACAAATCAAAATTCTTCGCCCTTACTCCAAGGGACAAAGGATATGTCACATATGGTGATAATAATAAAGGAAAAATTCTTGGAGTTGGTAGAATTGGAAAGCCTCTCTCAACTACGATAGAAAGTGTGTTATATGTTGAAGGACTCAAGCACAACCTTCTTAGCATAAGTCAACTATGTGACAAAAACTTCCATGTGGCATTTAACCCAGATAAGTGCATCATAGAAAGTAAGAATCCTCAACACTCTAAACTAGTTGGTAAGAGAATAAACAATATATATATGATTGATATGAATTCATCTTTACCAATAACATGTTTAGTTACAAACGATAATCATGATGCATGACTATGGCATAGGAGAATTGCTCATATTCACATGGACCATTTGAACAAACTTATAAAGAAAGACTTAGTTGTTGGTTTACCAAAAATGAAGTTTGTTAAAGACAAACTATGTAGTGCTTGTCAAATGGATAAACAAACAAAAACTTCATTCAAACCAAAGCATATGATTTCTTCTGATAGACCATTACAGCTACTACATATGAACTTGTTTGGCCCCTTAAGGACAAAAAGTTATGGTGGTAACTACTATGCCCTCGTTATAGTAGATGATTTTTCGAGATACACTTGGACTCTATTCTTAGTGCATAAGAATGAGACATTCAAAACCTTTAGCATTTATGCTAAAAGCGTACAAAATGAAAAATCACTTAAAATCGCTGCTGTAAGAAGTGATCATGGAGGAGAATTTCAAAACTCTTCTTTTGAAGAATTCTATGATGATCTTGGTATCAATCACAACTTTCTCTAGCATTGATTTTCAAAACGTGTGTAACTTTTCTCATAGCGAAGAACAATTTCATCTTATGTTGCTAACGTTTGAAATTTGTCCCATCAGACTCAAATGGTTTGTTCAGGTCATAGCTGTTCGATCTAGTAATATTATCTACAAATGCCATTGCAATAGAAACTGTGAAGAAGATCTTTGCTCCTGACCTTGGCAAGGTTTTGATGAAGACACCAACATCACCAAAAAGAAGAAAAGGAAGATTACTTATGAAGACCAAGAAGATTAAAGCTTCAAGACAATTAGTCTAAGTCTAAATATGTACTTCTATCCTATACTCTTTAATATACTAAAGTAGTAATGCTCAAAATATTTTAAAAGGAATTGAAACATTTCAAGTTTTAAATAAAAACATTTTTCAAAATAATGTGTAACAGGTTACTGAAATTTGAGTAACAGGTTACATGAGTCAGTCATCCAACAATATTTAAATTGAAGTAACCGATTACTCAAATTTGAGTAATCGATTAATCTAAGTGAATTTTAAATTCACTGTTGGACAGAGATTTTGAGTAACCGATTACTCAATGTAATTTTTGAAAATGTCACGTTTGGGTAACTGATTGCCCACTTGCTGTAATCGGTTACTGAGAGATGTTACATCAGTTTTTCAGATTTGAAACTCAAGGGTCAAACAATTCTTACTCTATCATAAAGGCAAAATGACTGAATAGAAAACCTATTTAAAGGCCTTAGAACTCACAATGAAAACAACTATTTGAACAACTCTTTCACACTTTTCTCACAACTTTCTTACACTTTTCTAAAATAGTTTTCTGCACTTCTAGAAACTTGAACTCAAACTTTCAAAGCTATTTTTCTGAGTTGCTTGAAGTAAAGTGTTTCAAAGTTTAAACTTAAAGAACATTATTTACTAAGTATACAAAAGAGTTGATTGAATTGCAAGTGTTATTATATTTCATACTTGTAAAGACAATCCAAGCCATCATTCAAATTCTTCATTCATTGTAATTACTTTCTTTCACGGGGTGTGAATAGAAAGGGGATAGAGTTACTTGGAAATGTGTTTTCCAATGTGATAAGTATTAGTGAGTGTGTAAGGTACATAGAGATCTCTGGGTGAGATATTGTAATTACAACTCCTAATAGTCAGTGAAAAATCTCTTGTGCTGCAAGAGTACTGGATGCAGCCTTCGGTGGACAAGAAGGTGAACTAGTATAAAATCCTTGTGTGCTCTATTCTCCATTACCTCTTTGATTTATTCTTGTTTATTTTCTGCAATATTATCAATTGTACTTTAACTTTTCATTGTGCAGAAAAAGTTGTCATAATTTCTAGTCAACTAATTCACCCCCCTCATCTTAGTTGCAATCTCAGTCTTACAGAAACGTCTTAAAATTGTTGTTACCATAACTTGCAACAATTATAAATGGCAAGAAATAATACTTACTGGCTGAGTCACGACCAGATTGCTCTCTTTAAGACGTTTAGTGGCACTGCCCAAAATGTGCAAGTAGAGTATCAAGCACGTCGTCCCCAGGATAAAACAGCCTAGATCTCTGTTATCGAATTCTTACTGTACTGCAAGAATCGATCTCAAATACACCCACCATAATATGGCTACCAATGCCAATTCTCGAAATTCTCACAATATGGCTAACAATGCCAATTCTCAAAATACCCACAATATGGCTACCCGTGTCAATTCTCTTCCCACGATACTGACTACGAGTGTCAATTCTCGAAATGCCCACAATTTGGCTACCTGTGCCAATTCTTTTCCCTCAATACTAACTACCAGTGTCAGTTTTCGTAATTCCCACAATTTGGCTGCTTGTGCCAATTCTTAGTGTCACGGAAAGAAAGGGGGAGAATTTTGCCAGAAATGCATCGGCGGAAAATATGAGGGAGAAAGAAAAAGTTGAATGAAAACACATTCAACTTGGGGCAAGTTATAATGAGGGGAGAATGTCTCTATTTATAACATGAGATTTTTCCATGTTCCTTATCTCTCCAATGTGGGACTTGAGACTTGTTTTTTTTCAAAACTTTTCTATGTGAGACTTAGGAGTTTTTTAGATTTCACACCCAAAAGTTCCCATTAATGATTTTCAACAAACCATGTTTTAACCTGTACTAGTTCAATCTTTTTGTTTAAGTTTTACTTTCCATTCTACGATTTTCCACTTTGTTGATGTTGGTGCAAAGGGATCATTGTGCAATGTTGGTAAGATGCAATCAAATAAAGGAGAGAAAGTTGGTACCAATGTATATTATATTTTAGGATTAGCAACTACAACCACACTTAAGCACATATAGGGTATATATAACATATATATATATATATATAGTCTTATACCTCCACCTTTTAGATTATATAATGTTATCATATCATTTCTTACAGACAAATAAGATACCCTAATATTCTCCTTAAACCGGATAAGATAATATATCTACCAATTGAATAAGGGAATCTATCTATAAATCAGTTTCTAGAATCTTTCTTCAAAAGGAAACATTTGCAGGCTGACGATTCATTGATTGGTTGTAGAGAGTGGAAAGTCAACATTTATAAAGTTTGGTCTACGACATTGATATATAGATAAAAGACTCTATTACTTGAAAATCAAGTCTTAACATGAATTTGATATCCATGTATTGCTAGTATAGAAAATGGAATCATTTTAGCTCAATTCTTTTGCTATTGATGTAGAAGTGCCACTATTTGTGTGTTGGTGTACATCCTATAGAATAAAGGAACCAATAATTCAAAGGTATTTCTTATAGTTAGGGTACTCCCTTGAACAAACCTTGTTTACAATTATTCTCCGACTCAACTATAATGCTCTATAGAAAAACTAATATAAGTGAATTTAGATTGGATTTGAAAAGTTAAGACGACCAACTTAGACTAGATTTAATTTTATTAACATGATTTTACATATAAGGTAATTTATAATGAAATTACTTATAAAAATTGAAAAAACAATTTTCTTGCTTTGACTTAATGGTAAGTTTATTGTGAAACTGAGTAGTTGGATTGTTTTAAATCGTCTCCAACACAACTCTGATATTATTTGGAACATGAGCTTATAAATTTTGTAGTAGCCTACAACGTTTTGACAAAAAATTATTATAGTTGTCCACAATTAGTCTTTAGCTATCAATTAGAAGATATCATTTATCTTTAAAAAAAATAGAATGAATTTAATTTTTACTTACATTCATTATAAAATATTATCTAATACTAATTTTAATTCCTATTTTTTACAATAATCAATCAACCAAACCAACTCGGTATTCGTTCAAAATTCGACTTGTTATTTAGCTCGATAAACTTGGTTCATGAAGTAAATGAGTTGAGCTTGAGCTAAAAATTGAGCTTGCTAAATAAACAATTCGAACTTGAGGTGGATATAGTTCAACTCGTTATGTTGATGAACTGACTCGATATGTTTTTATATATATATGCATACACTTATATATATATACTTGTATATATATATATATAAATATTTATAAACTAATTAGTTATATTTATTGGTATTCTATATATAAACAAGTTTATATATAACCTTTTCTAGAGTTTTTAAAAAATGAATTAATTATTTGAGTTGTCCAAATGAACCAATTCGAAACGAGCTGAAAAATTTGCAAACTTTAACAAGCCAAACTCGAGCTAGAAAAATAATGTATATCGAACTCGAGTCGAGTTTTGTGCTAAGCGAATCTTATCGAGCTGCACTAAGTCGAGCTCTGATTTGACTCGGTTCGGGTCGTTTCCTGCTCTAAGAAATAACATCAATAAGATATTAACCTACTGGTGTAAGACTCTATTGGATCTTCAAGTATCTTATCAAGCCAATGGTCACATATCTGATTCTTGAGAACGACATTTATTGGGAGGGACAAAATAGAGATTAATTTCTCACCCTCATGGTAGGGGTATTGATTATAAAAGACTGTAAAAATAGTATTATAAAAAAAAATCGAATTTATAAATATAAATCAAATAAAAATTAATTCTTTAATATATAAAAATATGTTACCTATGGAAAAACATTATTCTTTAAATGTTAGTCTTTGGCTATCAATGAGAAGATATGATTTATCTTTAAAAAATAGAATCGATTTAATTTATACTTACTTTCATTATAAAATTTGATGTAATAATACTTTTAATTCCTATTTTTTATCACAATCAATGAACCGAACTAACTCGATATTCGTTTAAAATTTGATTCGTTATTTAACTCAATAAATTTGGTTCATGAACCATATGACTTGAACTTGAGTTGAAAATTGAGATCGTTAAATAATTGAGCCGAACTTGGGCTAGATAAGTTCGACTCGTTAGGTTCATGAGTTGGTTTGATATGTTTATATATACACACACATATATAAACTAATTATTTATATTTATTGTTATTCTATATATAAACAAGTTTATATATATATATACCCATTTCTAGTAATTGTTTTTAAAATTAATTAATTATTTGAGTTGTCTAAATGAACCAATTCGAATTGAGTCGAACAGTTCGTAAACTTTAACCAAACCAATCTCGAGCTAGAAAAATAACTCATAGCAAACTCAAGTCAAGTTTTGAGCTAAGAAAATCCTTATCGAGCTGAACCAAGCCGAGCTTTGGTTCGATTCGATTTAGCTCGTTTCTACTCTTAAGAAATAGCATCAATAAGACATTGTTTTACTAGTGTAAGACTGTATTGGATCTTCAAGTATCTTATCAAGCCAATGGTCACATATCTGATTCTTGGGAATGACACTTGTTGGGAGAGACAAAATAAAGATTAGTTTCTCTCACACGGTGAAGGCATTGATTATAAAAGAATGTAAAAATAGTATTATAAAATAAAGAAATGAATTTATAAATATAAATCAAATAAAAATTAATTCTTTAATATATAGAAATATATTACATATGGAAAAACAATATTCATTTTAGTCATTGGCTATCAATTAGAAGATATGATTTATCTTAAAAAATAGAATGAATTTAATTTATACTCACTTTCATTATAAAATTTGATGTAATAATAATTTGAATTCCTATTTTTTATCAGAATCAATGAACCGAACTAATTCGATATTCGTTCAAAATTCGACTTGTTATTTAGCTTGACAAACTTGGTTCATGAACCATATGACTTGAACTTGAGCTGAAAATGGAGCCCGTTAAATAACCCAGTCGAACTTGGGCTAGATAAGTTCGACTCATTAGCTTCATGAGTTGATTTGATATGTTTACATATATATACACACAGATAGATAGATATATATATATATATATATATATATAATCTAATTATTTATATTTATTGTTATTCTATATATAAACAAGTTTATATATATAACTATTTCTAGTTTTTTTTTTTAAAATGAATTAATTATTTGAGTTGTCTAAATGAACCAATTCGAATTGAGTCAAACAGTTCACAAACTTTAACCGAACCAAACTCGAGCTAGAAAAATAACTTATATCAAACTCGAGTCAAGTTTTGAGCTAAGAAAATCCTTATCGAGCTGAATCAAACTGAGCTTTGGTTCAACTCGATTCGGCTCGTTTCTAGTCCTAAAAAATAACATCAATAAGATATTGTTCTACTGGTGTAAGACTCTATTGGATCTTCAAGTATCTTATCAAGCCAATGGTCATATATATGATTCTTGGGAATGACACTTGTTGGGAGGAACAAAAATAATAATAATTAGTTTCTCTCCCACACAGTGAAGACATTGATTATAAAAGAATGTACAAATGATATTTTAAAATAAAAAATCGAATTTATAAATATAAATCTAATAAAACTTAATTCTTTAATATATAGAAATATATTCCATATGGAAAAACAATATTCTTTAAATGTAAGTCTTTGGCTATCAATTAGAAGATATCATTCATCTTAAAAAAATATACTGAATTTAATTTGTACGTACTTTCATTATAAAATTTTATATAATAATAATTTTAATTCCTATTTTTACAACCATCAATTACAAATACAAATCTTGAAGGAGAGACGTATGCTGGTACATTAATTACCATAAAATGGAAAATCTTCATTGTTACATTGATGTCAAGGACTTGGGAAATGATAATCTAACTAGATTTTTTTGGGTCTAACTTAAGCATTTTTAGGATGTGCAATCAACAAAACTAATTCGATAGTTATTAGAAATTTGACTTGCTATTTAGTTTCATAAATCTGGTTTATGAAACAAACAATTGAAGTTGAACTCATTAGATAAACGAATAGAACTTAAGTCAAATATAGTCTGATTTGTTAAGTTTATAACATTGTTCAATTATAAATTTATATATAAGAGAGCGACTCAAGTGATCAAAAAAATTCATATAAATATTGTGACAACAATAAGTTTGAGTCTTACAAACACACATAATATTTAGAATTAAAAAACCATATGTGTTTATATTTTGATCTTGACCATTCAAATAAGATCATATGATTCTTATTAATTGTTTTTATTTCTTACAATAACAATTATTTTTATTTGAATCAATTTCTATATATATGTGTAATTTTTACTACACTACATAATATTTAATAGATGAACTTTAATTGGTAGTTACTTTTATTATTAAATTTACAAATCTTATGTATATGTATAATCCACCAACTCGGATTGACCTTTAAATTTATGTTGATGTGTGACATAAGTTTAAGCTCGTTAACTTATTAGAAAGTTCGTGAAATTTAATTGAGTTGAACATGAACTAAAAAAATAATTTTGATTAAAACTCGACTCATTTTCACCCTTATGTTTGGTCTATAATTTTCATGTCAGTTTGTTATGTACTCTAATGGTAAAGGAACAAGGAGACTCATGGCTTTTATTTTTAAAATTAAAACATTACTATTGCAGAAAGATTTGTTAACCGCCAACTTAGTCCATCAAAAGTGTCTATACCAAATAAATCGCTGAAAAGTAAAAAGGATATTGTGTTTGTCCATTTGTTCGGCACTGTCATTTAGAAACATAATGAGTGTTGTTACCGTAGCTTAAAACAATTATAAATGACAAGAAATAATATTTACTGGCTGAGTCACGACCATGTCGCTCTCTTTAAGACGTTTCGTGGCATTGCCCAAAATGTGTAAGTAGACTATCAACCACGCTGTCCTCAGGATAAAACAATCGAGATCTCTGTTATCGAATTCTTAATGCACTATAAGAACCAATCTCGAATACACCCACCACAATATGATTATCAGTGTCAATTCTCGAAATTCCCACAATATGGCTAACCATGCCAATTCTCGAAATTCCCACAGTATGACTACCCGTGCCAATTCTTTTCTCACAATCTGACTACCCGTGTCAGTTCTTGAAATACCCACAATACGACTACTTGTGCCAATTATTTTATCTCAATACTGACTACAAGTGTCAGTTCTCGAAATGCCCACAATTTGTCTACATGTGCCAATTCTTTTGCCTAAATACTAACTACCAGTGTCTGTTCTCAAAATTCCCACAATTTGGGTGTCTGTGCCAATTCTTAGTATCAGGGAAAGAAAGGGGGAAAAGTTTACCGGGAATGCATCGGCGGAAAATATGAGGGAGAAAGAAAAAGTTGAATGAAAAATGCATTCAACTTGGGACGAGTTATAACGAGGGGAGAATGCCTATATTTATAACTAGATTTTTTCCAAGTTCTTCATCTATCCAATATGAGACTTGAGAGTTATTTTTTCAAAACTCTTCTATGTGGGACTTGAGAGTTTTTTAGATTTCACACCCAAAAGTTCCCACTAATGACTTTCAACAAATCAAATTTCAATATTCCCCCACTTGAAATTAAAAAATGATTTCCGAGAATTTATGTGGTTTCAATAAGGTTGTGCATAAACAAAGGTGTCATGCGACTTGAACATTTGTATAGTGAGTAAGATCCAGATTTTACTAGAGTGACTCATAGTCTTGAACTCTATCTCCAACATCAAAACACACACAACCTTTTCAAAGGTGTATACTGTAAAGCCCGTGCGTTTAAGGCCATGCACGTCTATCCCACTATAGTAAACGCTCTAAAAATTTATGCCCCAAAATTTCATAGGAACCACCCCCTACTTCCACATTCACATATGTGAGTCTATCAAGAGTACTCATGTAGCCTAGGTACTCCACTCTAATTGGAGTATAGATCTCATTAAGAGTTTAACTCATCATTACGTATGTTGTAGGAGTCACGCTTCTCATAATTTTATAGCATGTTTATTCTCATATCACTTCACAACTTGTTATTACTCATTGAACATATTTCTTGGGATCTCCAATCAGTTAGGTCAAGTTACCATCATGAGTGATCCTCGTTCTAAGGGCAATAGTCACATACTCTTAGAAGTATTGTTGACTTTCTTTCTAGCTAGTCCTTTCGTCAAAGGATCTGTTAAGTTATTCTCAGTGCGTACATGATCCACTCCAATAGCTCATATAGAGAGTAACTCTCTAATGATGCAGTCTTTATGACGAATTTGTTGTTTCTTACCATTATAAAAGTGGTTCTCAATTTTTTCAATAGTCGCGGTACTATCATAATGGATCAACACAACTGGTATCAGATTTTCTCATAGGGGAATATGTGCAAGCAAGCTTCTCAGCCAACTTGTTTATTTACTAGTTGTTGCTACTGTTATCATCTCAACTTTCATAGTTGATTGAACTAAAATAGGCCGTTTCTTGTTAGACTCTAGATATCATCTCATTATTTATGACATTTGGCCACAAATTAGCATCCAAAGAAGTCAAAACTTCTTGGAAAGTTGATAGATTCTCCTCTAATATATAGACAATATAATCATGTCTATACTTTCTAGCAGTTGTTACTCTCTTACTTCTTTTAGGTTCTATTTCAAACCTTTCATTTTTTTATCATTATCTCTAATCACAGATATGTGACTAGTTGATGTGTCCCAATATTCCTCAATTTAGAAGGGAATTTCTTTTTCATTGAAATCAACATCTATAAAAACTGTAAAACGTGTTTATTTGCTTCACACATATTTACATGGTATATGGTACAATATATAGGACATGTGGCATGACTAGTTACAGAATGTTTTCAGTTATAGTAATCCCTAAGATAGCGCTTATGTTGAATGCTCTGATTGTGGTAATGCCTATAATATCTCATGCTATTATTATATGCCGTTGACACTGTTGATTACTGCAATTGTGCCTAGGATCGTGGCTGTGTTGAATGCATGGACACTGTATCCTTAATAACATCGTTTAAACTCAATGATCACTTTTGCGTTAATGTCATAAAACATGTATGTCTTGTTGTTTACAACATACTCAACGAATATACATTCATAGGCTTTGTGAGTTTAACTCTTTAGGGGCAAACCAATAGAAATGATTTCATGAGCAATTCTATGTATCTCATTGGACTAAGACTCTACTGATTTATCATCAATCATATAATACTTGAGGTAACGACTAACAACATATGTTTTAGTCCCAGCTTCCTTAGTACCATATTTCTTTTCAAGTGTATATCAAATTAATTTGGCAGACTTGTATGAACTCTAGTAATCATAGATATCATCAGAAAACCCATTCAGAATGAAATTCGTACCTAAGTAATTATTTTCATTCTAGATAACTACTTCAATAGGTAGTTTATCTTTTTTCTCCTTTTCAGCTTTTTCCGACACCAATGGATATCGATTTTCAGAACATGGACAACTTTTCTCATATTGAGGAAAAATTCCATCTTATGTTACCATCGTTTAAAATTTGTCACATTAAACCAAAATGGTTTGTTCAGGTCAAAGTTGTCTGGTCCAGTAATATTATCTATGAATATCATTGTAGTAAAAACGTCTTAAAATTGTTGTTATCATAGCTTGCCACAATTATAAATGGCACGAAATAATATTTATTGACTGAGTAACGACGAGATCGCTATCTTTTAGACATTTCGTGGCACTGCCCAAAATGTGCAAGAAGACTATCAACCATGTCGTCCCCAGGATAAAACATCCCATATCTCTCTTATCTTATTCTTATTGCACTATAAGAACCAATCTCAAATACATCCACCACAATATGGCTACTAGTGTCAATTCTCAAATTCCCACAACATGGCTAATAGTGCCAATTCTCGAAATTCCCATAGTATGACTACCCGTGCCAATTATTTTCCCACAATTTGACTACCTATGCCAGTTCTCGAAATGCTCACAATATGACTATTCGTGCAAATTCTTTTATCTCAATACTGACTACCAGTGTCAATTTTCAAAATGCCCACTATTTGTCTACACGTGTCAATTCTTTTCCCTCAATCCCAACTACCGGTGTTAGTTCTTGAAATTCCCTCAATTTGACTGCATGTGTAACACCCCGTTTTTGAAACTTAGAAATTAGGACTTCATTATAAAAATATGATGAAAATTTAAATAAAATTAAAGGCAACCTGTTAGAAAATCAGAGTGAATTTAAAATTTCTTTTCATTAACATGTTCAAGATGCGGAAATATTCAATATTATCATTACCCAAAAAATGAGGTATCACATTCAACCTAAAAACCATGATTTATATAATTATCTATTTGTTTAAGTATATAGCTTTACAAAATCAATAATCTTAATCTTAACATAATGATTATAAAAGACATCATGTTTGCGAAAAGAATCACTCTTAAGTATTTTTCATAAAATATAACTTATATAAAAATTAGTTCAAAAGACCAAGGGTATTCCTAAAACAGAACCAATAATCCCAATATAAATAAGATACTTACCTATATATCAACTAAATTCTTCTTGTCTATATTGCAATCAATGGATATCCATAGAACAACTGCAACAAACCTGGACACTGAATTTTTACTCTAATTCGTTTTTAAATAAATAGTGGACAATGAGTTTGGGTAATCGATTACCCACTATCAGTAATCGATTACTGAAAACTGTTGCATGAGATTTCAGATTTCAAAACGAAATGTTTTCACTCCAAATGAAATCTCTTCACTTCAAACAACTCCTACACTTTCAGCAAGACACCATGGGTGTTTTGAAAGTCTATATAAAGACTCTAACTCTCACAACACAAACACACAACTTTCATATAACTCTCATACTACTCTGAAAAATTCTCTCACTATTTTTCTGCACTTTTGCACTAAGTTCTTAAACTTTCAAAAGAGAATTTTTCTGAGTTACTTGAAGTAATTGTTTCAAAGTTTTACAAATCTATTGAACATTATTACTAAGAATACAAAGAGAGTTGATTGGATTGCAAGTGTTATAATATTTCATACTTGTAAAGGCAATCCAAAGCCATCACTGAAATTATTCATTCATTGCAATAAACTTTCTTTCACAGGGTGTGAATAGAAAGGGGATAGAATAACTTGGAAAAATGTTTTCCAAGAGTATAAATATTAGTGAGTGGGTAAGGTACTTAGAGATCTCGGGGTGAGACTTTGTAATTACTACTCATAATATTTAGTGAAAAATATCTTGTGTTGCAAGAGTACTGGGCGTAGCCTTCGGTGGACAAGAAGGTGAACCAGTATAAAATACTTGTGTACTCTCCTTTCCCTTTCCTCTTTACTTTATACCAGTTTATTTTCTGCAATATTATTCGTTGCACATTAACTTTTACATTTTGCAGAAAAAGTTACTACAATTTTAAGTCAACTAATTCACCCCTCCCCCTCTTAGTTGCAATCTTGTTCTTACAAAGCAATCATATCAACTCATTCATGCAAGAATATCAAACTATCGGTGACATGTAGAACATAAAAGAATGTCTAAATTATGGCAGTCCTCGAATGCATGTTCATCCACCTCAAGATTTAAAATGACAATTTATCGAAACAACAAATAAGGTATTTAAGTTTATCTTTCTAACGTAATTCTAAAGCTAAGATGAATGATGTTCAATTTTTTTACATACTAACCATAAGACACCAAATATTGATTTGTTCTAGTTAAGATAACATAAATAAATAGCGAGACAAAAATTATTACATGCCAGTGAATTAGCTATCCAATGATAATGATGAGAATATGCTCATAAATTGAAGCTATTATTAAACTTCCATAAATAAAACTATCACTAACATGACAAAAACAATATCACACAAAGTGAGTTGAGAAACACAACAAGCCGGATAGTAAAGACTAGCTTTGATACCACTATTGTAACACCCCGTTTTTGCAACTTAGAAATTAGGACTTCATTATAAAAATATGACGAAAATTTAAATAAAATTAAAGGAACATGTTAGAAAATCAGAGTGAATTTAAAATTTCTTTTCATTAACATGTTCAAGATGCGGAAATATTCAATATTATTATAACTCAAAAACGAGGTATCACATTCAACCTAAAAACCATGATTTATATAATTATCTATTTGTTTAAGTATATAGCTTTACAAAATCATTAATCTTAATCTTAACATAATGATTATAAAAGACATCATGTATGCGAAAAGAATCACTCTTAAATATTTTTCATAAAATATAACTTATACAAAAATTAGTTCAAAAGACCAAGAATATTCCTAAATCAGAGCCAATAATCCAAATATAAACAAGATACTTAACCATATATCAGCTAAGTTCTTCTTTTCTATATTCCCATCAATGGATATCCATAGAGCAACCGCAACAAACTTGGACACACACATAGTATAGACAAAAGAAAAGACAAAGAAAAGAGAATAAGAACCAACTACAGTGACCGCAACGTGGAATTACATAGAGAAATAACATTAAAGTAAGACACCATATAACAACACCATAAACAAACAATGTCAAACATATGCAAATGATGCATGAAGTTAGTGTCTTATACAAGAGGATATTCACATCCACAATTAATATATCTTTCATGCAATGCAATATACAATTCACCAACCAACCACCACCAAAATTACGATACCCGATGGCCAAGATCCTAGTGGGAAAGCAACCGGGAGTACAAATATCCTTAACAACGGCAAGTAACAATTATCTCTATTGTCCAGTACCTCTATCTGAGGTGCTTATATGGTAAGCTCAGTCTGTTTCATGATTCCTCTCTACCGATCATGAAATATGCAAGGGGTGTCAAAGATTGTTTAGTTTGCATGTAAGACTATCCTGGTCATACGACTTATAAGATTGGACCCTCACTAGACTGTCTCACCTAAGCAATCCCCCAAGGCTTCTTCACGAATCACCGTCATTGTCGTCCCTATCCAAATCCCAATGATATTTCTATCACCGTATCTTTCCATTTTCTCCAACTCCAACTACAAGAATGCAATGCATATCACTATTCGAAGTTAGCTCGTTAAATCTTTTAATCAAGGTTTTCATAAGTTTTATTTCCACAAATATCACATAAGTTAGTCATCTCATCCCCAATGCATTTCTATCATGCGAAGTCCAACGGACGAGCTCAATATACTAATTTAGTGATCAAATACAATTGGACAAAGCCCCAATTTCAAACTTAGGTATTTTCCAAATCAATATAATGACTAACGCGTATATTTCTCATTAAATACAATAATCAAGATATATATTTTGAAATCAATACAACAATCAACTTAATTATATTTTCCCATATCAATAAAACAATCACTTATATATATATTCCATTTGAATAAAACTATACAACAATAAATAACATAACCACTGCAATTGAGATATTTATAAATTACAACATTGTCATAAATATTTAACACATAAAACAATTATCAATTTATCACAATACTCACATACATACAAACATAATTATTTAACAACCATTCATGACGATGTAATAACATAAGCGAGTACCTCGCATTATGTTATACACATAAATGAATTCATACACGTATATTTCTAGCACAATCAAATATCTAAGACTCTATACATCGTCATGAAATAGATTAAGGATTCTTACATAGAAACAAGTTTCTATGGGAGTTTCTAATCTATAAGATTCTCCAACTTTTGAGAGAATCGGAGAGGAAAAACTTCAATGAAATACTCTAAGACCACAATGGTCTTCTCCTCAGTTAGACGCTTCATTCCTTTGCTCAATTCTATCTTCTTTGATCCATCCATGCCATTGTCCCATCCCAAACCAAAATCACATTATCTAACAGTCACTCTAATGCATTAATTCCTCCTAAGCACACTGCATGATCATTTCCAAAAGATAACACAACAATAACTTAATTTCTAGTTCTACATATCAGTGCTTATCCTTCTATTTTTTTTAAACAATTAATCTCATGTATACCTATATATATGACACGTATACACATATATATGAAACGTATGGCACTATATGCACTTTAATGACAAATTTTGTTTCTTCCATCCAAACATGCATATTCTAGAAGTAATGCATAGGATAAATATGGATGATATTATTTTCTTATCAAACAATAATCTTCAAAAGTAAAAGGAAAGGAAAGGATGCAGTAATCTATACAAATATGCATAAACTTTAGTTGGCCTAAGTTGTGTCTCTTTCATTCTCATACAAATTCACTTAAGTATTTAAGCTTAACCAAATCATATATGGCAGGATAATAGACATATAGTAGGTGTTTTTTTAAAAAAACCTCCCTGTTTGTTTAAAAGAAAGAATGTAAAATAGTCTTCTTTGTTTTGATAAACCATAGCGGTTCTTTGTCAAATTGTTTGTTTAGTATCAATCATAAATCAACAATCATTTGACACAATTTTTTGTAAAACAAAATTATGAAGAAAAATAAGTTGAACAATCCTAGGAGTAAGGGGCACCAAGTTTTATGCCCTAGGTCCACATGAAGGTGGTTCTTCACATCAGTACCATCTCCATTAATACAAAGGAATATGTTTTTGGAAGTATTATCTCTACACATTAGGTTATGGTTTGAAAGTGTGTGTGCATAAAAAATTATGTTGTGATCTCAATAGAAAGGAAGGACAAGGAATTTAGGAGTATAGAATAAAATAAAATTCAACAAGGCAAAACAAACAGACTGAAATAAAAGTTGTACCGATGAAAAGTCTTCCCATCCATCCTCTATATTGTTTACAACATGAGGAGATAAGATAACTTGTTAGGAAGTGGGTAGTGGTGGCTATAAAGAGAGAGAGTTGATGACACAAAAAGTTAGGGTTGTCTTTTCTTATATAATATTCTGATAATATATAGAATATTATAAACATATATAAAAAGAAGGGAACGTGAAATTAATCTCATCTCCAAAGAGATATATAGGGAGATACTATAAAATTGTGTTTATATTATGTAACATAGAAATAGATAAGGTTTAAACAACACATAAGGGGGAAGAGTGCTAGGGTTTTTGTTTACAAATGTATGTAGAATTCTAGAATAATAAACAACTACTATATATATATATATAAAAGAGTAGGCTTATATACTTTGTATTGTATTATGATAATATACATCATAATTGTAACGGTAATTGATATATATTAATAATGTGATAGGTGTTGTATAATTATGAGTGAAATGATTAAAAGATAAAGTGTGATAATCTAGTCCCAATATTTTATTAGGATAAATGCTATGATAAACATAACTATTCAAATTAAAGCAAGATAAAGTTATCAAATATTAATATCGAAGATATTACTAGGTAATTTATTATGAAAAAGATAAACACTCATAAAATATATTTTATGCAAATTCATTATGTATAAAAAAATATGCCAATAATATAATAAATCAATTTCAATCATTAAATATATTTTTGAAACAAACAAAATCTTAGAAGATAAATATTCACTTGACCACAAGATAACCAATAAAATAACTTATTTTTCAAATAGAACAAAAATCATAAACATGTTAAATAAACATTAAAACATCTACGACTAATATAAAAATCATATTTATTTATCTTTAGATAAATCTATAAAACAAAATTCATATCTTTTATTCACTTGAAAATATAAAATTGCAGGTGTTACAGCATGTGCCAATTCTTAGTACAACGGAAAGAAAGGAGTGAAGTTTGTCAGAAATCCATCGGTGGAAAATGAGGGAGAAAGAAAAAGTTGAATGAAGACGCATTCAACTTGGGGCGAGTTATAATGATGGGAGAATGCATTTATTTATAACATGATATTTTTTCCAAGTTCTTCATCTATCCAATGTGAGACTTGATAGTTGTTCTTCAAAACTCTTCTATGTGATACTTAATAGTTTTTTAGATTTCTCACCCAAAAGTTCTCACTAATGACTTTCAACAAATCAAGTTCCAGCAACTCCACCCGCACTCCAAATCACATCGAAGAAAGAAAAAATTGCAGAATAATTTATTATCTAAGAAGAGTAATTCATAATCATCTTAGAAGAGTGATTCTTAATCTAAGAAGATTCATTATACAAGGTAATTAAATTAATTGTTTTGTTTTTAATTCCATTTACTTTTTTGATTTGTTATTTATTGTTACTCTATGTTTACATATAAATGATCATTATTAGAGATATTGTTAGCGATTTTAGTGATGAGGAAGACATTAAACTATATAGTGATGATGGTGACGATATTTAGATTGTCACTAATGAACGGTTAACATAACATATACTATTCCTTCATCTTTTTCCTTGACATTGATTATCAATATGACATCTTCTACTATTGGAACCTTATAGAAAATGGAATCATTTTTGCTATTGATGTTGAAGCGCCAGGATTTGTGTGTTGGTGTACATCCTGTAGAATAAAGGACCGATAATTCATAGGTATTTTTTTAGCTAGGGTACTCCCCAGAACAAACCTTATGTACAATTATTCTCTGACTCAACTCAAATACGTTCTAAAAAACCAACATTTAGATTGGATTTGCAAAGTTAAGTTGACCACTTAGACTAGATATAATTTTATTAAAATAATATTACAAATAAGGTAATTTATAATGAAATGACTTATGTAAATTGAAATAATACTTTCACTTCAGATTGTTTGAAATATATTATTATATGAAGTCTCACATTATCTAGTATTAGAATAGAGTAAAATATCAATATTATATATTGAACTCAAGTCTCTTGTTGTAATGTGTACCAGATATAAGCACCAAATAGAAACACCTCATAGGCAGGTGGACACATGAGTGTGCTAGGGTTCTCTAATAATATACTGGTAGCCGCTCAACGCTCCAGGGGACGTAGACACAATTGTCCGAACCTCGTTAACAAATTCTCTTGTTTCTTCTTTTCTATTTATTTTATGCACTTTATTTGATTGCTTGTGGCCAACGCTGCGCAACGATCGCTTCCGCTACACCAACAATTGATATCAGAGCTAATTGGTAGAGGGCTCTTAACCCAGACGTCAAATAATGGCTAAAGAGGGTGAAGGCGTGGTGGCTAGACACTCCATAAGTTCATGTCTTGGGTTAGGATCAAGGTGGAGATAAGGACTCATGTGTTGAGTTTAACCCAGAGACTGAGTATTGATGCTGACAATATATCTCTAGATGTTGAGAGAATGTTCTCATTTGAGATGAGAAGTGGAATATCCTAATGGTGTGTCTGAGACGCCATGGAGAAAGATGTTAATTGTTAGCAGATCTATAAAAGCATAGAGGCGTTTGGCTTTGATGTAGGATGTAACATGGGCATTGGCTTGAATGCAAGGATGTGACACAAACATTAGTTAGCATTGACATAAAGTATGTGCTATGGGTATACTCCTTGTGGTGGAGTATGATAGTTCTTTTGAACTAGGATTGTCGGAGTAGACAATGGTGGTAGCGGTTGAGGCTTTCCAAGGAAGCTCCAAGGTTCAATTTGACTGAGTATTAAAGAGGGTGATTGTTGGTGAACTTTTGTGTAGATATTCCAATATATCGAAAGACTTCCTAGCAATATGTGGTTAGGCGGCATGTTCCATTTGATGGCGGTATGGAAAACTGCACTACAAATTTGGAGAGTTAGGCTCTTGGTATCATCCTCAAGGATACTCATAAGGTCTATGATGTAGGGGAGCAATTAAAGCGAATTAGACATTGAACAATGTGAAGTCATATATTCGCTAAGGTAGAGATTCTTTTGTAGATTTACTAAGGAGCGAAATATTCGTCTATTTCAATCAAAGTGGAGATTGTTTAAAATATATTATTATATGAAGTCTCAGATTGCCTAGTATTAGAAAAGAGTAGAATATCAATGTTATATATTGGACTCAAGTCCCCTGTTGTAATGTACACCAGATATAAACACAAAATAGTGCTAGGGTTTGTAATCCTTATTCTTCTAATAATATATTGGTAGCCGCTCAACGCTCTCAGGGATGTAGGCACAATTGATTGAATCCCGTTAACAAATTCTCTTGTTTCTTCTCTTCTATTTATTCTATACACTTTATTTGATTGTTTTTTATATCAACGCTGTGTAATGATTGCTTCCGCTGTACCAATATAACCTAATGGTAAGTTTATTATAAAAATGAGTAATTGGATTGTTTTAAATCGTCACCAACACAACTCAACCCTCTTTAACACATTATCTTGTAACTTTTGTAGTAGCCTATAATCTTTTGACAAAAGTTATTATAGTCATCCAGTTAACAAAAATTGAACAAGGCTAGTAGTAGCTTTTAAATAAGAAAATTTTTAGTATTGGCACGTTAGCTTCCACAAAGTTTTCATGTAGCTTTCAAAAACCCATGAGGACTTTTAATAATTCAGTTGTCAGTTTTACTCTTTAATAAAATTTTCAAATTACATTAATTATCTCATAGTAAAATACGTTTTATTAATTATAAATAACTAAAAATAAATAATATTATCTCATAGTAAAAGTGAATAGTGGTCGTATGAATAAATAGGGACCATATTGGATCAGGTAAGACTCCTTATCCAGTTATAAATGTTAACCAATCTAATTTATGTACAACTTTTGGAAGAAAAAAACTAAGCTATATAACTCCCCACAAGCACATAAAACTAGATAATGTTGACGTAGCCCCAATTAGCCACATAAACATTTTCCATCTAAAACTAACGACAATAACTAGTTGCAAAATGTTCAGAAAATGTAGGGATTAAAAAAAGTAATTAAGGACTAAAATCAAATTCTATATATTTATAGAAACCAAAACATATTTTAAAGGGAAGAAAGGAATGAGAATGTATAAAGAGGTTTGAACCAGCACATTCAGTCATTCACCACTCAGATATTATATTGCACAATTTATCATATATTCTTATACTTTATCTTAGTATTTTCTCTAATCAACACATAGTAATACACCAAATAAGTCTAAGTAAATGGATCCATAAACGTGTAGAAGCAAATCTACTAAGTTTTTATGTTAGTAAAGGCAACACAATGAACAAATAGAAGCTCATATTTGGGAAACACTTCAATTGCATTTTTTTTGTCTGTGTCTATACTATAAGTTATAACTAATATTCACAAAAAATGTTAAAACAAATAAACCATGATTCTTGTGGCCTGACTCTACAAGTAGAACCACATTAAATCAGTGTCAAACCAAAAGTGTAAATGTACAAGTTCCCAAACAAGATGTTACAAGGTTAACATCTGACATGAATTTTGAGGAATGAGCACACTTCTATCTGTGCAGGACATGGGCCACATACCAGGCCCCCACTTTTTTCCAGCAAAGAAGGTAAGTTTGACGCAACTATAAGGTTATTATTTAGCGATCATGAGGTCATAGGTTGAAATCCTGCAAACAAACTTTTTCACTTATAGATGTAAGACTGCATACATCTGTCCTCCCCAGACTCCACTAAGTGGGAACCTTATGCACTGGCCGCCCTTTTTTATACTAAGAAACCCAAGGCCTTGAAACTCTTTTTGAATGTCTCTAGTCCCTACCTTGACCAAGCAAAGCCACCCTGGATATCTGACAAAATTGGTCACTATATAGAAGGCAAAATAAAAGAGCCTTAAATTTGAGGAAATTACCAACAAAGCCATAATGACAGTCTTAAAGCCTAACAGGTAATCCAAAGTTGTGGAATGTCTTGATAATTCCATCAGAATCAGCTGCCACAATTGATAGTCCCCATGTTTCTGATACAGAATTATTATGGAAAAGATTTTTGAGGCATAACTGCTGCTGATCAAATCCATCTTCCGGAAAAGGTGAATCTAAACTGACAAGCTTTTCCTCAGGCCATGTCATAGAACCTTGACAAGTACCATCAATTAAGAACCAACTGCGAAAAGAAAAACATTCCGAGTCTTTAGCCGCAAGAACTGTCTCTAACTGTGGTTGCACTTCTGAAGAATAGCGGGGAGAATTGTTGCGAGAGCTTGCAATATCTGACCAAGGTATTGCAACAGTGACCCCCTTGGAGGAAAAGTATTCACAGGAATACATAGATTTTGTGTGTTTGGAAGAAGCATTTCTAAACTCATTGAAGTTCCATAAATAAATACCAGAGTCGTCTCCAACTGAAATTAAATGTTTTTCGGTTGATGTAAATGAACCGGACATCTGACTTCCTGACTTTGGAAGGCCTACAAGAAATAATAAGATTAACCGTCTTAGAATATTTCATGTAAACCGAACATTAAAAATATGGATGGAGAAAACAAGTATTATGCTGTAGTGGCATTTCTGTTGTATTAAAGTTGCAAATTAGCAAAGGTAAAGTCGAAGATCAGATAAGGAATACAAATAATACAATCCACACATAAAACATGAATCACAACCTTAATGCTTGCAGGTAAAGCATGCATATTGCATACTATAATGTAAGTTAAAAAATGGAAAGCATGAATACTAATACATAAAAGGGATTAAGTAAATTATCTGTTAGAGAAATTATGATTGTGCATATGGAAATAGCCAAGAATAATCAAAAGTCTAGTTGCAGATTAGTAGAGTATACTACAAATAGAGAAACAGAAAAGTGCAAAACTGAAGTAGTTCAATTCTAAAATTTAAGAAGCTAGATTTGGAACCAATTTGTGGAGAGAAATTGAAAGTAAAAGATTTTGGACAGATAGATAGGATAAACATTTAAATCAAAGCTGATATGGTGTTGTTTACCAATTTCTAAATGCTTAAATCTAAACTTCAGCATGCAACAGTGTAAGGGACACCAGATCCTACCACCAAATTATTATCATGCACTGCTAGTCTGTCTGATATATCAGGGAACAATAAAACCAGCTATTACAAACTACTAACGAATTCGGCAATGACATAGCTAACTGTTTATAACTGCAGATTGTTTTAAAAAGAAAAAGGAAAAACATTAGAAGCACCAGCAAAATAACAAGCAGAGACAAGATGATTAAGCCTATTTGATACCAGCAAAATAAGACATAGCATTTAGGGAACTTATCAGCATGCCAAGGTCACAAGCCACAACGATGATGCTGATATAAAATCTCTTTGCCATGCCAAATTAAACAATGGTTTACTATAAAATTAATGAGATGGAAGTTAATCAGCCTCCAAACAAAATGTAAAATGCTAAACAAATGCAAAATAAAAGTGATAACATCAAGTGAGTTTCGAAAGGTATCCTTGTGTTCTTCGCTAACGGTTTGTATTCCAACTTGGTCTCTACCTTTGTATTCCCGAACAAGTTCAATGCCATCCAATATTCTAACTTTGGAATCTTCTGATGTGATCATAATTCTCTGATGGTGTTTCTGGGAAAACTGCAATAGAATAACAGTGTTGGAGCTTTAAAAAGGAAGTAAAAAGTAGTAACATTTTAGCAGAGAATAATTTCAAGATTATAACCTGAATGCTGGTAATCTTGTTGCCAGAAGTTCTCTTCTTTCCATTGACATGTGTTTGTGTCTCAAGCCGGAAATGTTTGCCTAAACAATTAGAAATCCAATTAAGAAACTCATTTTAATCGATGACTCCTTATTCTTTTCTGATTTTGAGGGTTAATGATTATACTAATAGGAAAACCCACAAGTTCATACCTGAAGCAATAAAAAAGCGACAAGTGCCTGTAAGGGTACCAACTACAAACCCCTGCATGAGTAAATAGTAAAGCGGTAAAAATTCCATCGGAAAAAGCTTCCAAAATTTGTGATAAGTGAAGTATCCATAACACACCTTTCCATCTGGCTGGTAACTTATAGCACTTACGGCATCTCGTATGTCTGCCCAATCAACTACTCGCTCTTCCAGTACCCCCCATATTCGGACTTTACCATCTATGGACCCACTTATGAAGTAATTTTCATCAACAGGGTTGAATTGAATGCATGTCACTGCTTCAATTAAAAGAAGGGGCACAATTATGATTAATTATACTTCTATAAAAACATGCTAATGTTTCACATTATAGAAAGTTATGATATGAACAAACCTTATGCTGCAAGTTTATTAATAACTATAGAATGATTGAAAAATGCACATTAAAAGGCCTGGTTCTCATATACTTACCATAGTCCTTGTGATGGAAAACACTATGACATTCATTATAACCAATTTGCCACAAGCGAACAGTTTTATCCGTAGAAGATGAAAGGAGAATCTGAAACAGGTATTTTAGATCAGATTTAATAAAAACTACAACCAGAGCAAATAAAACTTATCACATAATTGGCAATAAAGTAAAACTCACATCTGAACTAGACCAAGCTAAATCCAATACATCACCAGAATGACCATAAAATTCTTGCAGTGGTGATTCCTCGATTTGTAAAATCTTGTTTGGAAGCACATTTAAGGATTGGCTTGAGTTTTTCCTCTGAGAACACGAAATGTCATGTTTCACTTTGCTAATAATACTGTCATCTGTACTGAAGCAAGCACCGGATGTATCAAGGGATACAACGCGCCATACGCGTACAACACCATCTTCACCTCCACTAGCAAGATACTTGCTATTGGGACTAAACTTTATGGTCCAGATTAGGCCTTTGTGTGCTCTAATCTCTTGTCCAATGTACAGTGCACTCAATTCCATCCACTTCTTTTTGTTCCGTCTTACATGTATTCTACCACTTTCACTTGTCCTTGTATTCAATTTTAATCGATCTTTCCCTTTACTTTGTTTTATGCTGTCTAAGATGCGTGCCCACCAACTTTTATTTTCGTTCTTACAAATTTTGAAGTCCCTAAATTTTTCTACAGCCTCACCTTCTCTATCTATGTACTCTTGATTTGAAGAAGAGAACTCATGTACCTTCCCTTGAAAACTTAAATCCGGCTCCGCTTTATCTTCATGGTCTTGGCATCCTTTGAGTTCATCAAACAAGACCTGTGCTTCGAAACTTGATTCACATCCTGCAGTAACCAGTTTCTCAGGAACATGATCATCAAGCACAATACAAGCATTTGTGACAGCTCCATTGCAATTCCAGATCCTCTCCTTTCCCAAGCTCACCGATGATTCATCAAAGCTCACTATTTTCTCTTGCAAACAAACCTTGGAAGAATCATTAACTAAGCTCATCCCTTGTAGAAATTTTTCCCTTCTTTCCTTCACACGAAGAGGCTCATTCACCCAAACCTCATAACCAAACTTTTGTTTGGTCAAAACACATTCTTGAAGAGGTGAGAAGCTATCCAATGAGTCAAAGAACACATCACTATCTCTTCCATCAGAGATCAGCATATTTTGTCCTTAGAAACAAAGATTCCACATGAAAAAAACTGCAACTATTCCAAATTCCAACCCTTCCCCAACTTCAAAAATCACTGCTTTTGCAACACCTTAAATAGTAAAACCAACCTAAAGTCCTAAAAATTCATCACTCTTAAGCTTATCTCTCAAATGATGCCAAAATCAAGGGAATATAAAATGTTACCACCACAACAAGTAGGGACCAAGTACGAGGAATCAAACCTTATCTCCAAAAAACAACCAATAACAACATTGCTTTGCATGTTGGAATAGGCCAATCCCATAAAAAGGGAATAATTAATTATTCCCCAAATAATTAACTATTCCACAAGCCCCAGCAATTAAAATAACCAAACTCAAAGCCCCAAAAAAAGAAACAGCACAAAGATGAAAACTTTTGAGTTGGAACAACAACACTGTAACCACACACCTACCTTGAGTATTAAGCAAAACACACAAAAAAATAACTTTATGAACGACCGTCCAGTTTTTATGGCTAATGCAACAAACCCATAAACTCTTCTGAATAAATTGAATTAAACCAAAGACACAAATGAAGAGGAAGTGGCGCAATAAGAAAAGGGTTGTTGCCAAAATGTGAACTTGTCACTCAGAAAAGAAACCAGCTAAGATAACAAGTGTCTCAAATGAAAGATCTTTGTTTTCTTGAGATCTGTGTTATTTTGGTTGGGATTGAAAACACTCCCCCAGAAAACAAGACACTAGTGTTTTCCACTATGCTTTGTAACATTTTTTATTTATACCTGTAAATAAAATAACTAACCATGGAGAATTTCAGCATGAGAGTGGTTAATTAACGAACTAACCATTAGAATAGTGACACAACTACTGTATAGTTCTATATTTTAGATTAAAAAGTGAAGTGGCGAGAATTTTAGTATTTCTACATGGAAAGAATATAAATAAATCAAACATGAATAAATCTATTGCAAATCAGAAACACATACATGGTTAAATGAGACATAGTGACATGCTTTTTCTATCAAAATTCGGAGAAATTCAACGGTAGGGAGCTAGATAATCTGATAAAGAGTTCAACTTTATTCAGTTTTTGCTTCTTTTTTATTCTAGACTTATTAGAATATTAAAAAAAAATGAAATTTGCATAATGAAAAAGATTTTCTTACTATATTAATTTGAAAGATTCAACTTTTCATATGAACCTCTGTACGGGAGAGTTCGGGAAATGAGAGGATGAATTTTTTGAAATTATTTAATTTAAAAGTAAATTAAAATTTGAACAATTGCAAATTTACTTTTATCACATATAATAATAATAATTTAAACTATGTAATGATCTTTCTGTAATAGAGAGGAGTAGACCCCAATCATATATATATATATATCCTCAGCACTTTTATTAGAAAAAATATATTATTATCAAAATCTTTATGACCTTGATTATCGCATGATTGATTATTTATGGCATGTTTTTCAAAGCACGTGAATGGCCATTAATATGCGCTTTAAAATTAGAGAAACATTACATTTTTCTACCGATCTTATATATTAAAAAGATAACAAATGTTAAAATCATGAAACTCGAGTTACACGTGAAATCTGAAGAGATGTCATATTAGGTTTAATTGGTTTAAACATTTAGTTAAATAAAGTGATTTCATATATAATTAATATTTTTTATCTATAAATATATATAAATGTAAAATATTATATAATTAATAATTAGGTATAATTATACTAAAGTAACATCTATCCATCTTTTTGGACTAGAGTAAAACAAAAACTTATAATAGTATTCCGTTTTTTAATTTTAAGTGAACTATCTAGTTTACTTTAGTTTACTTCTCGGGTCATTATGGTTTAACCGAGTTTATCACAGTCGGACCAGAATTTTCTCAATTTAAAGCGGTCTAACTCTTGTTCGGTTAAGACTGAAAACCATGACCATTTTTAAGTCCAATTAGCAATCAAACCGGTCGAACCTTCTGATCCGATTCTCGTAACACTAGTTAAATTTTAAAATTAGTTAATGCTTTTTTACGTGAAAGTTGGTTAATTATATATATTTGATATGTGAAGGAAGAATAAAAGAAAAAATAACATGTAATACATTTTTATCTTTTTATACATAATAAAATAATATTTTTGTTATTAAAAATATAAGTAAGAACAAATTCTTCTCTCTCCATTACTCAAGAAATGCTTTTTCAGGTGGTTGTTTTGCTGAACCACTACTATGGCTAGCTAAGAAGATACACTTTTAGTTTCACTTGATAAAGCAATGACCCCTAACCCTAAGATTATATTTGTGAATTAGTTTTTAGAGGGGTATGGAAATATTTAAGAGTCATAAAATACTCATGATTCTTAATTCTTTTATTTCTTTCTTCTCCTCTAAAATCAAATTCACAAAAAAACTTTGATAAGGATAAATGTTCACTTTGAGCAATCCCAGAGCTTCTTTTTAAATAGAAGGTGTGCATTAACCCTTCTCCTAATAGGTGATGGTAGGACTTTGAAGATACACCAATGGGAACGTCATTTGTGTCCACTACAAAGCCTTAGAATAATAAAAAAAGACATGCCAAATAAAAAAACGACTATATTTTCTTCATGCATGAGGGATTCAGAGTACTAGGGAACATCAATGTGCGGAGATGATGGAAAAGGTGATGGGGGTATGTAGCGACATGCACCTTAGGGGGAATAAGTCATGGACAAGGGTGTGTCGTGGTCAAGCTTTGAGGGTGTTGGCTATGGGTGAGAGAATGTCAAGCGTTGGGGGATGTTGGTTGTGGGTGAGGGAGTGTCAAGGATCGGCAGTGTTGGTCGTGAAAAGGAGCAAGGGAAATAGGAGTTGGGAGTGATAGAGTGAAGGAGAAATGATGGAAAGGTGAGAGGCTATTCTAAATATAAATCATGTATTAACCATAATCCAGATCACTTCTCCCAAAAAAAAAAAGTGTGTCCCTGATCAAAGTATACTAAATAATATAATTATTTCATTTATAATTTTTTTATTTAATTGAATGATGTATTTTAATTGTTCTGCTCCCTAGTATTAACCCTTCTCTAACTAGAAGAAGGTAAGCCTTTGGAGAGACACCAATTGGTGCAATGTCTATGTCTACTCCAAAGGTTTAAAATAATAAAAAATGGACAAACCAAATAAAGAACAAAAAATTAAATGGTTCTATTTTCTTCATGCAAGAGGGATTCAAAGTGAGAGGGAGTGTGCATAAATGATGGGAAAGGAGAATGGGTGAGTGCGGCGACATGTTCCTTAGGGGGGTCAACTTTAGGTAAGGGTGCATTGTCGTCAAGCGTTGGGGGTGTTGGTCGTGAAATGGGTGAGTGAGGGAAATAAAATTTGAAAATGACGAAGGGATGGGAAGGTGAGAGGTGATTCTAAACAGAAAGCATGTCTTAACCATTCTCTGACGATAAGAATGTATGACTTTGGAGAGACACCAATTGGAGGATTGTCTGTGTCTAATCCAAAGGCAAAGCCTTAAAATAAACATAAACGGACAAACAAAATGAAGACCATCAGAGTGAGAGGGAGTATCGATATGCAGAGATGATGGGAAAGGTGAGCGGCAAAGTGTGGTGACATGCACTTTAGGAGGAATCAGTCATAAGTGAGGGTGCGTCACCGTCAAGGTTGGGAGGGTTATGTGAGTGAGTGAGGACTTCGAAGTGATTGAGTATTGAGGGGGAGGAGAGAGGAGATTCTACACAAGAAGTCCATATCCTATTCTTAATGGAAACCTAATAGAAAGAGAGTACATGGTACTGCTACAAAGCTTTGTTCACATCTGTCATCAAGAACTTCTTTACTTCCTAACATTTTCTTCTCCAACGTCGTTTCATTGCAACCAAAATTGTGGCTTTTGTGGTGTGGTATTTTGTAATTAAATAGTATTTTTGAATTTTAGGCAACCTAATATATCCGCTCAATGTAAATATGACCTAATGTAATATGATATAATTCAAATGCAGCCCGACACAGTCACAATATTGTATTCAATATCACACCATAATTATGAGATAGTATAGTTATAGAGATTATCGTGATATTGTAGCTACATCATATAATATGGTCTAAAATTTGATAAAAATATGTTTGGTTTATACCCCGTTAACCCAACTAATTCAGTCATTCTCAGTTTCTACCTTTTTTTGCAGTCCTAGTTGGTTGGACCTTTTCTTTGCAATTTTGCACTATTAGACTTGTATGGTTGAAATAAATTTTGATTTGAAGCTAGTTTAAATATAAAATAAATGTTAATATCAAATTGAATATTGTTTCACAAATATAGATGCTTTTAATGAGGGCTCGTTAGTATTGTTCTTAGCCTGCTCCCTGCTAGCTATGCTAGCTAAATAAGCTAATACATAGCTTTACATGTTGACGCATATTAGTTGAATACATTTTGGTGGTATTATTAAATGTATCCTTATTATTTAAGTAAGAAATTAATCATTTTCAAAGTGAGCATTTATTTATCTCAACTAATGTTGTTCTTAAAAATTAAATTATTGACATTTTGATCTTTTTGAAAATTTAGTAAATCTTATATTACAACACCAATGTTTTATTAGTAGTTGAATCTGTTAAGAGAATTATATTTTGCTCAAATTTTAATTGATACTTTCTTAGATTTTTTATAGTCTTATTGCTATTTTAATAAATTGGTATGATTTTATTCTAAAGGCTAAATGAGTGTTGTTTTAGCCTTAAATATACCCCGATCACACCTATTATGTTGGAATATTGACAATGCAAAAAATATAATTACTTTATTATGAGATTGAGTCCTCCAAAAAATTGTTCACAACATTTCTATATGCATATATGTGTATATGTTTACATTGTCTTCCAATGTCAATGACATGTAAAGATTTTTTGTCTGTTACCACTTTCTGTTGTCCCTAGTTATCAGTTTCTGAATGCCAATCCCCAATTTCACCATTTTCTGCTAAAGGGGTTTCAGCAAAAAAAGAAACTTCTTTAAAACTGGGGTTATCCTTTTAGGTCGATTTTTGAGCAAGAAACCAGGGACTATATGTTTGAGTTTGTGCAAATGCACACTTGAATATTTTTTTTGAAAAATATTTATACCACATATATCTCTACAAACCTCAAATTTAAATTTGAGTGTAATATTGATAAAGTATTGGTGTAAAGAATTATAAAGTCATTATATCATGCACAATTTATTTGTATTTTTTAAAGAGTCAATGATGATTGAAAATGAATTGTAGACGATGGACTGACTTTGTAGAAAACTCTTACCTTGTAGTCCATATGATTTTCTCTCTCTATTTTTTTCGTGAAAAAATAATCATTAACGAGTTGAATTATTTTATAATACTGTGGATATGCTATTTAAGGAATTTCATGATCGTTTATCCGAAACAAATATCATTCGTTTTGTGTATGTCTTTTCCAAGTTTAGCCAATTTCTTCTTCAATTTTGGTATTACAAAACTAATTGAATTTACAAACTTTTATCCACATATTTTTGTTCAACTGATTTGGTGATGTTAGACAATCAACTTGAGACTTACATCATTGATATATATAATAATATCGAATTTGCTTATTTGAATGAATCAATAATCTTTCAGATAAGTTTGTTGAAAGTGGAAGACACACTATGAAAGATAGGTTGCATAATCCAATGAGATATGCATGAATGAATGTTTGTCTAGGGACTTGTATTTAGCGAGAAATATTGAATAACATTGACAACAAATTAATTATTCAACGATTTTAAAATGCGAAATAACATAGAGATTAATTAAGAAATATGCAATTTAGTTGATTAAGTATATTTGAATTTTGTAATTTTAACACTAAATTTTCATTTTTTTGTAATTAATAATACTTATTATTTAATTTTTAAGCTATTTTGCACACCCTACCTCCATGTCTTAGATCTGTCACTACAAGAAACTCATGTGATTCATATAAACAAAGAAGAGAGGTATGTGAAAAATGTATAGATGTAAGTGGAAAGGAAATGTATTTCATTGATTGATACTTGAATACAAGAGGCTATGTCCTTATATACAAATTGAATAGCTTATGACCCAAGTAACAAATATGGTAAAGAACATAACAAACTTGTAACTACCCTTAACTAATAACCCACGGGCGAAAAGTGCTAAAATAATTTACTGATATCTTAATCTTCCAGAAGAATTAACTTGGCTCATGATGCATCAATCATGATGCAAGACTGACTACACCAAAAAAACTGTCTGCACCAAGTTGGCTCTGCTGATGTGCCAATGCCTTAGTCTGTCTTTGTTAGGATGCACTAATGCCTTAGTTTGTCTTGGTTATGATGCACCAATGTCTTAGTCTGTCTCGGTCAGGATGCATCAATGCCTTAATTTGTCTCGGTCAGGATGCACCAATGTCTTAGTCTGTCTCGATCTAGATGCCTAGTCTGTCCAATGCTTGTCTACACCCAAGTTCTTGATATTGATGCACCAAATGCTTTGCCAGCCTCGGTCGGAGTCCATAACTTGGCTTTGTCATATTATACTGCACTTTAAACAAACAATGGAAACTAGCAAATAATGTTAGATAGATTTATTACCCCCTCCCCCCAATTTGGAGAGTAGATGTTCATCACTCCCAACTTGGGCAGAAGGTAATGAAAAATAGCAGGCTCAAGGGCCTTTTTAAGAATATCAACAACTTATTCTTTGGTCTCAATAGGAAGTAGATGATAAATTTTGTTTTGCAAACATTCACGAGCAACATGGCAATCGATTTCAATGTGTCCTGTTCTTTCATGAAACACAAAATTTGCAGCTATATACCTGGCATAATTGATGTCACAATACAATAAGGCAAGGTTTTGCAATTAATATGTAAATCATGTAAAAGATAAGTCAACCATTTCACCTCACAAGAGGCAATAGCTAAAGCTCGATACTCAGCCTCAAATGAGGATCTAGACACAATATTTTGCTTTTTAGCTTTCCAAGAAACCAAAGAATCTCATAAAAACATGCAATAACCTGATATGGACTTTCTTGTATCACGACAAGTAGCCCAATCAGAATTAGTGAAGCCTTTGATTTGGTTGATGGAATGGTTAGAGAAAAAGAGCCCTTGGCCAAGGCTGGCCTTTAAGTATCTAAGAACTCTTATCATGGCCCTATGATGAATAATAGTAGGATATGTCATAAACTGACTAAGTTGTTGAATAGAAAAGCCGATACCAGGGCGTGTGTTAGTCAAGTAAAGAAGCCTACTAACCAATTGCCTATCAAGGACAAGATTTTCATAAGGTGCACTGTCACATTGGCTAAGATGGGTTGTTTTAAGCATACGGGTGAAGGCATGTTTATAATGAAGAAAACTAATGTCTAAGAGGAGACCCATGGTATATTTTCTCTAGCATAGAGTTATACCCTAAGGAGTCCTAGCAACATCAAGGCCAAGAAAATACTTTAATGCCCCTAAGTCCTTGATTTTGAATATGTTATCCAGATAGGGATGGTCATATAAACTTCTTCATTAAAGTCACCATGTAGAAATACATTATTGATATCAAGTTGTTGAAGGGTCTAGTTATGGGTGGTTGCCTAGCTAATAGGAGCCTCACAGTGGTGATTTTGACCAATGGTGCAAATGTGTCATAGAAATCAAGGCCTTCAGTTTGATTATAGCCTTTAGCCACAAGTTTAGCCTTGTGTCTCTCCATACTTCCATCTTAGTGAAATTTTAGCTTGTAAACCCACTTAGAGCCAATGGCTTTCTTGTTGGGTGGCAGTGTGACAAGGGTCTATGTGTTATTATGTTGGAGAGCCTGTAATTCATTGTTCATTGCTTGAATCCAATCAGAAGATTGGATTGTTTGTGTGAAAGTTCTAGGCTTAGTGTGAAGGGTGATAGAAAATCAGTGATGTTTATGTGTGGATGATAAGGAATTATAACATAAAACATTATGAATAGGATGTTTGATGTGGTTGTCAAGGTGTGTAGAATTGGTTAAAATGTTGCAATTGTAATCTTTTAGGTAAGTAGGGGGTAGGAAGGTCAGTGGGGTGAAGGCAGGGAGTTTGAGTAGTGTGCATGTCAAAATTGTGAGGTTGGAAGTCATTGGTAGGGGAAGGTGGCGGTGAAGTATGATTGGTAGTGTTGGGGTTGGTTGGTGGAGATGCAAGGGGTGTATAGTCAAAGAAAGAGCAGAATGAAGGTTCATTATTAGTACAACTAGGAATAGTGTGTTGAGGCTAGGGTTTGTCATTGTGGTAGGGGAAGATAGTTTCATAGAACATGACACTTTTAGAAATAAAAATTTCCTTAGAGGTTAAGTTAAAGAGGATGAAACCCTTTGTTCCATGTTGGTATCCTAAAAGACACATTTTCTAGCCCTGGGATCAAGCTTGGTCCTATGAGCAATGAGGGTGGAAGCATAGCAGAGGCAACCAAACACCCTTAAATTGGTAAGATCACGGGTCTGTTTGTGCAAGAGTTCAAAAGGTGAATGGTTGTCAAGAATAGGTGTAGGCAATCTGTTCATTAAATGAACGGCATGCTTAATATCATACCCCAAAAAATCTGAGGTAAGTTGGCTTGGAAGAGAAGGGACCTAGTGAGGTTAAGAATTTGTCTATGTCTTCTCTCAACCACTGAGTTTTGTTGTGGTGTTTCCACACAAGAACTCTGGTGCATAATTCCATGTTCAGAATAAAAGGTAAGCATTAAGAATTCTGAGCCATTATCAGTACGAATGGCTTTAATTCTTTGGTTAAATTGAGTGTTAACCATCTGAGTAAAATTGTGAACCAAGTTCCTTGTTTCACCTTTTGACAACATGAGAAAAACACATGTATATCTTGTGTAATCATCTACAATAGTAAGGAAAAATTTATGCCCATGCATAGTAGGAATCCCAAGGGGTCCCCAAATGTCCATATGGATTAACTCAAGCATTTTAGTACAAGTAAAACTAAGATAAAGGCAGTTTACATTGCTTAGTAAGATGGCAGTAATCACAAACTTTATGTTTCTGAATTTTAACATGTGAGTGATGTTTATGCACATAAGTAAGAACACTATGGGAAAGGTAGCCTAATCTATAATGCCAGAGATCAAAAGTGTCATCATTAGGCTTATTTAAAATATTGACAAGGTGAGAACTATCCATTTGTGGCATAGCATGGTTGGTGAGGATGTAGAGGTTATTGTGCCCTTCAACATGACCAATCTTCCTCAATGTAGTCCTATCCTGGATAAAATAAGAGTGTTCATCAAATATGAGCTTGCAGTGAAGAGAGCAAGCTAGCCTACAAATGGATATGATATTATATTTAAGATCTGGCATGTATAGAACATTGTAAAAAGTGGCTAAGTCATACAATTTAACAGTACCAAATTGCTTGGCTATGATTGTCTAAGTATTAGGCAATTTAATATTGATTGGTTTAATAGAGATATAGCTGGAATAATTGCCAAGATTGTTAGTCACATGGTCAGTGGTTCCACTATCAAGTATCCAAGATCTATTGTCAAGGATAGTACCTAATAAATTGGATATGGTGCTGTCTGGTTCTTGTTCAACATGGTCAACAAGGTGCTCATAGTCCAAGCTGAGTTGAGCTAAGCAATTTGCCTTTCTGGTTCAAGATTGTCCTATTTAGGTAATGTTCTTGGATTAATCTTGTCAACATCTTCATCAATGATTGTGCTCACAAGTCCATTCATTGCTACTTTTGATTTAAATTTGAAGTTTGGTGGGAAGCCATGCTTAAAGTAGCATGTCTCAGTAGTATGTTCTTCATTCCCACAAAATGTGCAAATCTTGCTTGTTCCATATGAATTGACTAAGGAGTTTGTGCCACTATATCCTCATTGCCTTCTAGGTCCTTTATCGTAGTCTATGTTTCCTCTTCATGGAGTTAATAGTTGGTTTCCCATCTCTATGGTTCACATTTTCTTGTTGTAGAACAAGTGAAAGAACCTTGTTGATGGATGGCAGAGGCTCCATCAACAACATATGTATTCTAACAGTGTCATACTGATCATTGAGGCCTTTGAGAAAGCAAGTAACATACTCAAACTCCCTATAACATTTCATATTTTTTAACAAAGAACAGTTGTATTTGATGTTGCAAGAGCAACTTGGTATTGGCCTATATGAGTCTAGCTCATCCCATATAGTCTTTAAGTCAGTAAAAAAGTTGGATACACTTCTTTCTCCTTACTTGATAGAATGGATTTCTTGAAGCGATTCTAAAGTCTTGAAATGATTTGCCTTTGAATACCTTTCTTTGAGATCTTCCCATAGTTCTTAAGCAATGTCTATATAGACAATGCTTTGGCCAATTTGTTGTGTGAGTGACCTTATAATCTGAGAGGATCATGGTGTTGCATATCTCCCATGAGTCAAAAATTGGGTATGTTTCTTGTGGTACTTGTATTGATCCATTGACAAACTTAAACTTGTTCTTGGACAAGAGAGCCTTCCTCATGGATCCGCTCCATGAGTGGTAATTCTTTCCATCTAAAGGTGGTGTTACTAATGTAGTGCCAAGATTTTCTCCTGGATGAAGGTAGTAGGGGTTTGTGGGGTTTTGTGAAGAATCTGCAGTCTACAACTATTGTTGTTCATGGCTTGTATCGGGTTCAACATCCATGGCTGATGTGATTTGTAGAATTGGAAGAATGGAATCGACAGTGCTCTCAGATCGAGAGCTCTGATACTATAAAAGAAGACGTGGACAATGTATAAGATGTAAGTGGAAAAGAAATGTATTTCATTGATTGTAAATGGTGAATAATATAATAAATGGTGAATGAGGTTGAGGGTCAGGGTGGAGTCTCACCCACAATAAAAATACTAACATACGAACACTTAATAATTGTCGATAAAAAATAGTAATTATATATAAATCTTTATACTTAAAATACATAATATTACATTTTTTGTATAATTTATTTATTCAAAGAATTCTGACTTGTAAATCCCTTCCAAATTCCAATTTACAAGTTTTAGTCACCCTTGTTCTCCCTCTTATGGACATTTTGATTTTTAAGTTAAGATTTTTAATGTGAAAAAGCGTTAGAGAATAATATAAGATTTTTATATTATCCATAAAATTAAAATTACTATATACATATTACTATAATATAAAGTCATGTAATTAATATACCTTTTAAGGGGTGTGTTTGATATTATTTGATATTGGGATATTGAGAGAAAAAACACAATGAATATAAGATAACTATTTTAAGGGATATGTTTTCTGCATATAGAAGATAAATAGGAATGGAAGTAATATTTGTCTTATTTATCCAGAAAGTCACATTCACTAGCTGTAATATACTAGATGTTTCAGAATCTTTCACACTGCTGCTTCATAATAGTTGTACTATATATATCTGTATTTTTAGTAAACTAGTTCAAAAGTCATGAGATATAATGTTGTAAGTTTGACACTAATCTCTCATGTGTCAACAAAACAGATATACATGCATGCTCACAGTATGATAGTCAGCATTTGAATGAATTTTTTATAATCAATTCACATGTTCAAGTGGCTCCTCTAACACTCTTAATTAGTCTTTTAGTTGTATATTATATTAATATAGAATGAAAATGTATTAGTGATTGAATGAGTTTCTAATCAATTTAAGGTGGGGTGGTAGTTTTAACTTGCAACTAATATTTTGGTGGTGATTACTATGAGTGATTACTATGACTATATGTTTTTGTAGAAATTAAAAAATATTACTATGACCATATAGTATATAGATGATGTGTTATATTTTTCTGCTTTTTGAAAATTAGTACATAATTTGAGAGTTGATAGGAGGGGCTAGAAGATTGTGGAGCACAGGAATGCTAATGAAAAAATTGCTCAACCAAAAATCAAATCTAACATAGACACCCCACTTTTTAGTACAAAGAGAAGAGAAGGTGTGAAAATTCTCACATGCATGCTCAATGCTTTTATTTTAACAACAGACAACATGAGGAGACCAATTGAGCTTTAGTAAAAAAAATCTACGTTGCATTTGCATATTAGAAAACAAAATTGAAGACTATTATTACTGAATTGATATTTGATATTACAAGGACCTTTGTTTGTATTATAAAATAACATGCACTGTTCTAGCAGTTTATACTTTATACTATAAAGTTATTCATATCGATTTTACATTAAAAAAATATATGTATTGGCAATGTATGAGTTATATATATTGTTATTGTATCAATTATTGTCCATATTTGATTATCATTGACTCTTTAAAAAACAGTTTAAATAATTTATGGATAATGTAGTAAATGTGTATAAATCTTTATACTGATAATATATATATTATACTCTATTAAAATTAATTTGGGATAATTCTGCCTGTGATGCCGTTAGGTCGTCCATTTCAATCACAGCACAAACATTGCATGTCATAAAGCAGTGTCATAAGTGAATTATTGGGCATCGGCAAATATCAATATCATATTGACAATATGGCATTTTATTTCCCTACTATCTTTGGTCTCATTCATTATCTATTTTGTTTTTTTATCTATATCTATACTATATATAAATCTATATTTATACTATATATAATCTATATCTATACTATATATAAAGCCAAAACATAGTGTAACTTTTATCATGATATAATTTTTACTTCTTATTTCGCCCTTAACATTATTTAATTTTACAAAAAACATATAACCCTAAATAATCATCACCAACCTATTAATTAATCATATCTCTCACCTTAAAGTGAATATTATCATAAATACAAAAAATTATAATATAAAATATACAAAATACAACAAATACATTCTAATTCTAAAAAAATATATATATAAAAATTGAATACATAATACTAACATACAATATTGACGTCATGTATGAAGTGTCTGTGCACACTAATGAGAATAATGGGAAAATGGTAGGGTCAAAAAACCTTTTTGGGATATAAATTCAATCTTTTTCTATGAAACTAAATTTTTGATTATGAGTTACTTATTAGAGGAGATGAATTCAATATATCTTTTCCATTTTTAAATTAGAGTAAATTAATTTTTCCACTACTTATTTTTTTAATAAATGTCACAATTTTATTGGATGAGACATGATTTGAGACACATTCTTGGAATAAGTAATCTTTATTTAATGAGTAGGTGTGTAGGGGCATTGTCAACTTTTTAATCCATTAAATAAAATACATGAATTTTACTTTGGACAAAAGATGTTTTGCTTGTATAAAAAATATATTAAACACTAACAAGGTAATGTGATTGTCAATAAGTTGATTTGGGACACATAAGTAATAGTTGTACTGCTTAATGTTTATATCTCAAAGACATAAACCAAACAATCAAATGAAAAGATGAAAAGGAAACATGTTACCTAATCATGCCCATAAGAAGACAAATTGAAAACAAGCACAGTAAGGGTTTTGATTAGTATAACTCATAAGCTGTTATGTTTCTATTCATTAGGCAATAAAGAACCAATATGTCCGTTAGGAATATTTTCATCTACTATGTTGGAGCACTTATGTGACTCATTATGCTATTCATGTATGAATTTATTTTGTTTCTGCATCAGTTTTGTTTTCCATGGTGTATAAATATGTGTCTTGTTAATGAATAAAATCAAGCCTTTTATATCACATATTTTCTCTCTACACTTTTGCTTGCTACATAACCAACAAATTGTTATCTAGAGCTATATCTTGAGGGATCTGTAAGAACAAACACAAATCAAACACAACCAAAATACTTTCTCTATTATCTTCTATTGCCTAAAATTGTCAAAATGAATTCAGAAGTAGTGGCTGTTGCATTTTCACCTCCAGTGCTTACTGGAAATAATTATCATGTATGAGCTGTTAGAATGGAAGCTTTCTTGGATGCTAATGATCCGTGTGATGCCATTGAACAAGATTATGTCATTCCAACTGTTTCACAAATTAAAAATGAGAAGAAGATGAAGCAAAGAAAATGCAAAGTAAGAGCATGTCTATATGCAGTTGTTTCACCCACCATTTTTAACAGAATAATGACACTGAAAATAGCCTATGAAATCTGGAATGTTTTAAAGCAAGAATGTGAGGGAGATGAAAGGGTCAAAGGGATGCAAGTGATGAATTTAATCTGAGAATTCGATATGCAAAGGATGAGAGATTCAGAAACAATCAAGGAGTCCTCTGATAAACTTCAAGCCATTGCCAACAATGTAAGACTCATCGGTACTGAATTTTCTGATTCTAGAATAGTTCAAAAGATTCTAGTTACACTTCCTGAAAAATATGAAGTTTTAATTTTATCTCTAGAAATGTCTAAGGATATGTCAAGCATCACCTTAGCAGAAGTGTTGAATGTGTTACAGGCACAAGAACAAAGGAGGCTTATGAGGCAAGAAAGATCTATGGAGAGTGCTTTCCAAACCAAACTACAAAATAACAATGGTTAGAAAGACAAGAAAAAGAGACAAAGTAATAACCAAAAATATGGAGGTTGTGCAAACAACAAGTACAATAACCAAAATAGCAATAATGAAGTTTTTCCACCTTGCTCTTACTACAAAAAAAATTAATCATCCACAAAAAAGATGTTAGTGAAGGCCATATATAAGATGTAATAAGTGTGTCCTATTAGGGCATATGAAAAATATATACAAGTCTCAACAACAACAAGGAGAAGCTAAGGCTGTTGAGGATCAACCACAAGATGATCAATTATTTACAGTATCATGCTTTGCCACCAATAGTTCCACAAAATGTTGGCTCATTGATAGTGGTTGTACAAACCACATGACTTATGATCGAGAGCTTTTCAGAGTGCTTGACAAAACTGCTATTTCCAAAGTCAGAATTGAAAATGAGGCATACATTGCAGCAAAAGGCAAATGAATAGTGGCAATTGAAGGATACACATGTTTGAAATTAATTCGTGATGTCTTATATGTTCCTGAAATTAATCAAAACTTGTTAAGTGTTCCTCAGTTGTTGGAGAAAAACTATAAGGTTTTATTTGAAGACAAACATTGCATGATTAAAGATTCAGAAGGCAGAGATGTGTTCAAAGTTCAAATAAAAGACAAAAGTTTTGCCTTAGATTTGATGAAAGAGGAGCAAGTTGCAGTACACAAAGAAGATACAAGTACAATGCTTTGCCACAGATGATTAGGCCACTTTCACCATGATGCTCTAATCTTCATGAAGAAGTACAATCTTGTTAACAGTTTGCCTGACTTCGAAAAAAGTCTCCTGCATGCATTGCCTGCCAATATGGGAAGCAAACAAGACTCCATTTTCCATAAAATAGGGTTTGGAAGGCCACACAAAAGCTGCAACTCATACACATGGATGTTGGAGGACCTATGAGTACACCTTCATTGAATGATAGTAAATATTATATTGCTTGTATTGATGATCACACAAGAATGTGTTGGTTTTATTTTATGAAATTTAAATCTGAGGTTGCTACCATCTTTGTGAAATTCAAAGCTTGGGTTGAAACTCAAAGCGGGTGTAAGATGTAGGTGAACAAGTCTGATAATGGAGCCGAATATACCTCTGAAAAATTTAACAAATTTTGCACAAATGCAGGCATTGAACACCAACTGACATTACCTTATACTCCTCAACAAAATGGGGTTGTTGAGAGAAAATACAAAACAATTACGGAGATGGCTAGGTGCTTACTTCATGATAAAGGGCTCCCAAAGAAATTTTGGGAACAGGTAGTAAATACATCAATTTTTCTCCTAAACAGATTGTCATCGAAAGCTTTATCAAAAAGTACACCATTTGAAGCCTGGTATGGCTACAGACCGAAGTTAGTAAATTTAAAAACATTTGGTTGCTTGTGTTTCTCTTACATTCCTCGGTTAAGAGAGACAAGTTGGACAAGAAAGCAGAATCTGGGATTTTTGTAGGCTATAGCTTAATGTCAAAGGCCTATAGGATCTATTACCACAAAGCAACAAAGTAATTGTGACTAGAGATGTCCAATTCTTTGAGTTGGAATTCTTTGAGTTGGAAAGGTGGAACTAGAAAGAACATAGACAGTTGGAGTTTCATGAGGAGAATGAAAACATAGATGATGAACCTATCAAAGGAAGTAGATCACTCTATGACATATATCAAACGTGAAACGTTGTTGTGATGGAGCCTGCATGATATGAAGAAGCTGCAATTAACCTGAAAGGGGTAGATGCAATGAAGGAGGAGCTTATGATGATTGAAAAAAATCAAACATGGGAGTTTGTGGACAGACCCAAACACAAGAAGGCTATAGGAGTGAAATGGGTTTATAGAACCAAGTTCAATTCAGATGGTTCTGTGAAAAAGTATAAGGCAAGACTTGTTGTCAAGGGATATGCCCAGAAGTTTAGGGTAGATTTCTCTAAATGTTTTGCCCCACTTGCTAGGTTGGATACCATAAGGATGTTGCTAGCACTTGCTGCACAAAATGGTTGGATCATACACCAAATGGATGTCAAATCAGCTTTCTTGAATGGATACCTGAATAAAGAAATTTTTATGGAACAACCAGAAGGTTTTTTCCATCAAGAACATGAGGAGAAGGTATATAAGTTGAACAAGGCTTTATATGGTCTAAAACAAGCACCAAAGTCTTGGTACGATCGAATTGATGCGCACTTGGTAAACTTAGGCTTTGTAAAGAGTCTAAGTGAATTTACCTTATATGTCAAAAAGGTTGATGATTAAATACTTGTGGTATCTCTTTATGTTGATGACCTTTTTGTTACATGAAGTCATAAGGAGTTGATTGATAAATTCAAAGAAGAAATGAATGATGCATTTAAAATGACTGACCTTGGAAGGATGACATTCTTTCTTGGTATGCAGGTGCAACAAAATCAAAATGAAATATTTGTGTTCCAACACAAATATGCAAGAGAGATTCTCAAAAAGTTCAATATGGAAGAATGCAAACCAACTCCAACTCCAATGAATCAAAAGGAGAAGTTTTGCAAAGAGGATGGTGCTAAAAAGGTTGATGAAAGGTTGTATAGAAGCTTAATAGGTTGTTTGATATATTCATTTGTAACAGGGCCAGATATTATGCATGCAGTAAGTTTTGTTATCAAGGTATATGCATTGTGTTAGTGAAATTCAATTCCAAGCAGCAAAAATAATTTTAGATATGTTAAAGGCACAATTGATTATGGAATAAGGTTCACTTCTGTCAAGAATTTTAATCTTCATGGTTACTCTGATAGTGATTGGGTTGGATGTGATGATGACATGAAAAGCACCTCAGGTTATTGTTTTAGCTTTGGTTCTGGAATTTTTTAATTATGTTATACAAAACAAGAAGTCATTTCTCAATCAACAGCAGAAGCAGAATATGTAGCTGCTATTGCAGCTGTGAACCAAGCTAATTGGATCAGAAAGCTCATGGCAGATTTGCATATGGAACAAACAGAAAGCACACATATATTTGGGGATAACCAAGCTGCAATTTCAATTGCTAACAATCCAGTGTTCCATGGTAAAACAAAACACTTTAAGATCAAATTTCATGTTCTACAGTAGGGATGTCCGCGATCCATTTGGATCAGTTTTTAGGCAAAAAGTGATCTGATCCAAACACGTAATTAACATGCAGCCTGGTCCGGTCTGGTCTATTTATATTAAGATGTCTGATCCAAATATTATATGCGATTTCGGTTTGGATCGGTTTTTTAATAAAATATTGAAATTGTACTTATATTAAAAACTCATAAAAATGACGAAATATTAAGCATAAAACAACAATAAAAATATTGATCAACAACATTAAAATAACATTAAAATGTGTGCAACAATAGTATAAGTAAACAACATCATAAAATAGTAATAAACAGTAAGACAATAATAACAAAAGCAAAAATGACAACAACAACAACAACAAGACATCAATAATAACAAGACAATAAAACAACAAGATATCAATAACAACAATATGAGCACTTGCAACATAATTTTAACCGTTAGAGTGTTCCACTGATGATTAATAACAATAATACATTCACAACAATAAAATTGATAATAAAGTACCTAATCATAATCAACACTTGAATCATCTTCATTTGGTTGTGGGATTGATTTAAGTTCTAAAAAAGTGTATCAAATATAATCAATATGATTTAAAACATAGCAATATATATATATGTGTGTGTGTGTGTGTGTGTTATTGAGTATAACAAATAAAATATAGGTATAATTTTGGAGTTGAGACTTAAGATTAAGTTTGGTAGACACTTAAAAGTATTACTCACATAAACTTTACATTAAAATTTGGTCCAGTTTGGATCGGTCTGGATCTAAGAGATGAAACCAAAATCCGGACCGGACCAATCGGTCTTTAAAAAAATAAGTCCAACACGATCCAAACTCATTCGGTTTTTGGGTTTCAGTCTATTTTGGATCGATTTTCGGTTTTATTTTTGGATCAGTCTGGATTTGAACACCCCTATTCTACGGGAGACACAAAAGGAAGGAGAAGTGCAACTAATCTATTGCAAAACAGAAAATCAAAGTGTTGACATCCTAACAAAGGCACTTCCTAAAGCAAGATTTGAATTCTTGAGGCAAAAACTTGGAGTTTGCAGCTCTAGAGTCAAGGAAGAGTGTTGATTAGTATGACTCAAAATATGTTATGTTTCTATTCATTAGGCAATAAAGAACCACTATGGTTGTTAGGAATATTTTCATCAACTATGTTAGAGCACTTATGTGACTCATTATGCTATTCATGTAGGAATTTATTTTGTTTATGCATCTGTTTTCTTTTTCATGGTGTATAAATTATGCGTCTATGAAGAAGATCTTTGCTCCTGACCTTGACACGGTTTTGATGAGACACCAACATCACCAAAAAGAAGAAAAGGAAGAATACTTATGAAGACCAAGAAGACAAAGCTTCAAGACAAATTAGTCTAAGTCTAAATAGGTACTTCTATCCTATACTCTCAATATACAATAGTAGTAATGCTCAAACTATTTTAAAAGAAAATTGAAACACTTAAAGTATACTCAAAATAATTTTCAAAAATAGTGTGTAACGGGTTACTGCATCTAAGTAACAGGTTACGTGTGTGAGAAAAGAGTTATCCAACTTAAAACTGATCAGAGTAATCCATTACTGTCTTTGAGTAATAGATTACCAGTTTTAGTGAAGTTGAGTAACCGATTACCCACTGGCTGTAATCGATTACTCTAAATCGAATTTAAATGCCCACTAGTAATCAATTACCCACTGGTTGTAATCGATTACTGAGAGTTGTTGCATCAGAATTTAAAAGCTCTTAGACACATTTTGAAATTATTTTCTGCACTTTTGGCAACTAGTTCTTAAACTTTCAAAGTTTATTTTTCTAAAGTTGCTTAAAGTAAAGTGTTTCAAAGTTTACCAACTTATAAAGAGAATTATTACTAAGTATACAAAAGAGTTGATTGGATTGCAAGTTATATTACTTTCAAACTTGTAAAGGCAATCTGCCATTGTTGTACATTATTCATTATTATTGCAGAATACTTTCTTTCACAAGGGTGTGATAAGAAAGGGGGTTAGAATCACTTGGAAAGTTGTTTTCCAAGAGTGAATAAGGATTAGTGAGTCTGTAAGGTACATAGAGATGTTAGGGTGAGATATTGTAATTACAACTCATAATCTTTAGTGAAGAAATCTCTTGTGTTACAAGAGTACTGGACGTAGCCTTCGGTGGACAAGAAGGTGAACCAATATAAAAATCCTTGTGTATTCTCTTCTCCCTTATCTCTTTGATTATTTATTTTTTTAATTTCTGCATATATTTTTCCGATGCACTTTAACTCTTGATTTTGCAGAAAAAGTGGCCATAATTTTAAGCCTACTAATTCACCCCCCCCCCATCTTAGTGGCAATCTCATTCTTACAATTGGCACCATAGCTATTTTTGAGAAAGCTATTCTCAAATGTGATCCTATATCGAAGATGGCCTCAAAATCATTCATAGGAGAAGGTTCCAACATCAACCGCCCTCCAACCTTTGTTGGAGAGTGCTATGAATTTTGGAAAATGAGAATGAGGATCTTCATAGAATCTCAAGACTTGGACATATGGAATGCAATTGAAGAAGGACCATGTGAACCCTTCACTGTAATCAACAGCGTAAGAGAAGTAAAGCCCAAATCTTCAAGGAATGATGAAGATAAAAAGAAGGTGCAGTATGATCACAAAGCAAAGAACATCCTCACATCAACACTTGGCATTGACGATTTCTTTAGAGTATCAAACTGCAAATATGCCAAAGAAATGTGGGATACTCTAAAGACTATACATGAAGGAAATGAGGAGGTAAAAAGATCAAGACTCAACACTCTTTCCCATGAATACGAAATGTCTCGTATGAAACCTTGAGAGAGAATTCTGGATCTTCAAAAGAGGTTTACTCATCTTACAAATCACCTTATTGCACTTGGTAAGGTACTATCAAACAGTGACTTGAACTTGAAGGTTCTAAGATCACTCACCAGAACATGGCAACCCAAGGTGACAGCCTTTTCTGAAAATAAAAGTTTATCGAAAATGTCTTTGGCTGCTTTGTTTGGTAAATTGCATGAACATGAATTAGAACTCATCCAACTTGACCAACATGAAGAACAATAAAAGAAAAAGAAGAGTATATCTCTTCAGGCGAAAGTAGACAAATATGAATCATCAGAAGATGAATCTGAGAAGGAAGAGATGGAAGATATGAGTCTTCTTGTAAAGAAGTTCAGAAAGTTCCTTAAAAGGAACAAGAGTGGTAAAACTGGACAAATGAGGAAATTCTTGGATTACAAATCAAACAACTTGATAATGCCATTTTTGTCAGTCAATCCAAGTATTGTAGAGATTTACTGAAAAGATTTGATGTAGATGACCTCAAGCCAATAGCTACTCCCATGGGATCTGGTACTTACATCGATACAGATGAAGCTGGAAAAAGCATTGAAATATCAAAGTATCGAGGTATGATTGGATCTCTTTTATATTTAACTGTTAGTAGAATGAAGAGGTAAAAAATACTCAACCATATTTTCTGAATTACAAACTGCATTTAATGACTTGTATGATGAATATGTTAAACTCACAAAAATGTTTCTAAAACAAAAAACTGAGTTAGATGCATTTAGAAACAAACCCTCATCATCTTCATGTCAAAATTGCATTATTCCTGAAAATAAAGTTTCAACTTTAAGTCTTGAACTTAATAAGATGAACAAGAGTAGTAAAAGTTTAGAAAAGATCATTAATGATGAAAGACACTCAATAGACCGATGAGGTGTCGACTATTCAAAAAGTCATGTTTCTAAGAAACAAAGTGTCTCAACTAAGATAAACTTTGAAAAACAAAATATCCATGCATTTGAAAATAGTAATAATAAATGTAGGATACATAAACATCATCCCACATGTACATATTGTAAAAACCATGGACATATACCAAATACTTGTATAATTAGAAAATATGTTGTACCCCTAAGTCATTTTAGATGGGTTGAGAAAGGTACTAACTATGTAGGACCCAAAAAATATTGGGTACCTAATAAAACTTAAACTATTTTGCAGGATAATTTGAGAGTCGCCTGCACCTTATGGTACTTCGATAGCGGCTGTACAAAGCACATGACAGGCATTAGAAACAAGTTCTTTGTCCTCACTCCAAGGGACAGAGGCTATGTCACATACGGTGATAACAAGGGAAAAATACTCGGAGTTAGTAGAATTCGCAAGCCACCCTCAACAACCATAGAAGGTGTATTATATGTTGAAGGACTTAAGCACAATCTTCTAAGCATAAGTCAATTATGTGACAAAGGCTTTCATGTGACATTCTACCCAGATAAGTGCATTATCGAAAGTAAGAATTCTCAAAACTCTAAACTCATTGGTAAGAGGATAAATAATATATATGATTCACATAAACTCCTCTTTACCAATAGCATGTTTAGTTGCTAATGATAATCATGATGCATGGCTTTGGCATAGGAGAATTGCTCATATACATATGGACCATTTGAATAAACTCATTAAGAAAGATTTAGTTGTTGGTCTACCCAAAATGAAGTATGTTAAAGACAAACTATGTAGTGCTTGTGAAAAGGGTAAACAAACAAAAACTTCTTTTAAACCTAAGCACATGGTTTCTTCCGATACACCATTGCAGTTACTACACATGGACTTATTTGGCCCCTCAAGGACAAAAAGTTATGGTGGTAACTACTATGCTCTTGTTATAGTAGATGATTTTTCAAGATATACTTGGACTCTATTCTTAGTTCATAAGAATGAGGCATTCAAAGCCTTTAACATTTATGCTAAAAGAGTTCAGAATGAAAAATCACTAAAAAACGTTGCTATAAGAAGTGAGCATGAGGGGATTTTCAAAACTCTTCATTTGAAGAATTCTGTGATAATCTTGGCATCAATCAAAAAAATTCTGCTCCTAGAACACCACAACAAAATGGTGTTGTAGAGAGAAAGAATCGATCTTTAGAAAACTAGCCGTACAATGTTAAATGAAACTAACCTCCCAAAATATTTATGGGCTGATGCAGTAAGTACTGTATGTTATGTTTTAAACCGAGTTCTTATAAGACCCATTCTTTAGAAAACCCCATATGAACTTTTTAATGGTAGAAAACCAAACATTTCTCGTTTGCATGTATTTGGTTGTAAATGTTTTGTTTTAAATAATGGTAAGGATAACTTAGGAAAATTTGATGCAAAAGCTGATGAAGGCATCTTCCTAGGCTACTCTCTTATAAGTAAAGCTTATAGAGTCTTTAAGAAAAGAACTATAACCATGAAAGAATCCATTCATGTATCTTTTGATGAAACCAATCCTGAGATAAAGGATGGGTTAACTTCTGATGAGGAGGAATTTCCAAGTTCATCCTCAAATGAAATTTCTTTTATTGAACCTACAACTGATACTGAGCATTTGAAAATGAATGATAACCTACCATCTCAAGAGGAGCATATTCATACAGATTTACCAAAAGAATGGAGGACTCATCGAGATCATCATATTGACAACATTATTACTTAATTAAATACGGGTATCACTACCCGACGAATGCTTGATAAAGAATGTCTAAACATGGCCTTCGTCTCTCAAATAGAGCCCTCCAAGATTGATGAAGCAATTGAGGATGAACACGGATTCTT
>NC_032011.1:13231227-13231643 GCF_001865875.1 Lupinus angustifolius
ATGAAAATGGTATTATTGTTAGAAATAAAGCTAGACTAGTAGCCCAAGGATGAAACATTCGCTCTGGTTGCTACACTTGAAGCTATTAGGCTATTACTTGCATATGCTTGCTCTTGGAATTTTCAGTTATGTCAAATGGACGTAAAGAGTGTTTTCCTCAACGACTACATTCAAGAAGAAGTGTTTGTTGAACAACCTCCTGTTTTTGAAGATTACAAACATTCTTTTTATGTGTACAAATTAAAGAAAGCTCTCTATGGCTTAAAGCAAGCTCCTCGTGCATAGTACGATCGTCTAACTAAATTTCTACTTGAAAAAGGTTTCAACAAAGGAAAGGTCGACACTACACTCTTTATAAAAAGAATAAATCATCATACTCTACTTGTTCAAATTTATGTAGATGATATTATTTTTGG
>NC_032011.1:13231743-13243567 GCF_001865875.1 Lupinus angustifolius
TTAAATTACTTCCTTGGACTTCAAATCAAACAACTTGATAATGGCATTTTCATAAGTCAATCCAAGTATTGCAGAGACTTTCTAAAAATATTTGACATGGATGGCTGCAAGCCAATGGCTGTTCATATGGGATCTGGTACTTACATTGATACGAATGAAGCAGGAAAAAACATTGAAATATCAAAGTATCAATGTATGATTGGATCTCTTTTATATTTAACTACCAGTAGACATGATATCATGTTTAGTGTATGTCTGTGTGCATGCTATCAACCTAAACCAAAAGAATCACACTTAGTTTCTATTAAGAGAATCATGAAATATCTTAAGGGTACATCTAACGTTGGGTTGTGGTATCCAAAATGAAGTATATGTGATTTGGTTGGTTATTCGGATTCAGATTTTGCTGGGTGAAAATCTGAGAGGAAAAGTACAAGTGGTACTTGTCATATTTTTGGAAATGCTTTAGTCTCTTGGTCTTGCAAGAAACAAGCATGTGTTGTCCTAAGCACTGCTGAAGCTGAATATATAGCAGTAGGTAGATGTTGTGCCCAAGTGTTGTGGCTCAAACAACAATTACGAGATTATGACTTAGACTTGGGGTGCATTCCTTAGCCTAAGGATACAATCAGGAAGAAGGTATAGACTTTAATGAAACCTTCGTTCTGGTTGCTAGACTTGAAGCTATTGGGCTATTACTTGTATATGCTTGTTCTTTAAATTTTCAGCTATATCAAATGGATGTAAAGAGTGCTTTTCTAAATTGATATATTCAAGAAGAAGTGTTTGTAGAACAACCTCCTGGTTTTGAAGATTACAAACATCCTTCTCATATTTACAAATTAAAGAAAATTCTCTATGGCTTGAAGCAAGCTCCACGCACATGGTATGATCGTCTAACCAATTTTCTACTTGATAAAGGTTTCATTAAAGGGAAGGTCGACACTACACTCTTTATAAGGAAAATAAATCATCATACTCTTCTTGTTCAAATTTATGTAGATGATATTATTTTTGGTTCTACTAATGAAGTTTTGTGTTGTGATTTTGGCAAAATGATGCAAGGAGAGTTTGAAATGTCCATGATGGGGAATTTGAATTACTTCATTGGATTACAAACCAAACAACTTGATAATGGCATTTTGTAAGTCAATCCAAGTATTGTAGAGATTTGCTGAAAATATTCGATATGGATGACTGCAAGCCAATAGCTACTCCTATCGGATCTGGTACTTACATCATACAGAGGAAGTTGGAATATGCATTGAAATATCAAAGTATCGAGGTATGATTGGATCTCTCTTATATTTAACTGCCAGTAGACCTGATAACATGTTTAGTGTATGTCTATGTGCATGCTATCAATCTAAACCAAAAAAATCACACTTAGTTGTTGTTAAGAGAATCATGAAATATATTAAAGGCACAACTGAAGTTGGATTGTGGTATCCAAAAGGAAGTATATCTGATTTGATTGGTTATTCGGATTCAGATTTTACTTGATGCAAATCTGAGAGGAAAAGTACAAGTGGTACTTGTCATATTTTAGGAAATGCTTTAGTCTCTTGGTCTTGCAAGAAACAAGCATGTGTTGTCCTAAGCACTGTTGAAGCTGAATATATAGCGGATATTTCTTAGGCTGCACTCCTATGAGATGTGACAATAGTAGTGCTATAAACCTCACAAAGAATTCAGTTATGCATTTTAGAACCAAACACATAGATTTAAGGCATCACTTCCTTAGGGACCATGTCCAAAAGAAATATATGATTGTAGAATTCATTGATACTCATAACCAACTAGCAGATATTTTCACTAAACCCTTGGCTAAAGAACCTTTTTATAAAATTAGACGTGAGTTAGGCATTCTTGATGAAGCTTACCTATCCTAACATGATTATATCATTATATGTGTGTTTCATTATGTGTATCTCATGCCTACTTGTATTTAAAAGTTCTTATTTATGTTTAAAACTTTCAAATTTTGGGTTAAAAATCATTTTTATAGCATCAGCATGCGTAAAAATAAGTTTTTCTGGGGTCAGTACTCGATTACTCTGGAGAGTAACCAATCATAGAGTTAAACAACGAGTTTCAGTAACCGGTTACTCAAATGATGTAATCGATTACTCAAAGTTGTTGTTTGAAATTTTAAAAATTTTAAAACTGAGTAGCCGATTACTCAAAGTGAATAACTGATTACTCTATGTAGTTATATATGTGTTTTTTTTTCTACATTTTTCAAAAAAATTCAAACTCTTCTTCTTCCTCCAACTCTCTCACTCGTGTTCAAGCTTATCTTTCTCTAAAAGCTTCGTTTTTGATCTGTTTTGGGTGATTTTTGTTTCCATTCTTATCACATTTTCAATTCTACACACTTATATACAATCATTTTCGTATTTAGTGGAACAAATCAAAAAAACCTCAATCCATGGCTTCCTCTTCAAGATCAAAGAAGCAACACACTAATGTGACTCCAATGAGGCAAGGGATTTCATCCTTGGAGTCTAACCTTCTGGATTTAGCAAGGCTTCTTGCACATGATGAACAACGCAAAGTCTTCGAGGTGCACTTTCATGGACGAACCATATTTACTCCAAAATACGGTAATGTAGGGAATTTTGAGTTTGAAGATTTTTTTTCCTTATCTTTTACGGCAACAAAACCTTTTCGATTTTTGCTGTGAATCGAATGATATTTATCCTGAACTTGGTAGAGTATTTTACTACAACATGAACTTTTGGAAAAACCGTCTTACTTCCTATGTGAAAGGAAAAGACATTGTTTTGGATATAAAAACTTTTAGTTCAGTGTGTTGTAACATACCCTATCAAGGTAACATAACACATTTCGGCCCTGTTTGTGAATGAGATAACTATGATAGAAAGGATTTTTACCATTATCTGTGTAGAATTTCCAAAGAGGAAATAGAAATGTGTAAGCAATAGGGCTTTGGTGAGACTGTTAAGAACAAAGATATCCTATCTGTTGGATATCTCAAACTTGAAGGCCGTTTGCTTCATTATTTTCTAAGCTATGTCATCTTACCAAAATTTTCAAACCATTCTCAAATAAGTGACATAGAACTTCAATTGTTGTATGCTATGAAATTTAACATCAAAATCAATTGGACTCAGATGATAATGAGACAAATGTGGACTGTTCGAGGAACTCAAAGTCCCTTTCCCTATGTAATCTTCATAACCAAAATTCTTGAACATTTCGGTGTTTCTATTGCTGGTGAACCCAAGGTCTTGCTTAACCTTCGTGAAAGCCATATTGATGTGGACGTGATCCACAAAATGGGCTTCACCTTCAATCCTAATATCCACACCAATAAGCATAGAACTGATAGACCGCCTGCACTTGCTGATCAACCAAAACCTACCAATCCTAACTCTCCTGAACCTCAACCTTCTGAGTTTCAAGCTCTATCTTCATCATCTGCTGTCATGCCTATCAATCAGATGGTTATGGACGAGTTATGATTACTCTAAATTGAATTTAAATGCCCAGTGGACAGAATGTTTGGGTAATCGATTACCCACTGGTTGATATCGATTACTGAGAGTTGTTGCATCAGATTTCAAAATGAAAGGTTCTCATCCCAAACAAAATGTCTTCACTCCAATCAATTCATACCTTCTCGTAGAGGCACTATGGGTGATTGGAAAGTCTAGTTAAAGGCATTGAATCTCACAACACAAAGACACAACTCACATACAAATTTTAAAAGCTCTTACACACATTCTGAATTTATTTTCTACAGTTTTGGCAACTAGTTCTTAAACTTTCAAAGTTGATTTTTCTGAAGTTGCTTAAAGTAAAGTGTTTCAAAGTTTACCAACTTATAAAGAGCATTATTACTAAGTATACAAAAGAGTTTATTGAATTGCAAGTTATATTACTTTCAAACTTGTAAATGCAATCTACCATTGTTGTACATTCTTCATTATTATCGCAGAATACTTTCTTTCACAGGGGTGTGATAAGAAAGGGGATTAGAATCACTTGGAAAGGTGTTTTCCAAAAGTGAATAACGATTAGTGAGTGTGTAAGGTACATAAAGATCTCGGGGTGAGATATTGTAATTGAAACTCATAATCTTTAGTAAAGAAATCTCTTGTGTTATAAGAGTACTGGACATAGCCTTCGGTGGACAAGAAGGTGAACCAGTATAAAAATTCTTGTGTATTCTCTTCTCCCTTATCTCTTTGATTATTTATTTGTTTAATTTCTGCATATATTTTTCTGCTGCACTTTAACTCTTGATTTTGCAGAAAAAGTGGCCACAATTTTAAGTCGACTAATTCACCCCGCCTCCCTCCTTCCTCTTAGTTGCAATCTCATTCTTACAGTGTCTTGTTGATGAATAAAATCAAGTCTTCTACATCACACATTTCCTCTATCCACTTTTGGTTGCTACATAACCAACAAAGGGCAACTGGGTATATGTTACCTAATCGTTTTAATGAACACTTTTATATTCTTTTAATCATGAAGTTCAAAATTGGAAAATAATTAAAAAGCATATTTCGTTTTCGGCATCTACTACTCACAATTAGAGATGGAAAACGGGCCGCTCGACCCGCTTAGCCCACGCCCGCAAAAATTTAAGCGCGTGAGGGCATGCCCACATTGATTAACGGACAAAATTCAATGTCTTGCTCGTTTTAAAACGGGCTAACGAGCTCGCGGGCGGCCTGCGGGCATTGTTGAATATTTATAAAAAATAAAAAATTCATATAATAAATGAAATTAAATTAAATAGAGTAGTTGAAGATAAAATATTAACAAAATTTTTTATACTTTATATGAAGTTTAACAAATCACATTAGATTACAATTTTTTTTAGGGATTAAAAATTGCATTACATCATAACTTATTTAAAATTTTCATATTTTTTCCATAAATTATGTTTATGGGCCGCCTGAATGGCATAGGAAATGCCCGCAAAATGGTCCAGGGCAAAATATATATGTCATGCCCACAAAAAAAATGTAGGCTATGCGGTCGCAACCACGGGCTATGCCCGTTTTTCCATCTCTACTCACAATTGTTTGAATGTCAAAGTTTTTGAAATCGCTATTGTTATACCACGCATAGTTGACAAGATCGAGATCTTACGTAAGATGGGAAAGGGTAAATGAAAACGTAAAACGTGTGATCATAACACGGATCGTAAGATTCTACCAAATATTGAATTTTTTTTATATATACATATACACAAGATAATAAAAACTTCAGCTTTCTCTATTGTTATAAATAAAAAAATTAACAAGTAGTACTAGATAAAACTTAAACTTCAACATCAAAATATATTCATATTAAAATTATTAGGTCTCACATAATTGAAAAACTAGCATGTCAACGCATTCAACTAAAGTGTTTGACAGCAAAAAACACCAACAAGTATTCGAATCTAATATTTAAATCAACAAATCAAATCACGCAAGGGCATATGAAGATAATCATCTTCGTTGACTTCTTCATCTTCACTAATCTCATCAAGTGGCTCCTCGGCATGTGCTTCATCTTCATCAACTTAATCATCATAATCAAATTGTAGAATCTCCAACTCTTGATGGACACAAGTTGTAGCACCATCCCCCTTAAAGCAAGGCTTCTTCTAATGGAGTATCTAAATCGTCATTGTCTTTTTCTACATTCTCATCATCTTCATTATTGTTCATGATCCACTCATCATCATCATAAATGTCATCAAGGTTAAATTGAATGTCATATTTCCTTGTTTACTTCTTGTTTTCCAATTTTGAATTAACCATTACAAAGACAACATGATTCATTGTCTTTTGTTACAGACGATTCCTTTTTTTGTGTGGACCTAAAAAAAATTAACATTTAGCAAACCAATCAATAACTTATTTTACAAAGGACAAGATAAATGGTTTTAATTTTTTTTTCATCTCAAAAGCACTCCAGTTCTGTTCACATCCAGATAAACTGCATGTCAAGCTTAGATGTTCATCGCCATATGACTCCCACCATTGTGTCGGAGTTTTGGTTTCAAGTCCAGTTGTGGCTACTATACTACCAAAAAACTTCTTTCCACCCATAAAGTCTTCTAGCTGAGTATAAACCTTCTTAATTATCTCAATATCACCGCCACCATCCTTCTCAAACAATCATACATTCCTTGCTTAACTTCATAATTGACCTTAAATCCAGGAGCATAGTGCAACATGGGATTAAGATAATAACCTGCGGCAGGCATTCATTAGTTGTCCTACTTTTCATCAATTATCTCCGAAAGAGGCATTTAACTAAAAAATAGGAAAAAAATGAATTATTTATGAAGTATACACTTTAGTTATGCAAAAAAGTCAAGGAATATTAGTTGGCATGATTATTTACCTATTGAAGACACCATTGAAAGCCTTTTGTATGCTCTCCTTAGCCAAGTCCATTGCTTCATAGATATACCCCATGGTTGGTTTCTCATCTGAGTCCACCAATTTGAGCACTTTGATTAGAGGTAAAGCACCCTTCAAGCAAGTCATATTATTCTTCCAAAACTTGTTATCTATGATCTCATTCTCAACAGTTTTCTCATCTCATGTCCTTGCATATTGGCTTTCCTTCCATTCAATAGATGTGAACATTCTTCTTAATGCTTCCTTATTGTCCAATAAGCAACCCAATGTTAGGTAAGATGTTGCAAATCGAGTCAAGGCTGGCCTCACCAAATCTTTCCCCTTGGGGAATTTTTGTAGTAAGGAAATCAGAAAAGTTCTTCCATATATATATATATATATGTTGTAATATTCATTCCACTCGGTATTGTCTCTTTGTGAACATGAATCTTCTCAAAGTCCTCCAACATTAAGTCAATGCAATGGGCAGCACAAGGTGTCCAATATAATCTTGTCCTTTTCTCCATCAATATTTGTCCAACGACTTTGTAATTTGCAGCATTATCTGTCATAATGTGAACCATATTTTCCTCACCAACCTCCTCAACAATATCATCCATCATCTTAAAAATCTTTTCGGTTGTTTTTTTAATGTGAGAGGCATTTATAGACTTCAAAAAAACAGTCATCTAGGGCTATTCACTAAGAAGTTCAATATGGTTCGCCTCCTCTTGTCAGTCCACCCATTGGACATTATGGTGCATCCCATGTCCTTCCAATAAGCTCTATGTTTTCTCAATAACACCCTTGGTTGATTCCAAATTTTTCTTCAGATACTTAACTCTAAGCTCATGATAGGATGGTGGCTTAAATCCTAAATCATATCTTACAACCTTCTTAAACATACTATCAAATTTTTCTGACATTGATGCATTGAATGGCATGACATTTTCACTAAAAAAATGCCGCAGTTTCTTCACAAACCTCCTCTCGCAGCTCCTTCTTGTAAATATGATTGATGGTATCTTGAGTGTTAATTCCCTTTTTCTTGAAAACACCCAGAGTTAGCTCAATCGCTTTTCTTTTCTCACCAACATCTTCTCCATTATCTCCAGTTTTGACTGCTTCAGGTACAGCAATACAAGCTCCAACATCTTTTTAAGTACCCGCCAAATGATGTTTAAGCCTATAAACTCCTCCAGTTATTGTCTTTTGACAATATATGTTAGAAATTTATAATTTCTAATTAAGGTGAGCATCATATATTTGATATAATGATATCAGTTATTTATTTTCGGGGTTATATTATAAGTGATCTAATTACTGGCTCCCTTAGATTTCTAAAAGTTGATAATGAATATGCGCTTAATGGGTGGATACCCATCAGGTTAACTCATAGGGGGTAATGGAAACCCTATAAGTTAACGCATAAGGAAGGTTATGGTCCCCAACACACCAAATCAAATTCAGTTTTCTCCTCTCCCCGTCAGAGTGAAAATGCAAGTCTCATGAGGAATCAGAGATTTGGTTGAGGAAGACTATCATACCACAAAACCTCTTTCAGAAACGTAGATCAAAGGAGGACATCCAGGAACATGGATTCAGGTATGACACTGCACCCTTTGTTTCATATATATGTGTGAGAATCATGAGATTCAAGATCCCAGGATTGGTATTTCACCAATCATAAGGAATTCCCAAAAAGTGGTATGAGAGCATAGGTTCTAAATTTCATGATTCTCCATACAGGGTGTTTTCCCAAATCTTGTATGAACCCTAATTTTAATATGGGGATTTTATTCTTCCGCTCTCATGTCATAAAGATTGGGTATTTAGGGTTTGAATTGTTTTTCAATAAAATATTGGTTTTATTATATGCTTCTGCAATCTGAATGTTGCATTACTATCATGGATTGCATTAATGGCATGTACTATGCGTGAAAGATATTGAAATGGAATTCAATATACAAGATTTAATAGCTTTGTGATAAATGTAAAGAAACATTTTGTTTTCCTTGATGAGTCATGTACGCACATCATGATTCTTTTGTGATAAATTCAGAATGACAGTGTTGTCTGGTATTCTTTTGTCATATTCCTTTTGTTGATTGTTGCAGAATTTTTATAACTTAAATATATGCAATCTGATAGATAATATTGTTCTATGTTATTAGATTGTGAACAATCACCTCTTTTGTTTAGTTGTGCATTTTTTTGCTTCCGCTGCAGAAAGATTTATTTGTGAAAATTTTGAATTGTGCAATTGGATCCAAGGTATTATTCTCGTGCCGCACAAATTTTTTTTTGTGTCGTGAAATTATCATATTTGTTCTATGATAATCAAAGTGTACATACTTTTAGTGACTTATATTGCTATTGCATATGTGCAAATGTTTATATCCAAATGCTTTCTTTGCACTGTTTCTCTAAATAACTTGCATTGTTTTGATTTGGAAATATATTGTTATATTGTGGGATTAGATTTGTTAATCATAAAAGATATCAAATCTGAAGGTTTTAATTCCAAAATGATATTTTTTTTTAATTGACCCATATTGTGTTTTTCTTTTGTCTGATAATTATTTTGAATTAATTAATGCAATATGTGGTCAAAATAACCTCTATTGTGGAAATTAATTGAAATTACACAGATGAGTATGAGATTATTTATACGAATTGTGTTCGGACCAAAGGAAGATGCAATTTGGCCAAATAATAACTTACCTATGATTATAAATATGTAACAGTTATAAAGTTTCTTTTTCATGTGAATAATAGTCGGTCCAAAGAATGGCTATTGTTTGATAGAACTAATTGTTAATATTTGATCATTACATTTAGAGTACCACTTACAAATTGATTTCTTTGTCCAAAGACTAGAAATTGATGTTGTGTTAGGTATCTTGTGATGGGTCTATTATGTGAAATGTATTTTACCAATGCTGCAAATTTTTCTACTCAAATCAGTAACACCTCATTGCTGAATGGGACAAACTTTAAGGTTTGGAAGGAAGCTGTAGAAATTATTCCTGGTTGTATAGATTTGGATCTGGCACTTCGTGTGGAGAAATCCATTTCCACTGCGGAAAACCTCGATGAGGCTAAAATTGAGAAATGGGAACGCTCTCATCGAATGTGCCTGATGATCATGAAACGCTCTATTCCAGATGCGTTTCGGGGCTCTATATCTGAGGGTGAAAGTGCAAGGAAGTTCCTTGAAAAAATAGAACAATTCTTTGCCAAGAATGAAAAAGCGAAGACGGGTAGCCTTTTGGCTAAACTCATCTTCATGAAGTATAAAGGCAAAGAGAACATAAGGGAGTACATTACGGAGATGCCTAATCTCGCATCAAAACTCAAGTTACTTAAGTTAGAGCTTGGTGATGACCTGCTCGTGCACTTGGTTTTGATCTCTCTTCCTGCACACTTTGGGTAATTCAAAGTGAGTTTATAACACTCAGAAGGACAAATGGTCCCTTAATGAGCTTATATCTCACTATGTGCAAAAGAAAGAGAGGTTGTAGAGAGAAAAGGCTGAAAGTGCTAACTTGGCTATGACCCCTCAAAATAAGAAAAGAAAGAGCAATAAGGGTGTTGTGAAAGGGCCTTCTCAGCAAAAGAAATTGAAGAGTAATGAGGAATTTACCAGTTACTTCTGTAAGAAGCATGGACACATGAAGAAATAGTATCCTAAATATGCCTCATGGCGTGTAAAGAAGGGTAAATTTCTAACTCTTGTTTATTCTGAAATTAATTTGGCTTTTGTACCCAATGATACTTGGTGGGTAGATTCCGGTGCTACTACTCACATTAGTATCACTATGCAGGGTTGCTTGTGGAGCCGACAGCCAAGTGATGATGAAAGATTCATCTTTGTGGGTGATGGCAAAAGGGTTGCAGTTGAGGCTATTGGAAGATTTAGAATATGTTTAAGAACTGGTTTTCGTTTGGATTTATTTGAGACATTTGTTGTACCATCTTTTAGGCAGAATTTAATTAGTGTTTCCAACTTGGACAAATTTGGTTTTTCTTGTTCTTTTGGAAATAATAAAGTTAGTCTCTATCAAAATTCAAATGTTGTTGGTTTTGGTTCTTTAATTGATAATATGTATATGCTTGATGCTTCCAGTTCCACTAATTAAATACTGCAAACAAATTCATGTGGTACAAAACGAAAATTAAAAGAGAATTCAGCCACCTTATGGCACAAGCGTTTAGGTCATATATCTAAACAAAGAATTCAAAGACTTGTGTCGGATGAAATTCTTGACCCTTTAGATTTATCAGACTTTTAGGTCTGTGTTGAGTGCATAAAGGGAAAACAGACAAACAAAAGGAAGTTAGGTGCCGAAAGAGCTAAAGATGTCTTAGAACTAATACATACGGATATATGTGGCCATTTCCCTATGGCTTCTTGGAATGGCAACATTATTTTATTACGTTCATAAACGATTACTCTATGTACGAATACCTATATCTTATACATGAGAAGTATCAATCCTTGGATGTTTTCAAGTCTTTCAAGGCTGAAGTTGAACTTCAACTTGGAAAGAAAATTAAGGTTGTCAAATCTGACCGTGGTGGTGAATACTATGGTAGATATGATGGATCAGGAGAACAACGTCCAGGGCTATTTGCGCTTTTCCTTAGAGAGTGTAGAATTATTCTGCAATACACTATGTCAGACAAACCTAGCATGAACGGTGTTGCTGAGCAATGAAACCGAACTCTTAAGGATATGGTGAGAAGTATGATTAGTCATTATTCTTTACTAGAGTCTCTTTGGGGGAGCTTTAAAGACCGCAGTTTACATCCTTAATAAGGTGCCAAGTAAAGCAGTTAACAAAACCCCATATGAGCCTTGGACTAATAAAAGACCAAGCTTGAAACACTTGCACATTTGGGGTTGTCCAGCTGAGGCGCGGCCTTATAGACCGCATGAAAGAAAACTGGACTCTAGAACTGTTAGCTGTTATTTTGTTGGCTATGCTGAACATTCTCGGGGCTATAAATTTTATGATCCCACTTCAAGACTCTTTTTTTGAGACGGGAAATGCAAGATTTCTTGAGGAAGTTGATTTTGTAAAGGAAGAGAACATAATGAATGTTGTCTTTGAGGAAGAACCTGTCACTGATAGTGAACAAGTTCTTGTGCCTATTACCATTCAAGGAATAAATTCGGTAATAGAAGATAATGTTCAGAATATTTTCTCTGACGATATTTCATAACAATACAACAATAAGGTTCTCCCTCAAATACCTATAGAACAAATTCAACAACCTCAAGAAGTAAAAGTGCCATTAAGGAGATCTACTAGAGAGAGGAGAAGTGCAATTCCTGATGATTATATTGTATTTCTTCAAAACATGAGGATGGCATTGGGTTAACAAAAGACGATCCATTGAACTTTTGTCAAGCCATGAAAAGTTCTAACTCTCAAAAGTGGATC
>NC_032011.1:13243667-13318480 GCF_001865875.1 Lupinus angustifolius
TAGCAGTGATATGGGACTATTGCATGAGACCAAGAGATTTCTAACGAAGAATTTCGAAAGGAAAGATCTTGGGGATGCTTCTTTTGTATTAGGTATTCGGATACTGAGATATCACTCTCAAGGTATCCTAAGGTTATTACAAGAATGCTATATAGATAAAGTCCTAGATAGATTTGGCATGAAAGACAGTAAACCAGGGGATACCCCTATAGCTAAGGCAAAAGATTCCTTATGCATCTGCAATAAGAAGTCTAATGTATGCTCAAGTTTGCACACGACCCCACATAACATTTGTTGTGGGAGTTTTGGGCATATATTTGAGTAATCTTGGAATGCATCATTGGAAGGCAGTCAAACGTGTTATGCATTACTTGAAGAGAACAAAGGAGTATATGCTCACTTATCAGAGGTCTGAGAATTTAGAGATCATTGGGTACTCTGACTCCGATTTTGCTGGATGTCTAGATAGTAGATACTCCACCTCTGGATATGTGTTTGTATTGGCTGGAGGTGCTATCTCTTGGAAGTCTGCGAAACAGACGCTTATAGTTCCTTCAACCATGGCTGCGGAGTTGAGGGCTTGTTTTGAAACCTCCGACCATGGCATATGGTTGCGAAATTTTGTCATTGCCTTATGTGTGGTCGATGGTATTGAAAGAATATTAAGGATTTATTGTGACAACAAGTCCGCGGTTCTTTGCTCCAACAACAATAGGAGTTCCACAAAGTCAAAATTCATTGACATAAATTTTTTGGTTATTAAAGAAAGTGTTCAAAATGGACAAATTTCTATAGAACATATAGGGACAAATTTTATGCTAGTTGATCCACTGACTAAGGGTTTGGTACCTAAAGTTTTTCATGAGCATGTTGCCCATAAGGGTGTTGTACCTTAGGGTACCTTAGTTCAGTGGGAGTCTATATGTTTTATGTTTTGCTTTGGATATTATATACAATTTTTATGCATAATAAAGTTGATGATTTATTGTTTCATTTTGAAATTGTGCATTATAACTATTATGTTGCAATTAAATACTTTGGATTGATCTCACTAAAGAATAAAGAAGGACCATTTGGAAATAGACATGTTTGAGATCACGTTGCATAAAATTCCCATGTCACTCATCCATATTTGATCTATGTCATTGAGTATATTAATATGGTGATCATCGTGATCGAGTCACACTTAAAGGTGATGAAAGTTGTGGTGGTTCCATAGTTGATATATGAGATGGACCAGATTGTATTAAGGAGAAGTCTAAATGTAAATAGCATACGGATGCGCGCCTAAAGAACCTGTGCTATAATTGTTTCAGGAAGATATGAAGCCCAAGTGGGAAATTGTTAGAAATTTATAATTTCTAATTAAGGTGAGCATCATATATTTGATACAATGATATCAGCTATTTATTTTCGTGGTTATATTATAAGTGATCTAATTACTAGCTCCCATTAGATTTCTAAAAGCTGATAACGGATATGAACTTAATGGGTGGATACCCATCAGGTTAACCCATAGGGGATAATGGTAACCCTATAAGTTAACACATAAGGAAGGTTATGATCCCCAACACACCAAATCAAATTTAGTTTTCTCTTCTCCCCATCAAAGTGAAAACGAAAGTCCCAAGAGGAATCAAAGATTTGGTTGAGGAAGGTCATCATACCACAAAACCTCTTTTTGAAATGTAGATCAAAGGAGCATATCCAGAAACATGGATTCAGGTATGACACTACACCCTTTGTTTCATATATGTGTGTGAGAATCATGAGATTCAAGATCCCAGGATTGGTATTTCACCAATCATAAGGAATTCCCAATAATATATGCATTTGATATTCCTCGTTTTACCATCGATTGAGATGCCATGCTTCCAACCGATATCACTTCTATTTCCTGGAGCATTTTTGGGACCTTGGAACGACTTGAACCTTCAGTCGAATGAACTGAAGCACCACTAGCATCACCAGACCCAGTTGAAGCCATTATCGAATTAAAATCTGAAACATATTAATATAATTATAAGACTAAATTAAAAATAATAAATAACACCTCACAAAAAAAATATAGTATGTAACATTATATACATATAATATGAAATGTGCCCACTGTAAATAATATGTGCATTCTGTGATCTACAATTATTAAAACATAAAATATGGTTGTGCATAGCATAACTTATGCACAATGTGTCATCCGTGTATATAATATTATATCCATGCACAATGTGTCCTACATAAAATATGACCATTGTGCTTAAGCACAACGTGTCAAACATAAAATATGGCCACTGTGCATATACACAACATGTCCTTCATGTATATAATATTATATATATATATATAATATGGTTAACATGGCCACTGTGAATGTGATATATATAATATGATATTATACATAAAAGGATAGAGAAAGAGCATTGTACACAGAGCCAACAAAAATAAAATATTATTTCATTTAGGCAGAAGCACAGAGTAGGTTTAAAGAATAGAGAGAAAAGGTAATTGTCATTTACGCAGAGTAGGTTCAAAGAAGAGAGAGAAAGGGTAATGGTCTTTCTTCAAATAAGAGAGCTAGAGTATACTATTTTCAAAAAGAACAAAGTAAGTATGTTGAAGATGAAAAAGGAAAACTTACTTTATGAAGATGAAGATGAAGATGAGAGAAACTTCTAGACTTCTTTCACATGGAAATTAATTTTTGGTATAGTATATTTTTTTATCTTGCTATTTAGGGTTTAAAATAATTTGGGGTGGGTCAAATGATTTTGTGCCATGGGTTTCCCTTCTATTCGGCTTTAGAAGACTAGGATTTTACAATTTGGAGCTTTTGCAACAAAAATAATAATAACTCATAAGATGTTTCTCGATTTCAGGATCCTACAATCTTCCTTGATGATCTCAATGGCGGTGGTGACATCGCATTCAAAGTGGACATGTGACTCGTTAACTCTTGAAAACTCATAAGATCTACCGATCCTATGAGTTAACTCGTGAATTTAACTACTATGATACCACAAATACAAGTGTTTTGAAGAAGGAGCAGAGTTGTTTGATTTTTTATTCTAGCACTAATTGAAGGATCAATTATATAAAAACAATGGGAATGGAATAATCCTTAGTAGAAATTAATCTATGAGAAAAAGTGGAGGGCAAGAAGAAAGATAAGGTTCCATTATCCCTAGTGGTATGGGACGAACCTCTGCTCATTCAAAACCAAAAGGTCCTTTACTAACCTCATTTCTATAGTCCATGTGGACCTATCCTATTATAGTGATTATTTCATGAATCAATTCTTCTAGAAAGTTTAAATTATCTCAAGGAAAATGCATGTTGAGTTCTAAATTATACAACAATCTAAATTCTGATTAATTATTATTTCGAAAAGAAAGAAAAAACTATAGAGAAAAAGGTTGTACATTAACATTATGTTCACTACGCCATATATCATAATTAACAATGGTCATTCAACAACGTTTTCTTGAACGATGTTGTTAAAAATGAGGCAGAAGAACATCAACAATGCACATTAAAGCAAACGTTGTCAATATGGGTAGATGGATACAACTTTAACAGCATAGTCTTGAAAAAGCAATGTTGAACATCACTGATGTTAGCGTTGGCTTGAATCAGTTTTGTTTAATAGTGTAAATTATAGGAAGTATTGTTAATGTACATCAATTCAACAGCGCGAGATTAAAGAAATATTGTTAAAGATGACATAGTAACAACCCTTTCTTAAATGTGTGTTGTTGCTTGTTTACGAGGTTTTATGCGTCTTTTCGTTTCAATGGAAATTCTTTGTTTTCATAGAAAAATTAATTGGTTGCACATATGTCAAGGATGGCGATAACGATTCTCTTTCCATTTGAATATGTAAATGTTGCGGTTTACTCCATTGTCTGCTTCATTGTCTCATTTTATAATTTTAGTCATGGCACCCAAGTAGAAAAATATTGGAGGAAGAAAATACGAAGAAACCGAAAAGAGTACAATACAAGGCACAGAGAAAAAGGGAAGTTTTGTAAAAAAAATAGAAAAAAGACATTCCTAAAAAAGGATGTGTATGTCAATTTTGCAATAATCTCCAATCACTATGTTTAATTTCTATGTTTAATCTTTATATCTAATTTTTTATTTTTGTTTTTTCAGAAATTCTTAATTGCTATAGGAGACGATGACCCAGACTATATGGAATATCTTAATTCTATTATGCACTTAGGGGATGATTTCTTCGACTGATATGGAGCATTTTGAAGAAATTATTTTGTTAATTTTTGTTTTATTGTTTTTATTTTATTTTACTATGAAGAATTTGTTTTGGCAGTATTTTGGCAACAACCAAGTTTGGAAATTTGAATGAAGAATGAGCAATTATTTCATATATTAATTTCAATTTTGTTGTTATTTATTTAAATGGTTGTATTTTGGCAGTTCCATTTTAATAAACACAATAAACAAATTCACAAAACTTAATGTTTAATATTTTTTGGATATTTTGGCAACGTTGTATATTTTGCGGCAACATTCAATAACCAAAAGTATCATTATAGTTTACTAACTATGTTAATTAACATATGTTAACTTATTTTTCATCTAGTATTTTTACGTGTAATGTAATATTTTCATTAACAACACAAATTTAGGAAAACATTGTTAATTTGGATATTGAATTATGCGCTGGCTTGAATGAGTTCACCTTAACAACGCATAATTAAGATGACGATGTTAATTAGAATGTATTCAACAATGCATATTTAACGAATCGTTGTTGATGTGTTCATGAATATGAGCTGTCGAAAGCTGGATTCGACTAGGATATTTAACATTGCTTTTTCATGCAATAGTTGTGGAAGATATAATATTCAACATCACATTATTAAGATGACATTGTTAATTAATATATATTCAACAGGGCATAGTCAAAGAAGCGTTGTTGATGTGTTCATGAATATGAGCAGTCAACAGTTAGATTCACAGTGGATATTTAACAATGTTTTTATAGGAAATCATTATGGAAGATGTAAAATCAACATCCCATCCCTTAAGTAGCGTTATTCAAGATGTCAAAACAACAACGCTTCCTTTATTATGCGTTGTTGAAGAGGTCCTATCTACAACGCTTTCTAAATGTTGAATGGTTACTACATTATAAATACCTAAAAGATGATTCAGTTCACACTACGCTCTAAAACTTGATCGGACGGAAACCTCATATTCTCATAAACCTAATACTCTAAGAAACCTCAAAAAACTTTATCAATGACTTCCCAAAGTGGTGATCGTGGTTCTCATAGTGGTGACGAAGCTACACCAAGTCCACATGACAAGCAAATTGTTGCTAAAAAATGAACTCCGTGTGGAATGACTTCTATGAAGAATGTCATCCGGGCAAGAAGTAAGGATACGAAGATAGAAGTTCAATGAAACTGAAAAGGTCAACCGTTAAACTCGAAGGGTGGAATCACTTCTAGGATGCTTGTTGATGAATTGTCTTCTTCGGGTGCATCCCAAATAATGTATGTCTTCTTAGCTTTGATGTCTCGAGAGTCTTTCTTGTTGTCATGTTCAATCTTCTTGAGAAAGGTAGGACATGTGTACCTCATGTTGCCTACATTCCTACTCTTATGGCAAGTTGCTTTGTCTTTGGGATACTTGCACATTTTGATTGAACCTTCTTCATCTTCCTTGTCAAGCTTCTAGAATCCTCCATTATTTCTTAAGTACTTTATGAATTTGTTGATGAGGAGGGACATGGCTTCATCACTTATGTCAAAATCGGACTCATCATCATCATATTTCTCCTTTTGACTTCTTGAACGTGGTTTTGTCGCTTTGAAGGAGATTTATTTGATATTCTCGTCCATTTTCTCATTGGGTGTCAAACGTCTTAATTCTATCTCATGTTCTTGAAGTTTGCCAAATAATGTTGTGAGCGTCATTTGTTCCAAGTCCTTTGACTCCATGATGGTAGTCACCTTAGGTTGTCATTTCCTGTCACGACATCTCAAGTTGCCTTGTCTAAAATCTTTCAAGTTATTTATGCACCTCAATATTCAGAATAATCACTCTTCTAGAATCTAAGAACTCTTCTACAAATCTCACAATCAAAATACAAAAAACGTGAGATGCAAGGTTTCTTTTTTAAAAAAGACTTTACAATGAAGCTATTCGAGGATCTTTCTAAAGATTCACCCTTTTCTCTTTTTCAAAAGAACACTTTGAAAATCTCTCTAAAGATATGAAAGTGAAAGAGCAATGATTTTCATTACAATATGAAAAATCAGTTTTTCGTGTATGTGTTCTAACTCTATGACAATATATTCATGTATGTTATGAAGCAATATGAAAAACTTGGAAAATCTATGTGATGCATGTTTGCATACACAATATGCTCATTCATGTATGCTTGCATCTTCAATACAAACTTAGTTCTCTTCTCTTCTCCTACACTCCTCACACGCGATTTCAGTTTGCTTCTTCTCTTTTTATGCATTCTTCTTCTTCCAACAGGATCGAGGTTTGGATTTAGGGAACAATGATGCCCTTTGTTTCTAATTGTTTCACATCATTTTGTGGTTTGTGCATTACAACTCATAAGACAAATGAAGAACATGGCAGCAATTGATCAATGATCAACCAGAAACATGAGAGTGAAACAATAGAAGATTTGTGTTTAGTGCATACTGTGAAAGCTTGGCTATACTATGGTTCTATATGTTGATTGTCCACCATTGATATTCTATCAATTGTGTTGGTGTACTGAATTTCCATCTTGCATATTAACTCTTTAAACAATGATTTCGTTAACAACCATTTAGTGTAAAGGATTGGCCTAATTCAGTTAGCATCCAAGAGATGTTGATTTCTTTTTTCACCTTTGTTGTGACGCCCTTCATATTTATGGTCATTTTTGCCACTAAGAAAATTAAGGATTCTAAGCGAGCATTGGATCCTTTCTGCTCGTGGGCACTCCATGTCGATGCATTACTTATTGGTAGAAGTATATACTAAATTATGTATTTTTATAATATTCATCTTAGGCACTTCAAGGCCATATATATAGTACAAACTTTGTTACTTGAGAAACAAGCTACCCCTAACGGCTCCTAATTAATTTACCTAAATTTCAAATAACTAAGTTCTCATACTGGATTATATGAAATAGTTAATTATGCTCACACAAAAGTCCTAAAACATGGTATTGGCCCACTAATTTAATAGATGGCTCATGACTTGTATTTTCTGACTATGCACCAATGTGCCATTTGACCGTGCCAATTTTCTATGCAGACTAGGCGATTGTTGTGCAGCAAGAACTATGGAATTATTCATATGCATCTAATCAGTTGGCTTAGTAATACTACAAGCACATGTTTTAGCTAGTCTTGTTGATTAGTTGGAACGAGCCATGCCCACGACCTTGATCCATTTACTTGTCTAAGCACATGTCCTTAGTGATGCTAGAATTGTTGGATTCCTTGGTTAACAAGTTAGAAGTTTTATCCTTAGTATTCAATCCCCCCCCCCCCTCGCGCAAACTGGAGAGTATATATTGATTACTCTCAGTTTGTTACGTAAGTAATTGAAGGGTGAAGGGTCTAAAGCTTTTGTGAGGATATCAGCCAGTCATTGTGTTGTTGGAATTGGAAGGAGATTGAAGAGGTTTGATTGAAGGCATTCACGAACAACATGACAATCAATATCAATGTGCTTTATTCTTTCATGGAAGACTGAGTTGGTTGTTATGTGCCTCGCTGTGTCATTGTCGCAGTATAGTAGAGCTGGTTTATTGAAGGGAATTCTGAAATTGAGAAGGAGATAGGTCAGCCATTGGATCTCACATGAAGCTACTACAAGTGCACGATATTCTGCTTCTGAAGATTAATGAGCTAAAACAGTTTGCTTTTTGGATTTCCATGAGACTAAGAAGTTGCCAAGAAAGACACATGAGCCACTTATGGATTTCCTTGAGTCAATATAAGCTTCCAAGTCTGAGTCACTGAAGGATTTTAGTTGTAGAGGTGAAGTGGATAAGTAGAGGAGTCATTGCCCTGGATTGCTCTTTATGTATCTGAAGACCCTGGTAAGTGCTTGATAGTGCATAGTTGTAGGCTTTGCCATAAATTGGCTCAATTCTTGAATTACATAACTCAGGTTTGGCCTTGCATTAGTCAAGTATAGAATTTTGGCAACTAATCTTCTATAGGAGGCAGGGTCATTGTAAGGTGTTGAATCATCTTGATGTAATTTGGTGGTTGTGATGATGGGTGTTGGTGTTGGTTTACAAGCTAGGAATCATGTGTCTGATAAGATGTCCAAAGCATACTTTCTTTGACACAAAATAATCCCTGCATTTGACCTAAGACTTTGAATCCAATAAAGTATTTAATAATACCAAGATCTTTAATTTTAAATTGGTTATGCAGACACTTTTTCACAAGTTGTATCTCATTATGATAGTTACCAGCCAAAACTAAGTTATCCACATATATAAGTAAGGTTGTAAAATGCATACATATTGCCTTGGTGAATAGAGAATGGTCATGATGACGCTATGTGTATCCCAAAGAGATTAGGGTCTTGGTTAGCTTAGAAAATCATTGTCTTCCTGCTTGCTTTAATCCATACAAAGATTTGTGCAGCTTGATACCCTCTTCTGAAATTTGCATATCACTCCTGGAGATATCTTCATGTAGACATCTTCATTCAACTCACCATGGAGAAAAGCATTGTTGACACTAAGTTGATGTACAATCCAATTTTGTGAAGCTGTTAGGGCAAGGAGTAGCCTGACAGTAGTTAATTTAGTCACTAGTGCAAAAGTAGCTAAATAATTTATCTCCTCAGTTTGGTTTTACTCTTTTGCAACTAGTCTAGCCTTATACCTTTTTATGGAACCATATGCCTTACACTTGATTTTATAAACCCACTTACATACAATGGCTACCTTATCAACAGGGAGACCAACAAGGCTCCAAGTGTTATTTACCTTAAGAGCATTTAGCTCATCTTACATAGCCTTGATCCAATGTTAAGACTTAATGGCTTGATGGTAGTATTTAGGTTCAATAGTAGTGGTAATGGAGAGCACATGGCCTAAGTGTGCTGGTGAAATTGAATTGTGTGACATGACAGTGGAGAGGGGATGATGAATGTGCTTCTGTTGATCTAGAGGGTTATTAGAAGGGGATTTCTTAGAGGTTGTTAAATTGCAATGAAAGTCCTCTAAATAGGTAGGTGTTTGTCTTTGTCGAGTAGACCTCCTAAGGTTTTGATATGGTGGATTATTGGAATCTGGATCATGTGTGGTTACATCTAGTTCAACGATGTCCTCATGCCTAATGCAAGTATGATTTTCAGGCAGAGGATCATAGTAATCAGGTTGTTCTAACAAGGCAAAAGTATTGTTCATGACATTGTCTTGAGTGTTAGTGACTAGAGGTTGGTAGGGGAAATGTGTTCATGGAAGATCACATTTCTAGAGATAAAAACCTCCCTGTTTTGTAGGTCAAAGAGTATGTAACCCTTTGTACCTTGTTAACCAAGGAATCCAATAATGCAAGCAACAAAACTTTTAACTTGTTAACCAAGGAATCCAACAATGCTAGCATCACCAAGGACATGTGCTTAGACAAGAAAATTGATCAAGGTCGTGGACATGGCTCGTGCCAACTAAACAAGAAGACTGGCCAAGAACATGTGCTTGCTAGCATTACTAAGAAGCAAGCACATGTTCTTGGCCAGTCTTCTTGTTTAGTTGGCACGAGCCATATCCACGACCTTGATCAATTTTCTTGTCTAAGCACATGTCCCTTGGTGATGCTAGCATTGTTGGATTCCTTGGTTAACAAGTTAGAAGTTTTGATGTTAGCATTGTTGGACTCCTTGGTTAACAAGTCAAAAAGTTTTATCCTTAGTATTTAATATTACTACCAATTGAAAGTTGATCTACACATTATATGATTGTCTTTCTAATGGTGTTCGCGAAACAATCTTCTTGAACCACAATGGAAGGAACAAGTGCATGAAGTACTTATATGTGTTTATACTTATATTATTTGCAGGTATTTAACGAATTTTCAAGTTTAGTTATACATTTATATATCTTATAATGATTAATATATATAATTATTACAACAATAATAATATATGTATATATGATAAATTTATCAATATAATTTAATTACTAAAATTCATTATTACATAATAATAAAATATATAATATATAGCCTTAAAATAATAATACAAAGGTATAATATATACAATATTTAATAAAAAATAAATTATAAATATATAAATACTCATAGGACAAGTATTATGATTTCTGTAACCACTCATAAGCTATTATTTTGGATACTCATTATAGGTATTTTTGTAGGTACCTACTGGTCGGTTATTATTGTCATCCGTAGATGTAACACTCACTTAATTTTGATTCACCAAAATTTCTATGAAAAAACTCAATTAGTATGGTAAGTCCCCCAACTAATTCACCAAAATTCTAAAAGAAATTCGAGTGGCATTGGAAATCATCCATGACAATGAAGTAGATAGAATATTAATATATCTTAACACTCTTCCATTCTTAAAAGTAACACCAGACTCAAAATGTGATACGAGATTGTTTTTTATTGTTGGTACAATGATACGAGATTGTTGGACTCCACTGAAAATGTTAATTTTCAGAATAAAATGACATCTCTAAATGTTTTTTAATCCGGGGTATTTTTGAAAAATCAGACCCCGAAATATATTATATCAATCAAACACAGATCAAACGTAGTAATGGAATGTGACTTGCCCAAACATCATATTCCCTAAAATCACATTTTTTAGAATGTGCCAAAAAACTATTACATCACCTTTCATTCTTATATGATTTATGTACTCGTATTTTGTTATAATTACAATAAAGGCGTGGAAGGCAACGTCATAAGCAATTTACATTATGTGCAACAAACTCTACCTTTATTCATTTCTGATCACAAAAATGAACGCAAAACCTGATCCAAATCTAGGAAATATCTGAACCTCTCTGTAGGCCCTCTTCTAAATCTTGCTAGAACAAATTAGTCCTCAAGTTATTTCCTGTAAATATAGATCAAGTAGAGTTCAGTAAGTTATTATGCATATTTGAAATTCCAAAAAAATAAAAAACATAGCAGGTTTAAATGATGAGTGGGGATCTACTTACTTAAACTTACTCTTCATTCTCGCCATTAATTTTATAGACATCTAATGGTTTAGATCTACATTTATTGAAACCATTGGATTTCCCTAGAATTGATGGTCAGGATGGGGAGTAAGTTTTAAACTTACTCTTGGAGTAAGTGAATCTCTCCTCTTGAATGATTATAGGCATCAAATAAAAAAGTGCAACAAGGCATTAGTCTAGTTGTGTAAGCACCGCTAGATCCTCAAGATGAATAAAAGGTCAAGAATTCAATTGTTGGAAGCGACACTTGTTGGAATGGACAATCATACAACCTAAAAGAGATTAGTTTCTTACCTATAAGATAACGGAATACACTTAGTAGTACCCAAAAAAAAAACCACACTGTGTTGCTACTTTAGCATGAGAGACTGAATAGAAGAACAAAAGATCCAACACTGAACTATGCAAAGCAGTTTATTCATACCAGTAGATGAAACATAATTTGAGTCATTTTTTCCTCTTTGTAAATGAAGATTATCATTAAATGGCTGCATAGACATGGATACTTTAGGCACATGAGGAAAATTATTATTCTTGATGGAAATGTAAAATGGGAACACATTTACTGTCCAACAAAGTGTGTCACTCCGTGTGTCACTCCGTATGTCACTGCTTGTGATTGATTGAAAAAATATACTTAAATTAAAATTTTAATAATTAATTATTTTTCTAACCAATCACAAACAGTGACACATAAAATAGTACACTATTTTGGGACAACAGATGTCTACCCATGTAAAATAGTCCAACAGTCAAAGAAATCCACATAATAATCAAGAGAGGAGGAATCATAGATGGAAAAGGAAAAGAAAAAGAAAAGGCGTCATATTTTTTTGTAGATGATTTTGATAGTTATAAGGAAAGACTTACTAAGGGAAAATCATGAATATTAAGGGTCAGTTTGCCATATGGGTTTTGGAGAAATAGAAGGCTTCAAAGTCATCTTATATATGTATTTATGAATATGAAACCTTCTATTTTCATTTTCTTCCCTCCAAAACTCAACTCGTCGCAAACAGACTCTAAGTTCCTGGAATTTGCATCAAGTTACCATTAATTTTCTTCGTAGAAATCGATGCCGATAAAATTCATCAAAAGATAGGCGTTCCACTGCAACAGGATGCAAGTACTTCAGAAATAGTTATACTTCCAAAGGAAACTGAGTGAATAGAAAAAACAAAAACATCATGAAATCAGAAAGTGTGCATAACCTGGATCTAAGGATAGTAATCTTGAACAAATATCCAGACAGTCTGGATCCAATCCTGACAGAATCAGCTGAGAAAATGGAAGTTGAGTACAGGATTTGATGTTTTTCAACAGCTGAAATTAGCATTTTTTTATTAGCTGTGATCACAGCTGGAAATTTTTGAATAATTATTGTTGACTCATGGTGTTACCTGAACATTGTTTCTACCATTAAAAGGTGGGTAGCCATTTAGAAGCTCAAATAGAATGGTCCCAACACTCCACATGTCTACCTATATAATTAAGTAAACTTCAGCCAAACCAGTTAATTGATGAGAAGATCGGTACAGCATTTGTGAATTACAACGATCAATCAGCATATATCTTCACAAAGTCTCTCCGAGATCCAAGAATATCATATATGTGACAAGACGGATGCATTTGACATATATGCATCAACTTGAGGGGGTGTTGAGATTGTTGGAATCATATCATGTAATTATTTATTTGATTTTGATCCCCCAAAGTTAAGGGTTTTATATATTCATTTTCTTATTTTAAATACATAAGGTTGAGTGTAGGAACTACTCAAACAATTCAGATAAATAATTTGCTGTTTTTCAAGTGATACCTTGTTATCATATCTCTGGAACTGAATAATTTCTGGAGCCATGTAGAATGGAGAACCACAAACTGTTTCAGCATACTCACCCAGGCGGGTAGTTCTCCACATTGTATGCAAGGAAAAGAAGTTATCATGTTAGTGAAAGTAATAAAATGAAATACAAATAAATTATCTTGCCCTCCTTATTCTTTTTCCTAAACCAGTAGCTACCTTGAGAGACCAAAATCAGCTATCTTTAGCACCACATCATCCCCATGGTTTGATAGCAAAATGTTCTGATTCAACAATAACACCAATGCAAACCAAGTTGCTTCTGGTATCAGAGTGATATACACTACAGATAAATAAACACTGGGAGAATGGTTTACGGTGCAATTAAGACATGCTGTTAAAGGGATGCAATGCTCCCTTCTTTGTTTCCAGACTTTTGGTCCCCAGTAAAAGATTTAACAAGCAAAGTAGTCTTATGTTCTGAACTTACTCATAAGTTTGCATGGTTATAACTTGCAAGAATAACAAAATTAAAAGGCCAGCTCGCGAAATAAATACAAAGTTTTAAATCTGAAGCATCACCATTCACCCACATGGTAGGAATTAGGTAAACTTACAAATTCAAACTCTGAGCAAAAAAGACATGATAAAAAATTTAGGAACTTAACTTCTGTGCTCTTATCTGTTTTATAAACCATTCTAGTTTGTCTACTAGGAAGTAGTGACCTTCATTTAAACTCAATGGACTTGTGATTGATCACTACTACCTTGTACTAACTAGCAACATGTTGTAATATATGCTGTTGAATTCAAAACAACTAGAGAGGAGATTAATTACTTGTAAGTCTTGTTTCATATAAATCCTTAGGTAAAAGGCATGAGACACATGTGCCCCTTAAATTTATCATTTTTAAAGGTGTGCTCCATATATGCAAGTTAAACATATATCTTAAGTTTTACCTCTGGTTTCAAGTCTCTGTGAATGATATTGTGAGAGTGCAATACTTTTAGACCAGAGCCTGCACCACACAATTCAAATGTGTAAAAGCCCAGCTAGAATGTTCCAGTAACAAAAGAACATTTCAAAATAGAAGTTACCAAGCTGCTGCATGAATTTTCTGGCCGTTTCTTGTTGAACTCTCCCGTGGCATCTAATATAAGAAGCCAGATCCCCTCCAGCACAAAACTCTAGGACCAGGTACACACATCCATCATCAACCTAAGGTCGAGATCATCGATCAACATTAAACAAAAAATTAAATTTTCAGCCAAGACATCATTTCAAACAAAAAATTAATTTTCAGACTAAACATCATTTTTTTTAACATATTCAATTTTAACTTGAACAACAGTCCCTCTTAAGCTAAATTTTGGGATGGAGGTAGGGGAGAGTGTGTTTTGTAACGCCGCTATAGGTATGTTTGCAAGTTGATTTTGGAGGGGAATTACATGCACGATAGCTGAGGGGATTAGGCCAAGACCTATCATTAAAAATGTATATAAGAAAGGGAAGAAGGGTGTTTGGATCCAGGGATAGCAGGATTACTACTATACCCTTATGACAGTTAGAGTTAGTTAGGAAAGTGTGTTTATAAATAGCACACTGGGCGGGAAAAGAAAGTTACATGGTTGTTTAGAAACTGATTGTGGAATCAGTGGAGGAAAGGGTCATAGGATCCTATTGTAAGTTCTCTCTATTGTAATTCATCTTCTTTCTAATAAAATTCTCTTAGAACCGTAGCAGAATCCTATTGATTCTGGGTAAGGGCATTTCCTTTGAATCTCTATTCTACTTTTCTGTTCTAATTGATACCAGTGTTATCACTGCTATCAGAGCACCTTTCTTAGTGCCTGAGGAGTGGAAACACCATCGCTACTGATGCTGAATTCGGGTTTATGGTGTCAACCAGAAGCATGGCTAAGAGGTTGATAATGGATCCCAAGATCGTGAAGATTTGCAAAGAGAAAGGGAGGAAATTCGTCTCTGGTTAGAATTGAATGAGACTCGAATGAAGAAGATGAATTACAATAGAGAGAACTTATAATAGGATCCCACGACCATTTCCTCCACTGATTCCACAATCAGTTTCTAAACAACCAACTGACTTCCTTTTCCCGCCCAGTGTGCTATTTATAGACACACTTTCCTAACTAACTCTAACTGTCATAAGGGTATAGCAGTAATCCTGCTATCCTTGAATCCAAACACCCCTCTTCCCTCTCTTAGGGGAGTGTGTTTTGTAACCCCGCTATAGATTTGTTTGCAAGTTGATTTTGGAAGGGAATTACATGCACGATAGCACTCTCACAAGGGTATTTTATGGTCGGTTAAACTTTCTCTTTCATTTCTTTTATGTCTAAAAGTCAACTCACAAACGAATACTAAGAGCTCATAATAAATACTAAGAGCTCATAATAAAAAATAAGTTATTTGTTAGTGTATAGTAAAGAGTTTATTTCCATAAGCTATGAGCTTATATATTTCACTTCTTTCATTTTACAAATGTTAACTACCAACAAGCCACAAGTTGTTAGTGGTGCAAGGACCGTTAGATACCCAGAAAGATCGAATAGTTAAAGGTTTGATTCTTGGTAGAGATACTATAGCAATACGGGTAAAAAGACATATATAACAACAACAACAACAAATTAAAGGGTAAAAAAAAGAAAGAACCTGGAAGAAATGGATGAGTCGAATGATATTACGATGTTTGAGAGAGGACAAGAAATTGATCTCATTATCCAAACAGGCCTTGAGATAAGGGTTTAATTTAGAAAGGAAAACTTGTTTCAGTGCAACCACGTCACCACTTGGTCTTTGTTCAGCTCTCCAAACTAACGAATATGAACCCTCTCCGATTTTAGACTTCAAAATGTACTCTATTCCCTCCCCTCCTACTACCACCACCTTCTCCAAATTACTTCTACATTCCATTCAAAATCTTCACTGGCATTCTTTCTTACTCGGGTTAATTTTGAACAGGTTTGTTCAATGTTCTGTTCTATATTTATCTAGTATCTACCATGTTATTTATATAATGTAAATTGACTTTTTTACTGATTTGGAATTTGTGGTGTTTTCACCGATTGACCGACAAGTGCTTTACGTGGGAGCGTTTTGTTGATTGGGACTTTGATTGCTCTTGGGTTGACCGTAGAATTGGGCCCGAAGGTGGTAATGTGTAGGAGATAAGAAAAGAAATTGTTATTCAAAATATTAAAGTAGACACTCTATATGTTTGTGACAAATGTACAAAGCAAAGGTTATTTTTGTCAATTTGAAAAATTGTTGTAATTATAAAATTAGACATTATTCATTTGTGATAAGTGTACAAAGTAAAGGGTTTTTTGTAAAATTGATGGTTTATTGAAATTCCTAAAGTAGACACTCTTCCTTTGGTTATATTTGACAAATGATTTTCAAATTCTAAAAGTAGTCTTCTTCTTCATATTCTCTCTCAAATTACACATTATTTCTCATTTTTTTCAAATTTTATTCAACAAATCTTTTTCCTCAATCTAAATCAACTCAAAGGCATAGATGTAAAAATCGTACCAGCCGGTTCAACCGGAAAACCGGTGATCTAGTTTCCTAATCGGTAGGTACGGATGTTGAACTGGCCAAGTATCAAATCCGGTCAAAAACTGGTCAAAACCGGTGAACGGCCGGTATTTCACTGAACTGGCCGGTTTATACACATATTTTTTGAAAAAAAACTTAAAAACTTAAAAACCCATGATAAGGTGACCCATCTTTCCAACTCTTCTTCAACACTTCAAGGCACATGCATGCTTCCAAGGCATACTTACATTACACATTTTGGTTCCTAACATTCGTGTGTAATCTCATTGACATTTGTGTGTAATCTTGGAGTATTGTTTGAAAATAGGATTTGGTGCAAAAATATAATATCGATATGAGACAACTTTGACTCCTTGATTTTAAATGTTAAAACTCCAAATTTATTTGTTTTGTAGAGTGAATTGTGAACTTGTGTCATTTATTTATATTTTGTGGTTGTTAAGTGATACTTTTGGATTGATATATGTTTTGTAATTTAAACTTTGAATTTGTTAAAGACTTAAAGTTGTTTGTTTATGTGAATTTTGAGTAGATTATGAATATGGGTTATAATTTTTGAGTATCTACCTATTTGAAATTTTTGGTTATAGGTATATATATAAATATAAATAGGTATGTCCGGTTTAACCGGCATGCGGTTTAATTACTGAACCAACGGTTGTACCACTATACCAGTACTCTACTGGTTTGATAACCGGTACGGTTTTAACAACACTACTCAAAGGTATCATTTTCTGTTCTTTTCATTTTTTACTTCTTCCTTTTCAAATGTTAAAGCAACACAGAAATATGATATTTTGGTCTTTTTATTTTTACTTCATCATTCTCATAACTTTTTTCCCAATTTTTGTTCCACAAATCTATCATCTTCACCAACTCAGGTATGATTTGGCTTTTTTAATTCATTTTTACTTCATCATTCTCATAACAAAATTTGTCCATTCTATTGGTAAATATCAATATATTGGTATTTACTGCTTAGTAGTATATATAATAGTTGTAAGAATATATTTGTCTTAACTACGTTTCTTATAACTAATTCTCAATTTTTTTTTTCAGTTTATGTTAAACAAATTTATGATCTTCAACTGTCAAACCAACTCAAAGGTATGATTTTATGTCCTTCTCATTTTTCTTTGTTGGTAGATATAATTGGTTTATTATATCGGTTTATATATGTACATTATTTTACTCACACAATATTCTTTATCCCCAGAGTTAAAAAATTTCAACTTCTTCAACTTTCCACTCACTTACACCAACAAGGTATCACTAGATAATATTTTTTTGCCTTCTAGAAAAAACTTCATTTTCCTCACATGACTTTTCTTAAAATATTTTCCCTATGTGTATATTTTTCTAAATCAAAAAATACGAATTGGTGATGTTCTTTGTTTCGTCATTTGCAGAAGAGAAATCTCACATACTCGAATACAACGATTAGAGGTTACATTCACTATCTGAGTAAGAATAGTGTCTTCAATTTTATTATGTGTTTGTCCTTTTTCATTCAAAGTTAAAAAAATTTTAGTATCTGAATGTGTCAACCTTATATTGGTAAGAATAATCTTTAATCTTTTTTTTCTAATCATAAATAATTTGTCATGTTTAATTGTTGAACATGTATATTCTATCTAAATATTAAAGCAATTTGATTTGATTTGATTGTGATCTCATTTGATTTATATTTTGATTAAATTATTTATCATTCCCTAATTTTAAGCAATCCTAATTATGGATATAAATTTGCAAAATTGTATGTAATAAATTTGTGGAATATATTTATATCTAATTCCATTTATTCTATTTTGTTGAATTTATGGAAGAGTTAAAAAAATAGAATATAAATTTGTAGAATTATAATTAATAAATTTGCAGAATATTAATTGAGTAATACTCACTCATTAATGTTTTACATCATTTCCAATAATTTGTTTAAATTCAGAAAAGTTCAAAAAAAATTCCACCAGTTACAAAAATGACATTGTACATAATTAATCAATTGGTAATTACACTTTGGAATCTAAAATTATTAGGCATGATTGTCTTTGAATGTCTTTTATTCTGTTAAATATTAAAGCAATTTGATTTGGTTGTGATAATCAATTGATTTATATTTTGATCAAATTTTTATGATTTCCTAATTTTAAGCAATGCACATTATGAATATAAATTTGCAGAATTATAAATAATAAATTTTAGGAATGTTAATATTTAATTTAATTTATATTCTATTTTGTTTGAATTTATGGACGAGTTACAAAAATGGAATTTAAATGTGTCAAATTATAATTAATAAATTTATGGAATATTAATTTAGTAATATCTATTAAGCTATAATTTGTCTTGATTCATTGAATACCATAGCATGCGTAATTAATTGAGCATATTACGCAATTACTTTAAAATTTGAAATTTAATACACAACTATAATTATATTGATGAAGAAATAATTAAATAATTCTATTTTTAATGGCATAAAGAAATAGAAAATTTCAATATTTTTAGAGCAGTTATAAAAATGACATTATACACAACTAGTCAATCAAGTTAAACGGTAAAATATATTAAGATGGTGATATAACACATTAATTCTATAATGTATGTGATTTATTGAGCATATTACACAATTACTTTAACAATGGAAACTTAATACATAGTTACAATTGTATTTATTACTAACTAGACATTTAAATAATTCTATTTTTTATGTCGTAAAGAACTAGAATAGTTCAAATTTTTTGGTCCAGATAAAAAAATAAAATTATTGACAATTAATAATTAAATTAAATTATTAAATATAATAATTAATTTTATACTCATCAAATAAATAAATGTATACGATTAATTTTATACTCATCAAATAAATAAATGTATATAGGGGATAAATCATAATATATTATTAACCATTATAGGATAATAATTGTACAAAATTATAAATTTGTTTTTCCTTAATCAATATCTATACCTTATTTCCTACATTGTTGGATTTTTCAAATTCTATCTTATTTTCTAGTTGAATTAATTTTGACAATTTTATTTCTAGAAACCGTTGAAAAATCTATTACACGGGTTTCTATAATGCACAATGATGAAATTATAAAATTTTAAAAAGATGAGAATAACTATTTAAAAATATAAGAGATGTGATTACCTATGCAATGCGTAAAAAATTAGACACTATTCATTTGTGATAAATGTACTAAGTAAATGGTTTTTTTTTTGTAAAATTGATGGATTGTTGAAATTCCTAAAGTAGATACTCTTCCTTTAGATATATTTGACAAATGACTTTTAAATTCTGAAAAGTAGTCTTCTTCTTCACATTCTCTCTACTCAAATTACACACTATTTCTCATTTTCTCCAAATTTTGTTCAATAAATCTTCTTCCTCAATCTAAATCAACTCAAAGGTATCATTTTCTATTCATTTCATTTTTTACTTCTTCCTTTCCAAATGTTAAAGCAACTCAGAAATATGATATTCTGGTCTTTTTATTTTTACTTCATCATTCTCATAACTATTTTTTTTCCAATTTTTGTTCCACAAATCTATCATCTTCACCAACTCACGTGTGATTTTACTTTTTTATTTCATCTTTACTTCATCATTCTCATAACTAAATTTGTACATTCTATTGGTAAATATCAATATATTGGTACTTACTACTTAGTAGTATATGTAATGGTTGTAAGAATATATTTGTCTTAACTACGTTTCTCATAACTAATTCTCATTTTTTTTCCAGTTCGTGTTAAACAAATTTATGATCTTCAACTGTCAAACCAACTTAGATGTATGATTTTATGTCTTTCTCATTTTTTTCTTTGTTGGTAGATATAATTGGTTTATTATATTAGTTTATACATGTACATTATTTTACTCACACGATATTCTTTATCCCCAGAGTTAAAAAAATTCAACTTCTTCAGCTTTCCACTCACTTAGACCAACAAGGTATCACTAGATAATATTTTTTTGTCTTCTAAAAAAAACTTCATTTTCCTCACATGACATTTGTTAAAATATTTTTCCCTGTGTGGATATTTTTCTAAAGCATAAAATACGAATTCGTGATGTTCTTTGTTTCGCCATTTGCAGAAGAGAAACCTCACATACTCGAATACAACGATTAGAGGTTACATTCACAATCTGAGTAAGAATAGTGTCCTTAATTTATTATGTGTTTGTCCTTTTTCATTCAAAGTTAATTTTTTTAGTATCTGAATGTGTCAACCTTGTATTGGTAAGAATAATCTTTAATCTTTTTTTTTTTCATCATAAATAATTTGTCATGTTTAATTATTGAACATGTATATTCTATCTAAATATTAAAGAAAATTGATTTAATTGTGATAATCAATTCGTTTGATTTATATTTTGATTAAATTATTTACGATTCCCTAATTTTAAGCAATCCTAATTATGGATATAAATTTTCAGAATTGTATACAATAAATTTATGGAATATATTTATATATAATTTCATTTATTATATTTTTTTTAATTTATTATATTTACAAAAATAGTATATAAATTTGTAGAATTATAACTAATAAATTTGCGGAATATTAATTGAGTAATACTGACTCATTAATATTTTACATCATTCCCAATAATTTGTGGAATATAAGATTTTTCAGACATAATAACTTCCTTTAATTATTTGCAAAAATATTTTAATACATAATGATAGATTAAAAAATAAGTTTGTTCACACAAAATAACTTCCTTCAAATACTTTTCCAAATTCTCCACACTTCTCTCCACAAAGTTAATTGACCCATATAAAACTATCACCCATATAAAAAATCACATAGATGTACATCTTGAAATGTAATGATGGTGTAGTAGAGTCTAGAATGCAAAATACAACAACTAATTTGTCATCAAGATTTACTAATTCATGGTAGATTTTATAGATTTTGTTGTTATGTATATTGTAAACTTAGTTTGTATATTGTTTAAGGAGTTATTATGCTAATCTGATTTCTGGTTTTTACATACTTTTATGCTCATTCTTATTTTGCTCACATGTTCATGCATTAGATAGATTTTTAGAGAGATTATCTGATTAATCTCTTAGTGTCATATCATCACATAGATTGAGGTTCTTCACCAAGGCTGGGAGGTCTTGATTTGAGGACAAGAATCTTGGCTAAGGCTGTTTCGTGAGAAAGGTTTTCTCATGCGAAGGGTAGAGTCAAACCAAGGATTTAAGGGTCCTAGATTTCAAGAAAGAAGCGTCTTATGTGCTTGTAATTGAATTGGTGTGTATTCATACTTTAACTCAATATTGTGAAGAAGAAAATCTCCCTAGATCAAAAGGGGAGGCCTGAATGTAGTTTGTAGTGGATCGCAAACAAACTAGGATAAAAATCCTTTTGTGCACTCTTTTTTTTTCTCTGAATCTTCTTTTAGTTTCTTGCTGTTATAAATTGAATATGCAACTAATATTTTGGATATTTGCTTATTGTCATATGCTTATTATTTGTGCGTAAAAATATATGTATTATCTCTGTTCAATTGTGTTTAAATAACTGTGCAATCTGTCTGTCCAATCATTTTGTTCTGTGCATTAGTTAATCAATTAAGGCGTGTTGTTAATCGATTAATTGAGCTATTTCCAGTCATTGAGTTTTGGTGCAAAAGAGATTTGAAATGAGAAATATTGGTACAACACTTCTTTATTAATAGAATACAATATGATATATTTTTAGTGGAAATTTACATTAAACGATATTATATTTGAGACTATTAATGATAATTTGTGCAAAAACTTCTTTATTCATAAAACACAATGAAAGAACTTATATTCTTCTTAGAAATATAAATCAAACAATCGAACAATGACAGTTTTTTGCCAATCAAACTAAGATTGTAAAGTGTTGTTAAAAATGTTTAACGTGATGAGCTAAGGAAACAAAAACATATGTGAATATTTTTTGTTACTTACACAAGGACCATGAAAGAAAAGTGAGTGAGATAACTAAGTATTATGGTTTAATTTGTTATTTATTATACTAGTAAACTTAATATTAAATTTAAATAATGTGAATGTGCTATATATAAAACTAATGCAAAATAGTCACATATTTATAGCACCAAAATAATTCTAAAATACCTCAAATGGGATTAAGGTATCCCAATATATTAATCTTACTCTTGTAAGGATATTCTAAGTCCAATTTTGCTTCTTACAAGATGGATAGGTAGAGTATTGGTGACACTTGTCTCTTACTAAAAAGCTATTTAGTTTCTTGATATGACAAAAAGAAGTTTGGGTAGCTATATCATCTAAGCGGGAACATATGTCAGGTTGGGTAAGGCTTATTCTTTATTATATTCTAAATGTTGGTCGAAATATTTATTGAACCTGAACTCGAGCCCTAGACCCAACCCAAAGTATTGATCAGGTCAACCTTTGAACCTGAAAATGATTTTGGACCCAATTAAATATAACGTATATCCCTTTTAGATAAAGTTTTATCAAAATTACTTATTGTTATAGGCATACAATTTGACATATGAATGTTACACATATATATATATTGTTAATCATCTATATATGATGAAAATTAGAAAATCAATGATGTTTTGGCTAAAGCGATGTCATCATTCTACACACAATTAAATAGACACACATATAAACATGATGAATGAATGACCATGAGATAGGTCAGACCATGCATGTCCCTTATCCGATCCTATATATTGATTGAGTCTAATTTTTGAACTCAAACCTAACTTTGAAACTGATGAAATACGAGCATATTTAGACCTGGCCATGATTAGGTCAATTTGGACGAGTAAGTATGGTCGAATCCTACTAAGCCCAAATTGTGAGAAGACTAATACATTTAATATTTATAAGAATTCCAATTTCTTTCGGCAAAGCATATAGAAATTTGATATTATTTCTTTAAGAGATAAAATATAAAAAGAGGATTGTATTATAAAATTTGTTCAGACATATAAGCAATGAACTGACAATTTTACAAAATTCTCTTTATAGAGGAATAATTATAGCTATTAGTAATATCTTTAGAAATGATTCTACTTACGTGAAATAGTAATTATTATAGGGCAATGAGCAGCTAGGATCAAACATTGATGTATAAATCCAATATTATGTACTCCTAATTGTAACTTTAGTTAACACTTTCATAAATTAAATAAATTTTCTTTCAAATAAAAAAAACAATAAAATAAAAATAATACATTTGTATAAATAAAAGTATTATTCATCATCACCATGTTAATTATATTTTACTTAGAAATAATAACATATGTGTATTGCATTTGCACGAACTAAAAACAACTTGTAAAAGAGTACAAAAGATTTGAAATGAAAAAAAAAGAGCGCCAAAGTTTAGCGGAAACTAAAAAGTTGGAAAAAATAAAAAAGGAAGTTAATCCGTGCGCTACACACTTTAGCCAATCAGAATCGTGAGATGCAATACACACGGATCGCCAAAATCGATATTCAAAACCCAAACATCTCCTTATAAATTCTCCAATTCTCTTTCCAATTGTCACAACTCAAATCTTCTTCTGCAATTTCATTCCACTTTCTCAATTCCCAATTTCCAATTCCATTTCCTTCTCTTCACATCAATGGCCCGCACAAAACAAACCGCTCGCAAATCCACCGGCGGCAAGGCACCAAGGAAGCAGCTAGCCACCAAAGCCGCCCGCAAATCTGCTCCGGCCACCGGCGGAGTGAAGAAGCCACACCGTTTCAGGCCAGGAACCGTTGCTCTTCGTGAAATCAGGAAGTACCAGAAGAGCACTGAGCTTCTAATCCGAAAGCTACCTTTTCAACGACTCGTTCGTGAGATCGCTCAGGATTTCAAAACTGATCTCAGGTTTCAGAGCAGTGCCGTTTCTGCGCTTCAGGAAGCTGCAGAAGCTTATTTGGTTGGCTTGTTTGAGGATACTAATCTTTGTGCTATTCATGCTAAGAGGGTTACGATTATGCCTAAGGATATTCAACTTGCAAGAAGGATTAGAGGCGAGAGGGCTTAGAGATTTTAGGTTATGATGTTTTTTGTGTGGTTTTGTGAAACCCTAACTTGTTGATTTTGTGACATGATAGAAATTTGTTAAGGTGTTTAATGAAATGTGGTTCTGCTAGAGTTGGTTCATTTTATGTTTTGCATCAAATTATTATGTAGTTACTGAATTTTAATTTCAATTTGATCCATTAGCTAATGTTTTGATTGTTTGTAATTAAAACATTCTCATTTAGTTCCTAATATTTATTACCTTAGCTCCTCTAACTCGCTAGCCTTTCAGATCTTTAGTGCCCAAAAGACTGGCAAAGTTTTTCTTATTGGGACAATCAAACCAAAAACCGTCTTTCTTTGTTTCCATGGTAAAGGCTATGGCACCCACCACATCAGCAATCTGACCCTTTCAAAAGAGACACATGTTTTAGGGCACACAAATATTATCATTAGTGTCTGGATAATTAGACATTCAACCAGTGCTCGCAAAGACCCAATTGCAAGAGGGAAACTCTACCAACTGAGCTATATCCCCATAGTCAAGCGAAGTGGAACATATAAGGAGTCGGTTTTCAATTCATTCTATGACACCCACCACAACAGCAATCTGACCATTTCAAAAGAGACAGCTTTTCAAGCCTTAACACAATCATCCAGCTCCATCCTATAGGATCACATGATTAAGAATGCATCCTTGATCTTGAAATCATGTGTGGAAACAATATTACATGCATCCTTGTAAGGATTATGTTGATTTACATGACATTTATTGTGTAATTATTAATAAACCTGCTCCCTGATTTTTTACTAACAATAGCTAGAATGAAATCTTGTGGAACCTACAATTATGGTGTAAATAGAGCCAAAAGGGATTCTTTTGCCACTTCACTTTCTCAACAACACAAAATACCACCTTTGTTGTTTGATTCATGGCCAGACAACACATTTTACGTGCGTAAAATATTGGCAAACAAGGCAAAGGAAAACATGATAAAGGAAAGAATATAAATGACACAATAATCTCCACTTTATTAATATCACAAAAAAAAAACGATTGTATAAAGAAAAAATGGAAATATATGTAAGTTACAATAAGGCCTAGAAAACTATATTCCATCCTCTCTTTCCATCCAAAAAAGAGCATGAAAAAATAGTAAGATCCATGCAATTTTTATCCCCCACTCTATATCTTCCTCCCTTAAGATATGTATCAAGCAATGGATAATACTTTGCATCTCCTTTTCTTTTCTTTTCAATCCAAACAATGCCAATTTCTTTTATAGCAGATAACTTATGTTTGAATGCTTGCATAAAAACCACTTCAACTTTAATTACAAGACTTAAGTTTGAATGAAGTGCATTAGTTTAGTTAATCTTACCTACCTAGTGAATAGAGATGAACCCATCACAAAATATCTAGCAGCATTTCAAATTTCAAGGAAACATCCAGTGAGAGCTGATTATAAAAATTTGTTAAAAAATGTCCATTTCTCTATGGAACACCCTTCACTTTTCTTCTAATTTGACATACAAAAAATCAAATGTTAAATTTATAGTGAATGAAAGTGCACAAATAATTAAACTCAATAGTATACAGTTGATAAGTTTTGATGGTGATGGTGACTGACTAAGAAGCTTTAACAAGCCACATTGTGATCACCTAAGCTGGGGAGAGAGCAGTGCATAATGTCTTGTATGCATTTACACACACTTTGAATTTTTCTTCAGCCATTGCCTGATATAATAATATCAATAGAGGTAAAGTGTAAATATAAAGTATGAGAGAAAAGGATGATAAAAATAATGCAATAGCAAAACCATTTGGTTGTTCATTTTCATAAATATGGTAGATGGTATGATCCCAATTTCACAGTAATTGCATCAACTTTTGTGCTTGCAAATTATTCATTAAGAGATCCGTTGGTTTAGTGGTGTAAGACCTCACTAGATCCCCATATAGGCCAAAATGTTAAAAGTTCGATTCCTGTGAGCGACATTTATTAGGAGTAACAATCATACACTCCGAAAGGTATTAGTTCATTACCCATAAAGTGAGGGGATACTATTGGTTATACAAAGAAAATTATTCATCAAGAGGGTATGTGCAAATGGTAGTCCAAGATGCTTCACCCCTTACCCCCAATCCCATGAGGATAGTTTGCACTTTGCAGCCATTAATTCGAGTTTTGAGTGGCTTGCTACCAACCTAACATATTCTGTAGCATTTGGAAAGCTGACAGAACATAAGGGAACAGAGTTTCTTTCTTTGCTTCCACCTTCTTGGTGGAAGCAAAATATCCCACTTTTTAACATGTTCTGTTCTGTCTATAAAATAGGTGAAACATAGAACAAAACTCATTTTGTTCTGTCCTGTTCAGGCACGTCTACCAAACTTATCATATCTAACAGTTCTTCTCTTCCAATTCTAAGTTTTGAAAATGTATTTAAGAGGTAGATAGGCAAAAAATAATAATCTCAAACTCACCTGGGAAGGGCCTTGATGCTTATCCGGGTGCCATTTTAAAGCTGATAACCGGAAACTACAACACACAAAAACCAGTTGTCAGGAGTTTGTAATGTGTATAATCTCTTTCATGTCTGCTACAAGAATTTGTACCAATTAGGAACCCTAAGGCACTTACGCATTTTTAACATCTTCAATTTTTAATGGGCCTGTTGGAGGCAGACCAAGAATAGTTCTATCAAAACTTGATCCTACACAACATGACTCATCATCAGATTCAATGTCACTTGCACTTTTCCACTTGTTTTTCCTGCTTGAATGCTGTTTCCATTCAAAACCGGATGTCGAATGTTCGGAAGAAGGTCCCTTCATATTGTTAAAGGACCAGGTATACCACCTGTTACCAAATGTTGCATGGAAGACTTGCTCAGGATGACCATCGATTTCCTCAGCGAAACTTTCTCTTCTGATTTTTCCTGAACACATTCAACGATTAATGTTTACAAAAGTAAACAAATGTTAATTTTAAGAAACATTTGGTCAGACAAGGAAATCCAAGATGGCATAACAAAACATCTAAATCTACCCTCAGATTACCTGCTAGCTCCAATGTACAAAGAATAAGTTGTAATGGCTAAAGTGTATTCAAACATAAAATTATAGCTGTAAAGCTATATATATTACTAGAAGTGTACATGTTCCTTACTTCCAGAATATCCATTAAAATTATTTGAGTTAAATACATATATTTCCCGAGACTTGAAATATTACAAATGTAACTCAAAATGAGGTATATTACAAAGATAAATCTTTGATTAAGAAACCAAGGGAGACCTTTTCATATTAAAACTTAAAACAAGCAGTTCTAGTAATTTCTCCCATTGCCAAGGGTATTTTTAATGTATCAAAATGTCAAGGGACATATATGCATTTCCCTAAATAATTTGCTACCAGGCCCTCAACTTATATTCTGAAATAGAAATCATAACATATACAGACATGTGATAGGGGATGTGTGAGTTATGAAGAAAAAAGAACACCCAAACTATATATAAGAACTAAAAAAGAACTCACTTTTAGCTTTCTTTTGTGGCTTTCCACCAAACCGCTGACCAGACTTTGGTCGACTCTTATTTGAATGATCATCGTGATCTCCATACCAGTTGGAGTTTCCTTCAAATTTCCATTTTGTTTCTTTGTCCTAGTAGAAAGTACATAACAAAACATTACCATTGCAAGTTGTTGACAGTTAGCAACTCTAATGCATACAAATAGAACCCAATGTGAGATATTAAGTACAAGCAAAAACATAATTCAATTGTCCGAAAAAGGATGAGTAATATCGGATCTTTAGGTGAAGTAGAGTTCATTAGCAACTCTGTGTTTGCCAGAGGGAGAGTCTAATAATAATTATTCATTAGCCACTTCTTATGCCTCATCGGGTTGAGAGGTCTTTCTGTATATCTAAATAAATCCTAATTCATTGATGAACTATACTCAGCATGTTAGGATAGAATGATTTGGGTCCCTAACACAACTTATAGTTGTTTTGTATGTTTAAACTGGAATTACCAGTTAAAAATTCGTGTCTAACATAGTAACATATCCTGGAGGCAAAGGGGTAAGATATTTTTTGATTTCCCAGAGTACCTTTCTGCAGGATCAGATAGAGACTAATCTTCCAGGATAGGAAAGGCGCTTAAGCGGGGACCTTACCCATAGTGTTTTTTAATATGCATGAACCTAAGGATCATACTCAGGACCTTATGCTTAAGTGAGCCAAAGAGTATGATATATATCCAAGTAGTGCACTTTTTCTACTTATTCTTTTCATATTTTCTCATCCTACATGCTACACCCATTATTTATGGGCGATGTTGACCAATTCATTAAAAAAGTCCCATTAAATAGTGTAATTTTCTTCTTCAAAAGCAGCAAGTTCTTGTACTTCTAGTCCACCTTTCTTTAATCCACAAACAATGTAGACGGTATTAAAAGCACAAAATGACGAATATAAAAATAGTCAAGATTTTAGAAAGCATACCACAAATGGAGATTTAGAGGATCCACTATTGTACAGGAGACTTTTGAGAGCTTTCTTTGCATCAGCACGCTTTTGACGTACAACATATTTGAAATGATTCTGAAGTTCACATTTTCAGCATCAATGAAGCAATCATGTCAATTATTACATGCACATCAAACAAGTGGGGTTTTCTCCCATAATAGATGTATAATGAGCATAGAAGACAACTATATCAGTCCTACACCTAAACCGCGCGCTAAACAAATTTCTAGCTAAATTTCTTGTGAATCCATCCCTGGTCACTAGTATAGTAAACATGTCACTAAAGAAAGCCAATGCATGTTAAAAAATAATCGGACTTGAGAAATGAGAAATCGATAGAACCTGACATACGAGTTCATTAGAGTTATACTTCTATGAACACTATTCATTTAATTGCTTAGTGGTCATTAAGACAGTAAGAGATAGCCGGTGAGAATGTTATAAGTTTTATAGGACGTATTTTCTTTTAAATGCTGTAAACCATTGGCTTGTTCAGACTTCATATATGTTCATATTAGCAAATTCTATGAAAACTTAGCACAATCACACCTGCTATGTGCCACTGTCTTAATAACCACTAAGAAAATAAACTAATACTACTTGTAAGTGGATTTTGAGAATAATTCACCATAGTGGAGCTGGAAGCACAGAACAAAATACCTTAGATGGTTGTTGAGCTTCTCCTATATCCTGTAAGGAAAAAATATTACAAATTTTCAAACATCCTAGCTGGTAAAGAGTAAGACGATATATGTAAAAACAAGTTCTAGTAATGTAATTAACAGAAGGGTAAAAGGAAATTACAAGAGTTGAGGGGATTACAGAAGATAAGCTTCTCAATAGTAACTCATACAAGAAGAAATGAGAAGATAAACAACGCAAGCTGAAAAATTGATAGTTTACCAGACAACCTTAAAAATACAACCAATATTCCTAGTGGCAAGTAATCTTTCCTCTCAAATTTTGGTCTCAAATGCTAAAATAATTCCCCATAGACAAATGTAGTAGTTTATTTATCATCCAAAGTGCAAAACATAAAATATGTATAATCAGTGTTTTAAATTGTACTCCGCAATAACAACGTCGCAGTTTTGAGAGTCACCACAACTGCATGGCAGCCAAAAATATAACCGCATTTTACAGAAATTTTGTGCAATTGTGGTAAACATGACTGCGACTGCAGCTTAAAACACTGTTTGTAATAATTAAACAGCCTAATGCCACTGTATGAGTCCAACAAGCAATATAATTATGCAAACTGAATTTCTAAGTCATAAAATTACTCCCATTTTGTCACTTCTGTAATCATGTAATTTTAGTTACACTGCTATCTAATTATATACTATCATGTAATTAAAAAAAATATTTGGCTCTCATGGTAAATGTCTCCAAAGTTACACTTATGCATCAAAATAAACTTTGTTTTAACTCCACAATTACACTGGTACCTCTATAACTCACCCTATTTTCCTCAAATTCAAAACATTGAAATCAAAAGCAGAAACAGAAAAAATAAACAACGACAAAAAAAACTATCAGTGCACGATACTCCCACTTAGTAGTAGGTACGGGAGGTATACGCAGCCTTAACCTCTGGAGAGCGGAGACTGTTTGCAGAAAAATAAACAAGAACAATAAAAATAATAAAGAACAAAAAAACTCACAGGGTTGTTCCATTTGCTTTTCCATTTATCACAGGAAGAGGGAGTAGAATGAAATGCAGAGAAATGGGTAGATGATTGAATCATACAAGTCTTGATAGAAAACAAGTTTCGCCATCGAGATGATATTTGCATATCTAAGTCTTTTTATGAGTCCAAAGTTGAAGAAACATGTAGACAACGGTGTGTTTTAAAGGAACAATTTGAGTGGAAGACTTAGATTTCGTGGAATTTGAGGTAATAAATAAAGTTATGCCGAATTTGTCTCCATACCCTTCTTCTCCCTTTCTGGTTCTACTCCATTGTAGTAGGATTGGGAGTTGGGCTTTTAAGATTAACGGGCCTCACTTCTATACACCGTGCGCCTCACTTCTATACACCGTGGGCCTCACTTCTAAATAGTATGGATTCAATAAAGCCCCAAAGAATCCAAATGAATTTTTTTGGATTAATCAAAATTATCTCATCTAAAACTAACTTTCTTTTGATAGATGTGACTATCTTTAAATAATAGGGAATAAAATATATTTTTATATCGAAACATAACTTATCTCATTAAATTCACATAGTGTTTGACATGTGTCTTGTTTTTTCTTTAATATATATTTTAAAATAAAGACTTCTTGAATGAAGAGAAATAAGACACATGTCAAACATTCTATAAATTCAAGGAGGTAAATTATTTCCTGATATGAGTAGATATTTTATTTTCTTTCAAGAATCTAATATAACATTTTGATTATTTTAAAATTTTAATATAACCTTATACTACTAGACTAGCCTTATTTGTAGGATGAATGTAAATGTACTGAGAAAAGGAGATGAGAGACACTTTTTGAACCCATTTTATTAATTTGGATCCTAATTTTTTTTCTTCAATATATCAGAAGTATCATTTACTCTTTCTATTCTCTCTTCCTATTCTCCAAAACCCCATAACTCATACTTTCCCAAACCCCATAACCACAAACTCCATAATTTCTCAACATGATACCATACTCTCACTTATATTTTTCATCAAAGTGCGATCCTCATAATCTCAAACCATATATCATCATCTCAATCCTCATAACTTCAAACATGTTTTTGATGTTAGATTTATTTTTCATTAATTACATGTTACCTTTGACTAACTCCTGTTGAAAGTAAAAAAAACCATTTCCATCACGGGTTAGTCAAAAATATATTTTTTAAATGTTGATTCTACAAAGTTCTCGGAACAAATATTACATTTAGACAAACTACTATTGGAAAGTATATATATATATATTTAAAAAATAACATTTATGTTGGAATGCTTGAAATATGTTATTGTATTAGTTTCACATTGTTTAATATTGAAATAGAGTAGAGTAACCAATGTTATATATTGGACTCAAGTCCCTTGTTTAAATGTGCATCAAATATAAATACCAAATAGAAACACCCTATGGGCAGGTGGATCAATGAGTGTGCTAGAGTTTGTAATCTTTATTCTCTAATAATATCTTGGTAGCTGCTAAGCGCTCCCGAGAACGTGGGCACAATTGGCCGAACCCCATTGGGCAGGTGGGTCAATGGCTCTTAACCCGAACGTTAGATAATGGCTAAAGAGGGTGAATGCGTGATAGCTAGACAAGGTGCGTAAAGGTAATGACAAAGATAAAGTAGATGAGTTGAAGGAGAATGAAACATGATAGAACTATGGTGTGGGCAATGTATGTGTTGATCCAGAATTCCATAAGTTCATGTATTGAGTTATGATCAAGGTTGAGATAGGGACTCATGTGTTGAGTTTGACCTAGAGACAAATGCTCACAATATCTCTCTAGATGTTGAGAGAATGTTCTCATTTGAGATGAGAAGTGAAATATTCTAATGGCGTGTCTAAGATGTTATAGTGAAGGATGTTAATTGTTAGCAGATCTACAAAAGCACAGAGGCGGTGATTGACTTTGACGTAGGATGTAACATGAGCATTGACTTTGATACAAGTTGTAATATGAGCATTGGTAGAGACGTAGGGGGTGTGACATTAGCATTGGCTTGGACGCAAGGATGTGAAACAAACATTAGTTAGCATTGATGCAAGGTGTATGTTGTGGATATACTCCTTATAGTGGAGTATGATAGTTCTTTTGAATTATGATTGTCGGAGTAGACAATGGTGGTAACGCTTGAGGCTTTCCAAGGAAGCTCCAAGGTTCAGTTTAACTGAGTATTGAAGAGGACGATTGTTGGTGAACTTTCGTGTAGAGGTTCGAATATGTCGAAAGACTTCCTAACACTAGGTGGCTAGGCGGCGTGTTCCATTTGATAGCGTACGGGAAATTGCACTACAAGTCTGGAGAGCTAGGCTCTTGGTAACATCATCAATGATACTCAGAAGGTCTATGATATATGGAAGCATTTAAAGAGGAATAGACTATTAAATATTGGCTTAAAAGAAAAAGAGAATGATGTGGTCAAGTAAAATGAGTGGCTATAGTGGAACCTTTTTTGTAGCCAATGAGAAGAAGAGGTTGTGGTGAAACATCTTTGTTTTTGGCCATACAATCCTCAAGGCTTTGGCTATAAATAGGAATGCTGTAAGACACACCAATATTCTAGCCTTAGTGCATATTCTCTCTTCTTCTCTTGTTCTAATATTGTGAGGAATATTTTAGTGTTTAAGATATACTTGAGTGAGAGTGATATTGGGTGTACTTGGGTTTTGGGAAGTGAGTGAAACACTTGAGTGAACTTGTAATTCTCTTTTATCATAATGATAATACCATTGTCGCTCTTCAACCGTGGACGTAGGCAAATTTTCGTTAATTTCTCGGTGTCATTTTCTCTATGTGTCTTCCGCATCAAGATAGACATTGAACAAGGTCAAATTATATATTCGCTAAGGTGGAGATTATTGTGGAGATTTTCTAAGGAATGAGATATTCGTCTATTTCAGTCAAGGTGAAGATTATTGCGGTGCTTGAAATATGTTATTGTATTTGTCACACATTGTCTAGTATTGAAATAGAGTAGAGTAACCAATGTTATATATTGGACTCAAGTTCCTTATTATAATATGCACCAGATATAAACATCAAATATAACACCCCATGGGCAGGTGGGTGAAAAATGTGTTGGTTGGATAAGGTATGTAAAAGGTACTGCACGAGGATAAATCAGATGACTTGAAAGAGAAAGGCATATGACGTAACCATGGTGGGAGCGATATATATGTTATCTAGAATCCCTGAAACATATATATGGAAGGAGAAGGACAAAGACTCATATGTTAAGTTTGACCCAGAAACAAACTACTATCGAAAGTATGTATATATATATATATTTAAAAAATAACATTTCAACAAACTAGTGTTGAAATGTATAAATTTTTAAATAATGTCCCAACATGTTCGTGTGGAAATCAATTAATAGCAAATGCTATGTATGAAATTGTTCTATGCTACACTTAAATGTGAGTGACTCTATATTTTTTTAATTAAATCCAAATCTTTTATGTGTTATGATGTTTGGACGCAATCTTTTGTTTTTTTTAATAATAATAATAGGCTCCATAATGGTGAAATAGTTTTCTTTCACTTCCATTTAACTTCCATTTAATTTCCCATCCTTTTGTTATATCAAAGAAAATGGCACAACTTCTTCAAATAAATCAAAGAATAAGTAAAAGAAGAATACCCGAAAAAAACATACGAACACTTGAATGAAAATAATACTTGGTGCTCTCTTTTATTGATTGAATTACTTGATTACATATATAGTCAAGGAAAAATACCATAAGGCAGAAACATAAAACAAACTAGAAGAAAACTAACTAACAAACTTAACTAATTAACTATCATGACTAACACATTTAACCCATGTGTAAATAGCCTAAACTATTCCAATAATCTGAATTGCTTGTACTACACGTAACAACTTTGTTGCTCCTGGGCTTCATCCAATTTGAGTGAATGCTGAAGGAACCCGAATGCGAATGCTTGGGACAGATTATTAGGCTTGTAAGTTTGCAGTGGAGACGGCAATTGTTTGGTTCATTCAGGCTGCATATTCTACTCTTGTTCATTACTTGCATACAAGCATGATCAAAGTGAGATATGTTAATGTTATGCTTATGCCCTGTCCTAGCCTGAGCACCATCTTCATTTGGTGCTGCTGTTTTGTCTAGCATAGAACTAGCTTGCTTGGGTAGCAAGTTAGTTTGTTTATGCATATAGTTGGCAGAAGACCGTAGAGAATAGAGCATTTGTAGGAGTTTTTATTAACCTTATTTGGCAACAAGACCTATGGGTATTGCTTGTACAACTGCTTGGGTATTGTTTGTTTCCTTTTCTTAACATGACATGGGTGTTTCAACTCAATTTACAAATTTCTATTTGATTAGATTGTCTGCTCAATTGGGATTGTACTTTTAACCAATTACAATGCTACCAAGGAGTGATTACAAACTTCAATTTTTTATTACCAACACAGATTGCAAAAAATATTAATGCTATTAGCCCATTACAAAGTTAGCAAAAAGTGTTTGGTATAAATGTAAGTAAAAATGTATTATATATTCAGGAAAAAAATATATGTAATGACAACATATGAGTTTTATATATTATTACTGTATCATCGATCATTTATATTTAATCACTATTAATTTAAAAAAAATAATAATACAAAAGAATGATTGGTAATTCTTTAATTGTTTTATATTTTTACATTAACCTTATGTTACATAATAAAGAACCTGATTACAATTTAAATCTGATCTTTAGTACATCTCGCCGGTCTTAAATAGTGATGAATTTGTCGGCAATATATATATTCTTTTCTTCTCTTAATTATATTTTCTGATTTAGCAAAAAAACCAAAATCACATCCCCAACTAATTCATGTGTAAGAATTGCTATTTCTCTCTAGGCTGGTGCACGTTCTAAGTCTATCGAGGCTTTAGGCATTTGCTCCCTGCTCTTTCCCCATAACACGCTGTACAGTCCTAAAATCAATGCAATCCCACCTAAAATGCTGATTAAACATGAAAGTGCAAACTATAAATTAATTTGTAATATAAAAAAAAAACTAATATTTAATATTTAATGGAAGCTAGTTCAATTTCTAGGAGAATAGGGAGACTTAGAAAATTAGAGGAGAATGATAAAGAAAAACTTAGAAATTAATGTTGTATCGATGAACATGATTATGATTAGTATTGACAATTAGAGCTATTCTGTCTATGCCCATGCAATGTCTATCTAAATTAAGATGGACATGAATATGTTCGTTTTTAAATAAGGCATGAAATATCATCCATTATCCGTCTTAAATATGGGCAGGGTGAGCATGTGGACTGACCTAAATAAAATAATAAAATATATATACAAATATATGTAGAATCATATAAATGGAACAATACATATAAAATATAAATGCATGTATATAATATAAAATATACATTGTACGTAATTCATATAGATATATAATATAAAAATACAAATGTCAATATATAATAAGAAAATGAGAGTACTTTATCACATTTGTTATCCAAATTCATATAACAAATAGAATATATTTTCTCACATTTGACAAACTACATATACATTTAAATATTTGATGTTTAACAATGTCATGTGCTCCCCATTTTGCCTATTTGAAATATTTATGGGCGAATATAGCATGTTGAACGAACATTTTAGGATGAATGAACACATTTTTCATGCCATACTTGCTCAATAAGTGCGAGCTGGCCCCATAAATTTTGCTTAAACCGTCAACAATAATTATGGTAATGTACCATAGTATTGTGTGATCAATGTAACCAACTCTACTCACTTAAGAGGATAAAGACTTAATTGTTATTGTAGTGCAAGTGTGAGTGGTGCATGTGTTTTTTTTAATTGCATCTCGATGTAAATCATGTAATGTCATGATTAAAATTTAAAATAATAAAATTAGTAACATAGATCAAACTACATTGTAATCCTTTATCAAAACATATAAATTGATAAAGTATTATATTTTAAACATTCTTTTAATCATTTCATATGTGATTTTTCCTAACTAATCTCTATTTAAATATTCCTAATAACAACAAAACAACTAAAATTTCAAACATTTATTCGTGAAAATAAGTTACCTTCCCAATCTTATTGTGACGCCCAAGACAAGTGCAGAGGAGAAGATTGTCATAATCAAAGCCATTGGCGTTGACATGGCTAGAAACACAGGTCCTTTCTTCTCTATAACCCATGTTTGTAAATAATACGTGAGACCAGTCACCACAATCCCCTGTCAACACAAATTGAATGCAATCAGGTAGAATTTATAGAGTACAACACTGACAATCAAGGTTTTAGATATGTGTCCTCCACCGCAATTGGGACTAGAAATTGGCCTCATATCATCTATAATTGTGGCAGAGTATTCTTATAATAGTCTAAAATAGAGATGAATGAAAACCAAATCTGCGAGTATCCGTCCGAACTCAACTCGAATTTAATAGTAGGGATAATTCGATGTTATTGAATTTGAGTCTGTGTTTGGGTTTTACCCAATTCAATTTTCGAGTTTGAGTTCAAGTTTGGTATATTTAATACTTATCTTGAACACACTCTGAAGTCAATTAATATATAAAATTAGAAAATTAGACATAATATATATATATATATAGAAATAAATACATGTTTTGGGCGGGTTCTTGTCGAGTTACCTGAAACCCGACAGGTTTGAAGATGATAACATTGTTTTCAATTTCATTTAATTCAGTTTTGAGTTCGGATTTTGGATTTCGCATTTGGAGTTGGATAAGCACAAATTCGACACCAACCCGCCCCGTTGCCATTCCCCGGTCCACAACATTATGATTTATGTGTATAATGGTAACCACTATTTAAAATAAATCTAATTGATAAGTGATTTATCAGATGTATGCTTATAATACTTATGTAAACTTCAGCAATTTAGTTATGAAGAGTGTGAGAATTACACAATATAATACGGCAAGAAGCCTGACATTCCCACACAACTTCCATTGCTCCATGTCCCTTTCAACAGCAATTGCAATCACAAAAGACTGAATTGAGCTTAAAAAGCACTGTATAGTTGTGAAGAGCAGCTTTGAAGGGTAAACTTTTATAACATAAGACTGGATAAACAAAAGAAGAAAAAAACTTAATTAGATAAAATCAATTAATGAAGGTAATGAAAAAAATTAAGATTATTACCTGAAGCACAAGCCAAAGGCCAAAAAAGCTGTTAGATAAGAGCACTAGTAAACAACCCTTTATCCATGTACTAGATGATTCATGAGTTTGAAGTTGGTTGCTTTCATGGTATGAAAGATGATAATGGCTTAAAAATTCTAAAGGAGGACCTTTGTAAAGTGCAAGGGTTGTTACACCAGCCACACAAGCCACAATCCCTACCAACTTTGCAATCCCAGCAGAAGTGCTTATTTTAAAAATTTCAATCCTGAAATATAATACTTTCACGTGAATTAATGATATAAAAGAATGTCACAGTTAAAGTTAACTCATTTTAAAAGTTTTGACAACTAAAATAAGTAATATATATATATATATATATATATATCGTTAAGGGGGAAGTCTAGCTAATCATTTATATGACAACCAAAGAAAGAAATGTGCTCTCCTCCCAAGTAACAAAAAGGAAAACGCACTTCAACCATGCCCGAGCATGTCTTGTTATTAAACTAATTAACCATCCACTAGGTTTAGATCATCTTAAATAATAGCTAGATCTATTGATATTTCATATCAATTAAAATATGTTATTTAATTAAATAGATAATTCATAAAAATATAAATATATTACTTAGTATAATTTAATTGAATAAAAATAGAGATATATGAAATTTTTAGGAATAAATGATATTTCTTCGTAGGTAGAGATAATGAGAGATAAAAACAAGTTTTGAAGGATCAATAATATGATAAATATAGACTCTCCTGAAAATTATTTTTAAAATTTTCCTCACCTAAATAACTATAGTGGTCAGTTAAATTAATCAAGATGTTAAGCATTTCTTTTCAAGAAACAAAAAAAAAAAAGATCTTAAGCAACTACATTGTCTTGATTTTTTCCGTGAGCCACGTCTTACTTGGGCCTGTTCAACCCACTTCGATAAAATTATTACTTTGTCTTCAATATGACATTAATCATATCACATCTTAATCAAGATCCTATTGTTAAGAATTATTACTTTGTCTTAAATATGACATTAATCAAATCACATCTTTCAATAACTTCCTTGCTTCTTTTATTTACTTCTTATTTTTTTAGAGAAAAAAATTTATTTACTGAAAATGTATTTTTTTTTAAACTATCGTTACTTCATTCATCATTCATACTTAATTATTGTTGACTTCAAAATAAATATAATATAAACAATAGTAAATGATGTACATACTAAATATAAATATATACACCGACAATGCATGAAAATTACATTCTATTTTTTATACCTAAACTTAATTCATTATCATGATTAATTTTGACGTGATCAAAATCACATAATAAACACTACACTACCCTCTTCAATAAACTTCTATCAAGATAGGCTTCAAAAAGATATTTTTTTAAAATTTTATTTTCCAAAGTACCTTTCTTCTTGATATAACAAATATTTCTCCTAATAGTTCTTCGATTCAGATTTGAGTTCAGGAACATGAAGCAATTGAATAAAATACAAAACAATCATTTTGTACAATACCTGAGTAGGAGCGCCAAGAGGAAGGTGATAACCGGAAGTGAGTTTGTGGCAGCAGCAGCCAAAGTGGGAGAGGTGTAAATAAGACCAATACCATATATGTCCAAACTCAAAGTAATACTGCAATTTAAGAACATAGATAAAATTTTAATGAATGAATGTGAAAAACAAAACATTAATGTTCCAATACATCATTGCCATAGTTTAGTAACAACGTGTTCATTAAATAATATAATAATTAATGTAACGTATCTAATAAAATTTGAACCTATTTCCACCATTATTGTTAATCATTGACAAGTTAAATAAGAACATTTGATATTTGGTCATACATACCCAAAGAATGAAAGGAAGAAAATCTTGCAGAAAGTTAGGAATGACAAAGACGGTGCAGTTTTCCTGTAACCACGAATAGCTTTCAATAATTAAAACACTTAATTAGAAAAAAAGATTAAAAAAGTATTGATATAGAAATTATTTACACATACCATTCAAAGAAGAAAGCAAAAGGGAGAAGAAAGAGGGTTGCTATAGCCTGTCGATAAAAGACGAAGATGAAATTATTCATGCCATGATCGAATGCAGCTTTTGAGAGAAGAAACATAGCAGCATATATGGCTTGTATGATAAACACAACCACATAGGGCTTCTTTCCTTTCATTGTGAACTTGCTTTTTAACTTCTCCTTGCTTTGAGTATGAGGTGTTTGAGTGTGAGATGCTTCAAGAGTATACGCAAGTATATATAGAGAAGTTTGAGTAGGAATGAAAATCACCCCTCTCATTTAGTGTTTCCATCCCATTAAAAATGTTATTTCAGAAAAGTTATATGATAGTGAATACTTGCTAGCCGTTTACTAATTTTCAAATTTAATTATATATATTTTAAAATAATCAATATATAAAAAATAATTATTATTTGGATAATTTATATATGTGTGATAACTTTGTAATTATAGTTAAACCACTAAAACTTATTAGGAATTAATAGTAAAATAGATATATAATTTAAATGTTTTATAAATATATTTATGAATATGTAAATACCTACTTGAATGATATTCATCTCTATTAATACATTATTATGAGTATAATATCTATATATTATTAATGTAAAGTTTTATAAACAATTAATAAATTATTCACTATTTATTTGTATTATTTTTTGAATAACCAATGATGATAAAATATAAATGACAAATGATGCAATAATAATGTGTAAAAATTATACACTCATACATTTTTTTCCCTTAATTGTTATTATGGATATTGGTTACATGTATTTGGGTACCCATGCCTTTAAGAAGTAAAAACAACCAGGACAAATGGACAATATGGCATCAAGTGAACGAGAAAGACATTTGCTCTTGTATATGTGTGGCGAAGATTATAAGCTGCTTTATTACATAGGGACCACCTACCCTTCAACGTGTGGGCGGTGGCTCCTTTCTTTGGAATCCCCTTCAATTTATTAATTCATGGTTCTTGACCCTACCAAATAGGGGAAGTTCTTTGTTCTATCCTCTCTCTCAAAATGTTATTATTCTTTTGTCTCAAGTTAATCAAATCCTATAAAAAGAATATAAAAAAAATTGTTTTTTGTTTTCATGATTTTTCTTTTTAAGTATATAATAATTTTCAATTAGATTTAGATATTATGAGACATAAAAAATGTAATAAGTGATCTCTTTTCCTTTGTTCTTTAATCATGTGCCTTTATTTTTGTTTTTTATAATTTCACATATTAAAGTTGTTAGTTGATTTCAGTTTGTTAGTTGTAATATTGTTTTCGTTAATCGGTTAAGAGTTTAATTAATCGATTAACTAGTTAGTTATTACTTAGACATTGTAGTATGTAAATGATGATTTCCTTATTCCTTGTAGCTCAATTCAATATAGAAAATTTTCATTTTCTCATTCATGATTCATTTCTCATTCCTTCTCGTTTATCAAAAATATCTCTTTTATCCATGACTCCTACCATTTTAACATGGTATCAGAGCAATGTAATTATCTACTTCAATCTTCTTCTTTTATGCAACAACCTTTCTTCTGCTTTTTTGCTCATTCCCTTCATAACCTTTCTTCCGCTGCAGCAAGTCGTGCTTCAAGAATTTGGCGCATCTCATCAAGAATTGCAAGAAACTCGTCCCTCTCCTCATATGTGTGTTTGTTGTTAAGAAGATGCTGACAAATTTGATGATATGTACTCAAGATCTAAAAGTCTCTGATGAAGATTAGCTATGGCATGGCCATAAGCATGTGTTTCAACTTAATATATTGCCTATTCAGATAATCCACAGAACACTCAATTTGATGCTACCATTTCAGTACGCTTAGAGAAGCTTCAAAGAACTCAAGTTTTGCAAATGGTCTCATACAAAGAAATTTGGAATTGAGCCTAAGTACCGGAAGAACAATAAAGCAAGAACAAAAGGCTATGTTACCTTCAAGATATACTCATCACATTGCTAGAGCCTAGAACAATGTGTATTATATATATATATATATATAAGTTTTTGATGCGTTTTTCATTAAAGATGAATATTGATGTGTATTCCTTATTCCTTTTACAAGAATATAGACAACTAAATCGGCTAGTCATTACTGACATAACACAATTGATGGCATTGAAATTATTAATTGTTGGGAAAGTCATAAAATACATTATTCCTTCATTCAAGAAGATTGATAGCTTCTTAAAATTTTGGAAGATTGGAATACTTGAAAGACAACAAAAACGTGGCAAATGATTATTTGGCGTAGTATGAGCATATCAAAACATTTGCAGTTACTACATTGGTTTATGGTATGATAATTGTACTCCATAAAATGCTTAAAAACATGAAAGTGGTGGTGCTAAGCTGTTGGCGTTGAAGTTTGTTGAAACAATTATTCATCTTCACACACCTTATCCTAATGGTTCTGTGAATTTTCTTATCACACATATTGCACATTTTTTCTTATTCTTTATTATTAACCCTCCAATTATCTTTCTATTTTCTACTCTATTTTATTTACCCCTCTCTCATTAAACACACAACATTATCGTGTGTACTTTTTTCCTCATTGAAGCAACATATAAGGATTGGTTTGCTTATGTCAAAAATATGGTTAAGCATTGAATGAAATTGCTTATGTCAAATGGTGGTTAAGCGTCAGTATTACTTCACGTTCAGACTTCAAGACTGAGAGACGAAGATTCGCTCACCAACAAGAGGAGGTTAGAGTATGTGTGGTGTTCAACGCAATCATTTCAAGCTTGGAATGCTTGACACATTCCAACTTGAGGGAGATGTTAAAGTTGTTAGTTGATTTAGTTTGTTAGTTGTAATATTGTTTTCATTAATCGATTAAGAGTTTAATTAATTAACTAGTTATTTATTAGTTATGCATTGTAATACATAAATGGCGATTCCCGTATTCATTGTCACTCAATTCAATATAGAAAGTTTCCATTTTCTCATTCATGATTCATTTCTCATTCCTTCTAGTTCATCAAGAAGATCTCTTTTATCCATAGCTCCTACCATTTTAATATCACACTTGCGTTAATTAGTTAAAGTTCTTTTAACACTCTCTACTTGACTAAATGTTTTTTTTATAGCATTTAGCCTTATACATTTAACTCTTTATTATTGAGTTGATTTCATCATAGACTAGCTAAGATTGTGTTAGGCATAAGTGGGTAAAAAATTGGGTGAAGGATGAAATTAAGTGATAAGGTAACTATTTAAATGGGAATATTTGGTAAATTTGGCCGATAAGTTTGTAAGGTAACTAATTGCATGAATGATTATACTTATTTATAAAATATTTACACCACTCATGCATTCTTATATTTATTTATTCACTTATACATTAAAGAATATAATTAATGCATAAAAAATATAACTCAAACTTTTATTCCTTCATTCAATTACTTATTCATGCATTTGAAATAGAAAAAAAATAAAAATACATCATTCAAAAATTCATTGACTTATACTTTCATATATTCATTAAAAAAAGAGTTAATTACACTGACACCCCCTGAGTTTTAGTGAAATTACACAAACCACCCCTTACTTTTCTACACCTACACAAACCTCCTCTAGTTTTTATACTTTCATTACACTGATCACCTCTGCATGAGAAATAAGTGTAATTTTTTAAACAAAAAATGTGATAAATGCAATTAAGTTAAACAAAACATAGTATATTGTGGAGACAAGTCCAAATAATATATGAGTCGTACCTCTTTATTATTTTTGGTTATAAAATGCATCAACAATTCTAAAGAGATATTGTTTAAATTGCTCTTATAACGAACCAAAAATAATAAAGAGGTATCGACTCATATATTATTTGGACTTGTCTCCACAATATACTATGTTTTGTTTAACTTAATTGCATTTATCACATTTTTTGTTTAAAAAATTACACTTATTTCTCATGCAGGGGTGATCAATGTAATGAAAGTATAAAAATTAGGGAGCCTGTGTAGGTGTAGAAAAGTGATGGGTGGTTTGTGTAATTTCGCTAAAACTCAGGGGGTGTCGGTTTAATTTACTCTTAAAAAAATAAAAAATAAAATACTCATACATTCATTCATATATTTAAAAATAAAAATTTACTCATTCATTTAGTTATCTACACAAAAATATTAAAACATATCATTCGTACATATACCACTAATTCATCAATTCATCAAAAATAAAAATAAAAATAAATCATTTATTCATTACATTTTATGCATTATTATATTATATATTTTAATCCATTATATCATTTCATTAACTATTGTTAATATCCCCATCCATTATCATAAAAAGGCAAAAATAATCATTCATCTTCTTATATATCATAGTCTTCATACATTCAAAATCATATACATAATAAATTACATTTTCTAAGGCCTTGTTTTGGAGTGGGGTTTTGGAGGGGAAGGGAAGAAAAATGATGAATTTGGAAAGCCTTCCCCTTGTTTGAGAGTTGGATCAAGGAGAGAGGAAGTTTTTGGAGGGTTTCTAAAAAAAAGAGGAGGGTAAATCCTCTCCCTTGTTTGAGAGTATAAAATTTAGATGAATGAAGGTAAACTAATGATAATGTAAGAATATTTTTTCATTTTCCATTAAAAATGTAATTAACAATGAGAAATGGACAATAATATGTAATTATATATTATTACTAAACATATTTAGTTATTTTGACATTTTATCTCCAAAAATAGACATATGGAGGGTTTAAAAAATAGACATATTTAGTTAATTGGGGGAACTTTAAAAATAGACATATGGAGGGTTTTGGAGGGTTTAATCCCTCCAAAAACTTCCTCTCTCCTTGATCCAACTCCCAAACAAGGACAAGGCTTTCCAAAGCCATCTCTTTCCTTCCCTTCCCCTCCAAAACCACACTCCCAAACAAGGCCTAAGAGTCTTATGCACTAAAAAAATTGTTTGCACTCCTTAGTTGCATCTCATGTATTTTCATGCATCATATATAAAAATTTACATTCTCACATCATTCATACATCCCAACATAAATCAAATGCATAGTCATACACATCCCTTGCATTTCATGCATCACTTTGAGTTATAGGTTACATTTCAATCAAATTAACATGATAAAAATAATAATAAAGAAATATGTTCACTCAATGCATACTACACATCACTAAAAATCATTTTTCTACATGCATTTCATGATCTCATTGCTATAGGCACTCATCGACTGAAGAATGAGTTTAAGACATTATTGTTGGACTCCACAAAAAGTAATCATGGTTGAAACTGAAGCAATCCACGAAGAAAGATAGGACCTGAGTAATATAGAGTTCTTGTTTGCAACTGAGAGTGAATGGGCTAAACCAATTTTACAGGATGATAACTAGTCTTCAACCTCAGCTCAAGCAGGGTCTAGTCTGAAAAACTCTCCTCGTGTGAAAACCCCAATTATCCATATCACTCCAAACTGTTACTCTACTCCACACAATTCTATGAATCCCCAATATTAGGAGAAGATTAATGCTATAGAAGAAAGGATCGAAGCCATTGACGAAACATGTTCATATGGTCTAAAGGATATTGTAAACATGTGCTTAGTCCCAAATTTGGCGGCACCACCCAAATTCAAGATACCCAAGTTTGATAAATATCAAGGGAAGTCTTGTCCCTAAGGATCATTAACCATGTATGTTAGGAAAATGACTCATATATCAAAAATGACAATTTGGTAATTCATATATTTCAAGAGAGTCTAACTGGAGCTACTACCGTTCAGTACATGCATCTTGAATATCTTTATATCTGATGTTTCAAGGACCTATTTAGTACTTTCCTTAAGCAATATGAATACAATATTGATCTAGCTCATAATAGGAAGATAATCAAGAAGATGTCCAAAACAAATTATGAGACTTTCATAGTGTATGCTCAAAGATGGAAAGAAATGGCCACTAAGGTGAAGCTCAAAATATTTGATGAGGAGAATGTTTCGATATTTATTGATATTCTCCAACCACCTTTTTATGATCTAATGATAGGGAGCGTCTCGTTAGACTTTCGTCGCTTGATAATTATAGGAGAAATAATAGAGATTAGCCTAGGCAGTAATAAAATTGTGATGGGCTCAACAAACAAGGTAATCCAAGGGGAATGTGCAAGAATGAAGCATGATTCCTCATTTATTGATACCTTTGGTCAGCCACAAATGCCATATTTTCCATAAGCACCATGTTACCCTCACATTCATGGTAAAGAAGGGTGGTTCCGGAAATGAAAAAGAAAAAGTTGGTATGACATGATTCTTATGTCCTACTCTAAGTTACTACGACAACTTTTCAGTGATCCATGTTGACTCATATCCTCTTGTAGAATGTAGAACCTCCATACCTAGAAGGTTTCATTCCAAATGCACGTTGTGAATATCAAGCAATGTCAATTGGTCATCTTACAGAGGATTGTGATCAATTGACGAGCAATGTGCAATGTCTTATTATAATTCAGGATTTATATGCTTTTAGGGAAATGTTTTGGTTTGATAAATTATTTTGTAAAGAACTCACTCAAAATTCCACTATAATAATGTAACATCCTTATTTCTCTCCTAGGACTTTAGGGCCATGAAATAATGGGGCACCCGTGTCCTTATTAGGTCTTAAACAAATAATTTTTTAATGCATATCTTTTTAATGAATATATATTAGTGCATTGATCATGCAAATTGTGTCATCTTATACCTTACTTTATCAATCATATTAACCCAATCACATCATCGACAAAAAACACCAAAATAAAACCTAAAGAAATTTAATTCATGCATTAATATGAGATATTTAATTCAAAATGGAGGATAATGCAAATATAAAACTCAAAGACATTCTCATGACACAAGACATTTTTGTAATTCATAAACAATAAGAAGATATCCTTAGTTACTCAATTTGAGCGTAGACATTATGAAAGTAGATTATTTTTTAATTACCCTCAATATGTCAATAGCCTAGGGGGTAATTTTTCAACTGTTTTTCTTGATATTCAAATATTAAAGAAAATAATACATTTCATCACATCCTCTATGTGGCTAAATAGTTCTTAGCTCGAAATAACAAGTAAAAAAAAGAAAAAGCCCGTTGAGAATTCTCATTTAATATCCCAGGAAAAAGTTAGGGCAAAAGTGCAATATGAATTATCACAAAAAAAACATTTCATAGAATTTTTCCGCCTAAATTATAGGTCATTCTTATCACAATCCAAAAAAATTCACTTGATAGTTGAATGTCATGTTATAAAATTGTTGAAAATAGGATAAAGAAGAAATGCGAAAGATGGGTATGATAAACACGTATTTTGGCCATCATTTTCCTGAAAACCCTTAGCCAAACCATGATACAAGCTTAAAGAGACTTTATCTATGACCTATTTTTCTAAGATACACATCACAAAAATGTTGACTCCACAAATCTGACAAAATTTTCGTAAAAATATCTCATATTTAATGCATGAGTTAAAATTACTTTTTTCACTATTATCATCACGTCTACTCAACCTCAAGCTCAAATTAACTTCCATCACCACCACCATATATACACATGTCAAACCTAAATTAAATTTTATCATCACTACTAGGTCACCACTCAAAGCCCAAACATTTACCAAAGTTTGCATGTTCATTGTTTTATTAATATTTCTCGTTAAAGAGTTATGCACGAAATAAAGAGCACTAAAGTAAAGGAAAAATGAAAGCCTATCAAATTGGAGCAGATTTTAAGATGTTTCATGATTTAAGGCCTTCAAGTTTAAGTCTACCAGCACAATTTGAAGAGAAGGATGATTATCAATATCTCACATTGGGGCAATTATTGGGTTGGTCATATTTTCAAGTGGAAAGTCGTATGAAGTACAAAACTAGAGCAATTTTTGAGTTGATCCCATTTTCTTGTTGAAATTTACAAAAGCCCATAAATTGGGGAAATGGTGAAGTGACTTCTCATGACTCTGTAAGTTGATTCGATCGCAAGAAACCAAAATCCCTTAAACAATAAAGGGAAAGATCTTAAGTTTTCACTTTCAAGAACAACTTCAACAATGACATGTACGAGTGTTCTGCTTCCTATCAATTCAAGTAACCACATCAGAGGTGTTCACAAAAAGCAAAAAAAATAAAAAATAATAAGAAAAAAGAAAAAGATTGCTAGGTTGAAAACCCACATGGGAAACCTAGGAAAATGAGAGTGGTTCTAAGTCGAAGACATGCAAAGGCGCTTAAGATCATAATAGAATAAGAGAATTCCCGACAGATACCTACATTATGCATTCTGAGCAAAAAATAAGGGAAATGAAATGAACACTCTCAAAGTGAAGACTTAATACTATACATCCTCAATTACCCAAATTTGGCCAACGTTTTGGAGAATATAAGTTATAGCTTCCTAACTGAAGACGAGAGTTCACAACAGTCACACTTAGACAGTTTTTGTTGATACAAAAATGTAAACACTTTTGAAATAAAGTCTATGCAAGCCTACACTAGAGTAAAATAGTTGGGTTTAGTCATTCTCCTCAATATGATATTGGGGCAGGTTGTATGCATCACCTTAAATTAAATGTGTCTTTAAACAAACTAGTGCAATTTTGATGCAAAAAAACTATTTTACCAATCAACGGTAATCGTGAGATGTCACTTCAGTCGAACCCATAAAGTTGATGCATTTTTTTTGTCATCCCAAATAGAAAATAAACCATGAGTGATACATTAGAATATTTGCATATATGTCTTACCCCCATTTGATTATATTCAAATAAGCATATAATACTTGTGAATATCCAATTTTGTCCAACCCAAAATACACTTTTTTTTTGCTTAATGACCCAACAAATAAAATCTTAATGTGAATTTCAAAAAGGGGTTTAATTGAATTCCCTCGCAAAATTGTTTCCAAAAAATAAAAAGGGAATTTTGAAAAGAGTATTTAATGGATAATCAATAACTTCGTGATGACTTATATTTAATCCATTTTCGTTTTTTTTAAAGGAAATTCAAAATTGATTTTTAAGTGACTTAATGGTCACTTATTAGCTAGAATCAATTCCTTAAAAAATGTTTACTATGACAAAATACATTGATTTTCATGTACGAGAAAATATATTTTATGATCCTGCAAAGAAAAAAATGTTTTAAGGTTTTAATGAAAGTTGAACCCAAATACAGTTTCTTAGAGTCAAAAAAATTATTTTAGATTTCATGTTCTAAGTAATAATTTTTTAAAGTATCCCAAAAAAAACATAAAAAAACAAATATTTAAATGCAAATTAATGACTAAAAAAATTCTAAAACTTAAATTTTAAAGATCATAATAAAAAAAAATATTTTTTTGGTTGGATTATTTGAATGTGCAAATCTTGCATTGAAAGCTACTTAACAAATTGACTAGACATCAAAAAGATTGCACTAAAGAGTGATTGAATCACATTTTAATTGCTAGCTATGGCCTTGATTCTCTAAAGTGTATAACAAATTGAGCCATGTGCAAAAGTTAGCATTAAGTAGTGATAAAAATCAGATTTCTAATTGGGAATTAATAAGGAAATAAAATCAAATCTCAACATTGATTTTATCCTATGAATTAATGAGTAGTCTTGGCTATAAAAAGAGAAAAACACACCATTTTTTCTTTCCTAACAAATCACAATCCATTAAAAAATCATTCATTCTCAAAAAAATCCTCCACCAATCATCCATTCTAAAAAATCCTTCACCCATCAACTATTTCCAAAAATCCTCCATCCACAATCTCAAAAATCTCTCATACACAATAAATTCATATCATCTATAACAACCCTAAAATCTCCCACACAACCACCCATCAACTCATTCATCAATTTCTCATTCATTGTTTACTCAATCACAAATCCATCAGAATTTCATACAAAAAGTCTTTTATCCATCATCTATTCCCAATAATAATCAACTACTCTCTCAATAAAAACACAATCATCAATAATTTTATTCCTTAAATATCATCTTCCACGTAAAATCATCAAAAAACAATAATCCAAGATCTCCCATACATAAAAATGAGAAAAAAACACAAAGAAACTCACGAGAAATTATAATTGCATTAGGATATATTATAGAGAAGCTTCAATTACATGTCAAAGTCATGTCTTTGAGTTTGTTTTTACACACAAACTTCCTACCTGTCTACTCGACATTGGTTAACTTTTTTTGCACCACTTTTTCTGAGAGTTGCAACATTCCATCGTTGTTGGAATCAGTATGAGAGGTATATCATTTTCATTACTTTCTTTTATAGTAATTTTATTTTTGTTATCAACAATTGCATTAGTAATAATAATTATCATGATTGTAACATATAAATATAACTAAATGAAAAATAAATGTATAAACAATACACTCTTTACATACACACTGCAGCATTCTTTTTAATAAATATTTAATTTTGAAGCAAAATAGGTAATTAATTAGTTTCTCACCATATATCAATTGAAAAATTATTCAATAATATATATAAAACAAAGATCTATGAGTCAATAAAAAATGAAATCACATTACCATAATTTTAAGATATGAGATGCAATATTGGACGTAAAGGTTATGTTTCGCTCATATTAAAAAATAGTTTTTAAATAAAAAAACAAAAAAAAGAATTTCTTAACCAAGTTTTAATATGAGATGTGGTATCGGACGTAAGGGTTATGCTTCACTCATTTAAAAAAATAATAATTTAAATGTTATTTCTTTTAAGAAATAAAATCAACCCCACAAACAAACTTTTTTTACCCAAAGAATTACATAGTCTTGATTCCCAAAAAATGATACGTAGGACCAAGATCACTCTAGTCAGACATAATAATAAAATAAAGTTTTTTTTGTTGGTAAAAATATAATAATAACACAATTAATAATCCATGCAATATAATAGGGTACGTTCAAACGGGCAACTGGGGTGCTAATATCTTCCCTAGTGTATAATCGACTCCCGAACCTGGATATTAAAGTCCAAGGCCCAATGTGATGGGGCCAAAATATTTTTCTACATTTTTTACTGTAAAAAATGTAGTGACGACTCTAATAAGGTCGTGCAACCGAAAATCGGGCGCGATAGTACTCCTATCATACATGACATACATCATCATACCAATCATTGCATACTCACATTCATACATTAATCATTACAATACAAACATCAATATAAACATCATGCATCCTAAACAAACATACCATGACAATATTCATTCAAATTGTATTGTAGTTTATACTTTCTAGTACCCCGTGTCTCATGTGTTTTCAAATCCTAATTTTCAAGATCCTGTGCCTGAAGCGTTCAAAATCCAACTTTCTAAGACCTCATGCATGAAGTGTTTCAAATCTCACTTTCCAGGACCTCGTGCCTAAAGTGTTGCAAATCCCAATTTCCATGACCTCGTCTCTGAAGTGTTCAAATCCTACTTTCCACGATCTTGTGTCTAGAGTGTTCAAAATCCTACTTTCCAGAACCATGTGCTTGAAATGTTTCGAATCCTACTTTCCAAGATCCTATGCTTCAAGTGTTTCAAATCCCACTTTCCAGGACACTGTGTCTGAGGTGCTCAAAATCCTACTTTGCAAGACCTTGGGCTTGAAGTGTTTCAAACTCCACTTTCTAGGACCCCATGCCTGAAGTGTTTCAAATCCTACTTAACAAGGCCCTGTTCTTGAAATATTTCAAATCATACGTTCCACGACCCCATGCATGATGTTTCATATCTCATCTATCCTCTGCTTTGTTCTATGTGTTGTCTGTCTGCTTTAAATGAAAAAGTATACATGAATGATGATTGTTGATCTGTGGTCCCATTGAAGAAAAAAACTTTTGATAAAATAATAACATGAAAGATATTAGATTTGATAATTGTGAATTAAATTTGGTTAAATAAATTTTTTTTGTTTCATAACTTTTGTTGAATGAACCAAATGTGAGAAACTTAGGCCAAACATAATAAGGATTTTGATTTAAACTGAAAATTGCATAAAAACAATTGCATTAAAATGATAGCGGCAATTAAGACTATTTCTTTTGACCTTCAATCGCTTGCTATAAACATTGAAAACTCATTAGTTGTCCACTTATGAACTGGAACTTTAATGATTTTTCATAGCTACTCAAATGAGGGTTTGAGGTAATTTGTGATGTTTGGTTGAAGCAATGGAAAAGGTAAAAAAGTCACGTGTAGTGAAAGAAACCATAAAAATGTGAAAAGAAAAAAAATCATCCTTTCTCTTTTAGAAAAAATAATAAGAATGAATAAAAAATCACAAAAATAATACAAAGTATACTAAAGGAGGAATGATTGAAAAATTATATTGTAAAAAGAATGGTTGATAAAAAAAGATCATATGATAAAGTAAGTCCTATTAAGAGAACCTCAATGCTTCAATCAGATGTCTAAAAAGTTTAAGTATTTTGGGAAATATTTTGAAGTCTTTTGAAGTACCCTTCCTTTGTTTATCCCACCTTAAATCATTCACCATTGCCACATTACAACCATTTAAAGACCCCTTGCTTTTTGCATGCATTCAAATACAGTCAATGACGATTGGTCTATAATCAAGCCTATGGTAATTTACTTTAATGAAAGTTTGAGCGAAATACTATGACATTTAAACACATGAGAGTAATGAGAGAAGAGTGGCCATAATTCATGCAATTATTATGAGTCAAAGACTTAGCTTGAATTTAATTTGTTTATGATTGTCTTGTCTTGATGTCTAGATTGTTTGAAAACTAACATGAGATTGCTTGTTATTTTGGGTCATGGTTTCTATATCATCATTCATGCATGATTGTGAAAGTTAGACATAATACTTGCTTGAGGACAAGCAATAGATAAGCTTGAGGGGATTTGATGAGTGTGAAACTATGCTACATTTTCATTACATTTAACTTACATTTTAGGACATAATTACGAGTTTATGATTGTTTTTAGCTTTTATTTCTTTTTGTTTGAGTTGGGTGGGTGATTTTGGCTATGTTGTATAGTTTTGATGGATTGAAGCAAAAAAGAATAGAGTTTGGGTGCAAAAAGATGAAACTCGGTGTTGAGACTATGTGAAGACTAATTGAAGGGCCAAAAGAAGTCGTGAATGTTATATTCTATTCCTATTTTTTAAATTTATTTTGCTGGGCTTAGCCCAATATTTTATAATTAGGATAAATGAGCGTTCTCCCTCAAGGATTGAACATACTTTATATTATAATTCTCAAATTTAGATTTTGGGATTCTCTTCTTAGTTATGAGTGAGTAATTCCCTTTGTTCCTAGGATTGGGGCTATGCCTTTTTATATTCAATAAACATTTTTTCTTACTTCTATTTCATTGAGTGTTGCAATTTCAATCATTAAACTGAGTTTTATTCGTGTGAGTTGTCTGGCCAAAAAATTACACATCTTAGATACATTGAGGAAAGACCGAGAGGTGAACCCAACTATCAGATCTTTCAGTCATTCAAACTAGAATCCTAATTCATGAGAGTAGTCTTAGGATTCTCGTGAGTTTATGGAATTCACCTTGGGTTGCTACGAAACGATTGGATAGAAAGATCCAAGTAAATGATTCAGTTAATGACCGTACCACGAGAGTAGGTGCGACTTCATTGAGTACACGTGTCGGAGCTCGAGAGAGGATGACACATATCAAAGAGCAATTCACCCTCACAACTTAAAGTTCATGAAAAGGAGCAAAAAAAGGATTTGCGAGTGTAAAGGCGGTGACCCTTATCCTGAGAACTCTTCCTAAATTAGATTTCAATCCTTTCTAATATTTTCATAATTATTCTTGTCAATTGCTCAATTATTCTAAATTCAATTTTATTCTTTATTTGAGTTAAGTATATATTAATTGTTATAATTAAAGAAATTTTCAAGTCCTCGTGGGATTGATATTTTATTAGTTGACGACATAATCGTGCACTTGCAATTTGCCCTATCAGTCCACCATAATTAGCGTGGGAACTGCTTCAATAAATTCCTGGTCCACCATAACAAGTGCAGGAACTGTTTCAACAAATCCCTGATCCATCCACCATAGCAAGCGGGAGAATTTCTTCAACAAATCTGTTGTCCACCAAAGGATGCACGAGAACTGCTTCAATAAATCTCTTATCCAACATAGCAACCACAGTAATTGCTTCAACAAATCCATGGTCCACCATAGCAAGCGCGGGAACTACTTCAACATATCTCTGGTCCACCATAGCAAGCACGGTAGCTGCTTCAATAAATTTCGTATCCACCATAGCAAGCGCGAGAACTACTTTAACAAATCTCTCGTCCACCATAGCAAGTGCATGAACTACTTCAACAAATCTCGGGTCAATTATAACAAGCGCAAATCACTAGTTCATCATAGCAAGTGCGAGAACCGCTTCAATAATTCATCGGTCCAACATAGCAAGCATTAGAACCGCTTTAAAAAGTTCATGGTACATCATAGCAAGCGTAGGAACTGCTTCAACAAATCTTTGATCCATCATAGCAAGTGCGGTAACTGCTTCAACAAATCTCTGGTCCATCATAGCAAACGTGGAAACTGCTTCAAAAAATTCCTCATCCCTGATAGAAATTGCGAGAACTGCTTCAACAAATTCCTATTCCATCATAGCAAGCGCGAGAATTGCTTTCACAAATCCGTAGCCCATCATAGCAAGCGCATGGACTGCTTCAATATATTTCTAGTCCATCAGCCAGCAGAGCCTTAAACTACTTCATCAAAATTTGGGACTTTCGCAAATGCTCTTACTAAGCCTTAACAAAATAATGTTCATTTTTTTACTGGTCACTTATTATGATACCTCACAAGCTTCAGTTTACTTGCTATCAGGTCTGCAACAAATAAAAAGGGGTGCGTATGAATACCGATTTTTGTCCAATCCAGAAAAAGTTCAAAACATTTTTTTAATACCAAAATAGTTTCTAAAATAAACAAATGAATTTTCGAAATAAAAAATAAAATAAATAAATTTGTCACCTTATAAGATACCTCATATCTTATAATTCGTAGACTTATAAATATTTACCCCATTTTTATCAAAATTCATCCAGTTTTATCAAGCAAGTTGTGTATGTTTAGCAAGGCATGAGTGAGAATTATAATGCAGTTAATATACCTATTTGACAACAAAGAAAGAAGAAGCCCTGAACCATATTTAATTAGAGGAAATTTTCAGAAAAACCTTGGGTTTTTAAGTGCTGATTTAAGAAGCCTATTAATTTGACTTTTCTTAGATAATACCCTTACTAAACATGTGTGCTTATCAACCATCAACCTTGAATCCATGTGTTTTCATAATTCAACTTACTTTCAAGTTTCAACCTTCAACTAGTTTTGCCAAACACAATCATTAGTTTATTAGCGTATTGCCCTTGGCTTTTCAACCTTCAACTAACTTTATAGCCTTGACTTAGCTTTTCAACTAATTTTTCAAATATGGTCAAAGTGGTTTCTCAAATGAGGGCTTATAGGCTTTAGGTTTTTGTAAAAGGAAGTTCTTTAATCAAACGAGGCTTCTGATTATTTCTTTAATCAGATAGTCTCATTGACTAACTTACATTCCCGTTTAATATCTCGCAAACACAGAAAAATCACACAAGTTCTACTTTATTTAGTGAGTTCCACTTGAAATACACCATATGATAAAGGTAGCTCTTACATTCATACCATTTTTATCTCATTCTTTTCTTTCTCTTCTCATCACCTATCATCCATCCATTCTACTTCAACATTCCGTTTCAATGATGTTTAAGGTTATGGATAGATATTTATGAAATAATTAAAGATGTCAATTATCAATATTGAATTATCTATTTTAACCAAAATACCATTAATAACTCATATTCACCATTATCATGCTCTATTTATTTGAATTAATAATTTTAAGCAAACAAAGGAAAAAGTTAATGCTTACTCATTTCCAAAAATAACAAATAATATGAGACCGCTAATATGCTTGCCTTTGAATTAGGTAATAGACCATGCTTAATAGAAAAATCTAGCATCTCAAATTTTCAATGTCAAATTGTCTATATCATTTATATATTTTATATTTAATTCATATATATAATATAAAATAATTAATATATATAATAAAATTATATAAATCGACTTATTAAGACTTTTTAAGAAACTTGTATCTAGCATGTTTAGGTCGAATGAACTGTTTAAGAAGTCTAAACCTTGTACGCTTATTAAAATGACCTGATATGGCCGGTTATAGTTTAGGTACTAGGTCCTTAATAGGCGGCTTAGTTTGTTTTCATCCTTAATCATTTAGTGGAGGTGCTACTTGTTGGAATATATTTTGGTACTTTAGATTAATATTGTATTGGATTAATAATTAGTTTAAATTCATCTCCCTTTTGTTATTCATTGTAAATTCAATTTTCATGATTAAAATATGTGTAAAATATATAAATTAGTTAAGGATTAGATAGAGGTATGAGAATAATATAATTATGTCTTCCATGGTTTGTTATTTATCCATCAAGCTTTCAATATCCATCTTCATGGCTTCCAAAGCCGTTGGATGATGATCTTCCTAACTTTCCACCATTCATTTCATTCTTGCATAGCTTGAGTTCATTAAACTCAAGCAATATTATGGCAACCATTACTATCTTCTTCAACAAGCTATGTTCATTTCTCTTTTCTTTCTTTATAATTCTATTTTATAAATTTTTATATTCTCTATCTCTCTCAATCTTTCTCGATATTCTTGAGTAAAAAATTGTTCATATTTCATCATATTCTTTTCTTATTATTCTTAACAAAATTCTCATATTTCATCATATTCTTTTCTTATTATCCTCTTACACCTATGAGTTTGTTTGTAAGTTGGGTTTGGAAGGGAATGAATGGAAATGAGAGACTTCAAAATCATTTCTCAAACCTTCTATTTTATTCATCTTCTCTCCAAAACTCAACTTACAAACAAATCCTAAATACTTTTGCTTTTCTTCTTTTCAATTGACACCTACTTTCTTTTTCTCCCATGTTCCGCTGCCAACGCTAACAAACTAAAAGCTCGAGGATAAAGCATAAAAACGATTGCTTAAGGAAGGGTATCCTATCACATCTTCATTCCCGGTCAGAGTTTTATGACCATGATATGTGCCGAAATCTCTCTTCATCTAGAATCTAATTTTAAAAAGATTTATAAAAAAACACTTTCAAGTAGCTATGATCTAAAGTATGATGATTATGTCTTAAGAGCTTTTTAGGATTTTGGCTATGGTAAAAGAAATAACTTCTTCATTTCACCATGAATTTGCATGGTCTTGCACTACGTGGAAATATTTTCACGTGGAAGCCTTTTAAAAACTTTTCTCTAGTTAAATCACTTTTTCCCAACGAAATTCCTTAGGGTCTGGGGTTTGTACATTTAAGGTAGGGTTTGTACCTTTTAGTTCCCCAATGGAATTCCATGATTGTGGACTGTGTAAAGGTTTTCACCTATAGAGTTGATACATGCAAAGCTATTTTTTCTACCAAAATTACCTTTTTCAAAAAAGCATTTTTTTGATAAGTGTCTTTTGAAAATGTGAGTTTCCTTAGACGAAGTAATTTTGATATCTTTTTTCTTCTCTCTTCTCTTCTTCTTTTCTCACTTTTATTCTGCTCTTTTCTTTTTATATTCCTTTTAATTTTGTTTTTCTTGTTCTCTTTTAATTTTTTCTTCTCTTTTTAGTGGCGGTGGTAGTAATTAACCATGTCGACTACGAAGTTGTTAACAATATAATAATAATAATTATTATTGTTATTATATTGTTGTTGGTGTGTTGATAATTGAGGCACTCGTTGTGATGATGTAATAATATCTATATAGTATTAACATTTTGGTCACTTCATCACATGTATTATTAGTTAACACTTTAAAATAAATGAAAACTTAAACCAATACGAATCCTTTTCACAATAGATTAAAATTAACCATACAATTTTCAACTATTGCCATCCAAATAGAGAGTGATAGCTTCTTTGTTTCTTTCTTCATGTAAGAGTCTAAATCTAAATGCTTAAGTCCTTTTCATACGATTATGAAATAGATTCGGACGTAAAAGGAAAGCAAAGAGATGGCGATAGGTCAATAATGCATTGTTACTTTCCATGCAGTGAGGAAATTGGAATGTACTACTACAAGTCTACAACCATGAGAAACAGTAGTGTTATATATATCAATTTTTTAAGAAGATCAAAGTATCTCTATTTTTTACTTTTTATTTTTTATATCTATAAGTATCTCCAAAAACTAATCTAAAAATTATTAAAAAATTTAAAGTTACTGTATTTTAGTTATCAAAATAGCATTAAGGAAGAAAACATGGGCTATAGAACCATTTCTTAGGAGGTTGGATAGGAGGGTATCCTCTAGATAAAGATCTATAGTCCCAAATTGTATCCCAAACCAGGTCTCGAACTAAAGATATTGAAGTAAAAACATAAAAAAAAACATTTAATTATTTTAATTTTAGTAATGTATTTTCATTGGTTCGGAATATAGTTTGAAACATCAAATCTCTGGTATCCCCTGAACTAATTGCTGAAGGCAATATGTTCCTACCAATCAAATCAAAATTGGAAAGGATGAGAAAAACTTCACATATCTAATATGTCATATTTACAAGTAAGTTGATTTTGTTTTTGGGGTACTATTCAGGATAATTATTTATGATTAAATTTAATTATATTTTAATATGCAGTCAATATCTTTATGGTATCTATACATAACATACAAGTTTTTTTTCTCCCCAAAATTAAGTTATGTTTTTGTGTGCTTATTATTGGATTCTAATCTTTTCGGCTGAACTTTTTCCCCACACACGTGCCTTTCAAATTCAAGAAAAGGAAGAGTCAAAAACACAAAAATTTATGTGGATATAAATTCAAAAAACATAAAAGCAAGGACAATTACAGATTTCACTTTCAATCGCTATTTTATTTATATCAATAAACTTATTTGAATAACCTAAATGTAATAATTGTTTACAATAAATCATACTATTGCTATCTCCATTTTATCTATACAATGTTGTCTAAAAACTTATGGAAAGCTCAAACAACAGCTTAAAATTTTCACAGTTTTAGCATAAAAAACGTTATTCTTTAAAAAATGGTTTTCCCGGTTGAACAAAAATAAATGGAGATGTAGTGAAAGAGTAACCATAGCTAGATTGATGGATACAAAAATATAGATTTCTAAATTAAATCATCCTAATATATAATTGATGGATACAAAAATAACTTAATTCATTTAGAATTAATAGTAAAAAATTTAAAATCATTCAATTAAGTCATAAATGATTTTATTATATAGATATGTAATAAACAAATTCTCTGATATTCAAGTTGTCTATTTAAATATGTTGTTTCATTTTTTTTAATTAAACACTGTGGATGTTCTACCATAAACTCAGATTTCGAAGTAATTTACGTTATTCCATGTCTATAAGTCTTCTTGAATTGGTTAGTTCTTTTGTCCTATTTTAATTATCAATTTCAAGTAATGCATGGAGATTAAGAGAATCACTGGAATTGTATTTTGCCCAAAATATTTATAGGAACTCATACCCACCATTAGCATACTCTATTATTGCAAAAAGGACAAAATTTTCAATTTTTTTTAATGCTTATTGATTTCCTTAAACAACATACAATATCAAAAAAGTAAATTGTTTTTGTTAAAACGAAAATTTTCAAGAATCTATAAATTCAAGACAATGTTAATTACCTCAGTATTAATGATTCTCTTATTTATTTGTATAAAAATCAATAATTTATTAATGATAATGTAAAAAGAATATAAATTATTGGTTGATAAAATACTAATTATATATAAATTTTTATACTATTAATTATATATATTAGACTGTAACAATTTTTTGTGTAAAAAATCATTGATTAAATTGCCAGCTAAGTTTGGCTTCAAGTTTGATGTTGAATGATCAGTCTTAAATGATTGACAATAAATTAAGGAATCCTCATTTTCTTTAATGATGTCACGCTCTTGTTTTTACCAACTCAATAATTAATGAATCACTTGTAATGAACTTATACTCACGTTCTCAGCATATAATAGTAGTTGTTTTGAAATGTGAAACAAACTTGTAAGCTGCATGGCAAAAGCAAAGTCAAGAGTCCAGATCTATTGGCTATAGTTACTAAACAATCCTTCTTAAAAAGAATTGAGTGACACGTAACTAACATAATAGCACATTTAACACACTATGTAATGGAATATGGTAGGAAGAGTCCCATGTTCTACAGGTGGCATTCTTAATGGAGACTTTTTTTGGGTGTATAAATTTTATATATTGTTATTGTATTATTCACTATTTATATTTAATTATGATTGACTCCTTAAAAATGTAATACAAATAAGTAATAAATAATATAATATATTAATTATGTATAAATCTTTATATTAATAATACATTGATATTATAATCGTTTTAATTACTAACACATTACACATGCATGATATATACACCGTCTCTCCTCCTAGAGAAGTTGTTTTTGCCTACACGTTATTAAAAAATAATTATTTTTTATTTTTTATTGTCAATCAATATACTAGGAAGAAAGTAACAATGAAAATTAGGGATGATAAAAGATATACACACGTGGGAACCTATAGTAGGTACTCACAACAACATATTATAGGTAGAAACATATATCATAATATTTGTCATGCTCTATCCACATATCCATAAATTTGTTAGTATTTAAATATTTTATATATAACTATATTTTTTTATAACTTTATATTATATAATATATTTTATTATATTCATAATAAATTTTATTAATTGGAAGATGATAACAAATTTATCATATATATATATATATATATATATTTATAAATGAATATTACATAAATGGTAGCATATATAATATAAATATATTTACAATTATAATTCATTGTGTAATTCCATAGCTTGTAATAATATAGGATAGATTGGGCCTTGAAGTATTAAGTTGGGCCTAGTTGCTACTAAACTTTTTATTACTAGAATAAGGTAGTTAGGTTGGTTGTTAATCCCAACGTACATTTTCCAGATTTAGTTCCAACTCACTTTTCATTCATTTCTTTCCCTCTTCTTTCAACTTCTTCTATTTTACATATAATTCTAACAGTGGTATCTAGAGCTAGAACGATCAAAGAAATCTGTGGTGGTGCCAACGGTGGTCCAAGAGACTTCAAGAGTGAAGCTCACGACAGTGATCAAGCAATGATTCAGAGGTGAAGAATTGGTAAGAAGAAAGAAGAAAAAGATGACTACTTCAAGTGGATTCGCGATGAATTTGCCCATTCTGGATGGGAAGAATTTTGATCATTGGAGCATTCAGATGAGGGCCATTTTCGGGTTCTAGGAGTGCTTGGATGTGGTGCAAATTGGAGTTCAACCACTCAATGAGAATTCTACCGAAGTACAGAGATTGGAGCATAAAGACGCAATGAAAAGGAATTGCAAGGCAGTGTTCTTGATACACCAGTGCGTGGACAAAGCAAACTTTGAAAAAATCTCAGCTGCAACCTCTGCAAAGGAAGCTTGGGAGATCCTTGACAAATGCTACTGAGGAGGAGTGAAGGTAAAGAAGGTCATGTTGCAAATGATGTGTAGACAGTTTGAGTTGTTGCAGATGGAAGATCAAAAATCAATCTCAGAATATTTCACCAGAATTCGTGCCTTGACCAACTTAATGAGAAGCTGTGGAGAACAAGTAAAGGATCAGGGCATTGTTGAAAAGATACTCAGAACACTCTCTGCCAAATTTGATCATGCAGTAGTGGCAATTGAGGAATCAAAAGACTTATAATTCCTAACAATTGATGAGCTTCAAGACTCATTGGAAACACATGAGCAAAGGTTCTTGGAAAAGCTAACTAAAAGACAAACTCAACAAGCCTTAAGTGTTCAATTCAAGAAGAGAGACAATCCTACGCAACTTGAAAGACACAACAAAACTAGAGGAAATTGACATGGAGAGAGGAGTAGTGATGCTGCCAAAACAATTCTACCTGATCATGCAAATCACAGGTATAATACATCTAACTTGAGTCATGATAGTGAGTCAAGAAATGTAAATGCAAAGAGAAAGAGCAATCTCAATGCAAAGAAGAAAAGAGACAAGAGCAAGATCCATTGCTACAACTGTCACAATTGGGGTCATTTTGCATCTGATTGCAAGCTCAATAGGAGGAACAAGGAAGAAGAAGCCAGATTAGCAAAAGATGAAGAATCTGAAGAAGAAGAAGAAGTGTTGCTATGGATGAAGAAGTGAACTCAATATCAGATGGTCTTGAAGTTGAGAACTCTAAAACAGAACAGACATAGATTGAACCAAAAGAAGATGCTCTAATGATGGTCACTACCAAGCAGGAACAACATTCAGTATCAGACAATTGGTATTTGGATACAGGATGTTCTAATCACATGACTGGCGAAAGAGAATTGTTTACATATCTTGATAGTTCAGTAAAGACCAGAGTTAAGTTTGCAGATGACAACTTTATTAATGCAGAAGGAATAGGCAAGATCTCAATTAAAAGAAAAGATGGAGTAGTCTATTGTATCACAAATGTATTGTATGTGCCTAGGATGAAAAACAACCTCATAAGCCTAGGACAACTGCTTGAAAAGGACTATAAGATGAGAATGGAGGACAAAGTCCTCAAGATTTTCAACACTGAAGGAAGACTAATCCTGAAGGCCCCACTTTCTATCAACAGAACCTTCAAGATAGGAATCCACCTCAGTGATCACAAATGCATGAAGTCAGTAACTGATGAAACAAGAATTTGGCACCAAAGGTTCTGTCATCTAAATCTCAAGAGCCTAGAGGAATTAAGCAGGAGTGACATGGTGATTGGATTACCTGAGATCAACTCTTCCACCAACATATGTGAAGATTGCATCATAAGCAAACAGACTAGAAACACCTTCATATCACAGATCTCAACAAAAACAAGCAAACCTCTAGAAGTGGTATACACAGATGTATGTGGCCCCTTGGAAGCTCAATCCATTGGAGGAAACAACTACTTTATGACCTTCAAGGATGACTTCACAATGAAGCTTTGGATATATTTGATTAAAAGGAAGAGTGAAGTGTTTGAAAGATTCAAAAGCTTTAAAGCACTTGCTGAAAATCAGAGGGGAAATAGATTGCTACTAATAAGAAGTGATGGTGGAGGGGAGTATGTCTCAAAAGAATTCATTGATTTCTGCAATAAAGAAGGTATCACACATGAAGTTATAGCACCATACACACCTCAGCATAATGGTATAGCCGAAAGAGTTAATAGATCCCTCATGAACATGGTGAGAGGGATACTGAAAACAAAAGAGTTTCCCAAACGATTTTGGGGAGAGGCAGTGGTAACTGTAGCCTATGTGGAAAACATAAGTCCAACAAAGAGATTGAAAGGATCAACACCTGAAGAGGCTTGGTCAGGAAACAAACCAGATGTGAAAAACTTGAGAGTCTTTGGGTCAATCTGCTTTAGGCACATACCAGATAACAAAAGGAAGAAATTAGATGACAAAGGAGAAAAACTCATTTTCCTAGGCCATCACACAACTGGAGCCTACAAAGTATTTGATCCAAAGACTAACTCCACACTTTATAGCAGGGACATCAAGTTTGATGAGACTCAAGCCTGGAATTGGCACTCAACAGAAATCTCCTCAAACTCCTCAGCTAAAGTAAGTCAAATGAATCTAGAAGAAACTCATGAGCCACAAGAAGATGGTGTAGATGATGAGCACATCAGTGAAACAAGCATTAGACCTCAAAGACTAAGGCAACCACCAACCAGGTTGATAGACTATGAAGTATTCTCTGATACTGCAATCACAACAAATGGTGACTTGGTACACATGGCAATGATGGCTGAAATGGAACCTATTAACTTTGAACAAGCTATAAAAGAGACTTGTTGGGTAGAATCTATGAAGGAGGAAATTGGATCAATAGAAAGAAACAACACTTGGGAACTAACTACACAACCCAAAGGGAAGAAGGCAGTTTTAGTCAAATGGGTGTATAAGGTGGAAGTAAAACCAAATGGAGAAGTATCCAAGCACAAATCTAGATTGGTTGCTAAAGGGTTCTTGCAAAGACCAGGCCTAGACTTTGATGAGGTATTTGCCCCAGTTGCAAGAATTGAAACTGTGAGACTTGTTGTTGCAATAGCAAGCTCACTAAACTGGTCCTTTAGCCAACTAGATGTGAAGTCAGCCTTTCTGAATGGTCCCTTGGATAAAGAGGTTTATGTGACTCAACCTCAAGGATTTGAAATTCCTGGACAAGAGATGAAGGTATACAAACTGCACAAAGCTCTATATGGACTCAGGCAGGCACCAATGGCATGGGATAAAAGGATTAATGCCTTCTTCCTGAAGCAAGGACTCACTAGATGCACAAATGAACATGGTATCTACATAAAAGAATCATCCACTGAAGCACCAATAGTAATATGCTTATATGTGGATGATCTCTTGATCACAGGCTGCAATGATGAGGCAATAGAGAAAATCAAGACAAAATTGAAGCAGGAATTCGAGATGTCAGATCTAGGAACTCTAGCATACTTCCTAGGAATTGAATTCACAAGTGTTAGAAGTGAAATTCTGATGCACCAGAAGAAATTCATCACATAAATACTCAGAAGATTTGGGATGCTCGAATGCAACAACACCAATTGAAGTAGGTAATACCCTGTGTAAAGGGAGTCTTGATGAAGAAATAGTTGATCCAACATTATTCAGACAAATAATAGGGTCATTGAGGTATGTGTGCAACTCTAGACCAGATACATCCTATGGAGTCGGGGTAATTAGCAGGCACATGGAAGATCCTAGAGTTTCACATATACAAGCAGCCAAGAGAATACTTAGATACTTGAAAGGAAGTCTAGACTATGGTGTGCTCTTTCCTAAACCTAGACAGATGAAACAAAAGGGCATATATGGCTACACTGATGTTGATTGGTGTGGAGACAAAGATGATAGAAAGAGCACCACTGGTTATTTGTTCAAATTCGAGAATGCATCAATTAGTTGGAGCTCGAAGAAGCAAGAAGTTGTGGCACTCTCATCGTATGAAGCAGAGTATATAGCTGCATGTTTAGGAGCTTGCTAAGGCTTGTGATTGAAGTCTCTGCTCACTAAGATAGGGGTGAGTACAAGTGACACGATGATGATATTTGTTGATAACAAATCAACAATCAATCTATCCAAGAATCCGGTTTCACATGGGCGTAGTAAACACATAGACACCAAGTATCATTTCTTGAGAGATCAAGTTGAGAAGGGAAACTTGGAGTTAGAATTCTGCACCTCCTTAGAGCAGCAAGCATATGTCTTTACAAAGCCACTTAGAAGAGAAGTGTTTGAGAAGCAAAGAAGGCAACTTGGTGTCATGGGTTTATCAAGCTTGAATTAGGGAGGAGTGTTGAAGTTCATTGTATAATTCCATAACTTGTAATAGTATAGGATAAATTGGGCCTTGAAGTATTAAGTTGGGCCTAGTTGTTACTAAACTTTCTATTAATAGAATGAGGTAGTTAGGTTGGTGTTAATCCTAACCTACATTTTCTAGATTTAGTTCCAACTCACTTTTCATTCATTTCTTTCCCTCTTCTTTCGACTTCTTCTATTTTACATATAATTCTAACATATACAATATATAAATATACAATTAAACTTAAAAATATAAGTGTTGTGAGAACCGGACCGTACTAGGCGATTCGACCAGTTTGACCACTGACCGGATTTGAAAATGACTTTTGTTTGCGGTCTTAACCGAATGAGAGTTAGACCGCTTTGAATCGGGAAAATTCCGGTCCGACCATGTTAAACGCGGTTAAACTGGAATAACCCGGGAAGTAAGCCGAACGGTTTACTTAAAATTTAAAAAAATGGAACACTAATCTAATATTTTCTTTTACTTCGATCCAAAAAATATTGAGAGATGTTATTTCAATATAATTATACATAATTATTAATTTATAAAATTTTATAACTTATATATAATTATATATTTATTGATAAAATTATTAATTATATATGAAATCACCCGGTCCGACCGGACGATTTAACCGTTTAAACCTGAAATGATACCTCTTCCAATTTTACATCCAACTCAAATTTCATAAGATTGAAAAATATAATTGAATGTCCACTAATATTCATTACATGCATAAGTACCCATAGGTAGATGCAAGTATAAGCACGATTAAACTTACGCATTCCAATAATTAATAAAAAGGAAATCCAAAATCTCAACCCCAGCAACCAACGCGAATGATTAATAAAATGGAAATAATTCAATTAAGTTATCTTTAATATGACTATGCCCACTAACCAAAACTTGATTTTTTAAATGCAAAGTTAGCACATTTTCAGCCATCATCTTTTTCAAATTGGAGGACAAACTCATCCAAAACAGTGTAAACATAAAGCTTGATGCTTAAGTCGGTTGGATTTCTACCCTTTCCTTTTCTCCTTTTCCTTATTTTAAGAATGGACCCAACCTTGACTTTGGATCTTAAGACTAACTCATCCCCTGGATAATGAAACTTTCCTAACTAGCGGAGGGCAAAGTAATAGTTCCATAAATTATTAACGGAAATAATGCAACAATTGGTGAAAAAGGAGAAAAAGAAAAAATATATATGTATCAACTGCATATAAGCTACTACATCATTCATTATTCAAATTTAATTATCATTGATTCTTAAAAAATAATTTGAATGAATAGTAAATAATATATTCATTATGTATAAATCTTTATACGAATAATATATAATTTATTGTCCCAATTAAAAATTGTCACATCCGATTAGTCAAAAATGTTGCTTGCTGGGTAGAGATTAAGTTTCCTCTGATTGGGGGGAAAAATAAAGACCGAAATTAAAATAGAATTATGTCTCTCATCATATTAGAATATAACTTATCTCTTACGGTCAGTAAAAGTATCATATGCGTACTGTTTTATTAAGTTTTAGACATATTTTAATAAAAAATAATTAAATATAATTTATGTCATGATTTTTTAGTAAAATAAATTATCTCTTTATAACATGAGATATTTTATTCTCTTAAACTATTGCATGTCACCATAACATTTTGTTAAACACGGTACAACATAATGTTATAAATTTATAATGTAAAAGGAAACCTAAGTTTTATGAATCATTGAATTAGTTTGATATATAAAAACTGAATGAAAGATGTAAAATTAATTCTATATGTATTTTATCCATTCATTCTTTTTGCGAGAAATAATTGCATAAACTTACACGGATATAAGATGTACTAAGTCAATCAAATTAATATTACTTAATAAATAACTATTATAATAAATTACTGGCCGTTTTTTTGTGTGTCGATTAAGATGCATAGAGCTGATAGCAGGGCCAATTTTGACATCCATCTTAAGTAAGTGAGCCAATTAGAGTACAACAAATGTTTTTAAGTTATCTTAGGCTTCGTGTATGATAATATATCTAATATATATTTAGTTTAATTATATTAAGTTTATTTTCATTTCATTATTAGTGTAAAGATTTTATACTTTCAATTAATAACAAATCACTTCACGTGTGACATTTTGGATAATTTATTTTAAATTTGTATGGAAGTTTGACTAGTATCCATATAGTTTATGGTTTGCTCTCCTGGTAAAGTAAAACTTATCTCCTTGATTGTGTATGAAGCGCAAATAAACTATGTTAAGTTTAATGATTTCGGGTCCGAGATAACCATACAATGACATTGGTGTCTATATGAGTGTCTTAATTGAAGACTTAAGAATGTAAGAAGTATATCTTACTAAACAATCTCAAATTAGTTTACTTTAAGTCGTATGATTGTCATGTTTTGATGCAACAACTACTATTGATGACCATTCATGGCATCTTGCCTAAAAAGGTCAGACATGTCATTACTAGTTATTTCCCAATGCTATGTATATCAATGTCATTAACCATCAAAAGTTGGATGAGTTGGAAAATGAGGCGTTCATTATATTGTGCCAATTGGAGACTTATTTTCGCTATAATTTTTAACATCATGTTATATTTGATTGTTCATTTGATGAGGATGATTAGATTGTGTGGTTCAATTTGTTTTAAGATGGATGTACCCACTTGAGTGATGCATTAAGATATTGAAAGAGTATATGCAGAATCCACACCATCTCAAAGCATTTATTGTTAAAAGGTAGATTATAAAAGAAACAACTGGATTTTTATAGACTATATGATTGCATCGAAACTTGTACACCTCTTGAAGTCTCATCATAGAGGAAGATATGATTGGAAGGGTACACATGGTGTCACTGTGCCAAAATACCAAAACAACAACACTTAAAATTATTATTTAATAGCATTTTTGTGGTACTTTCTATGTGAGTGTGGTAGTAATAAGGTTATATCCAACAATATTTTTTGTAGTGCGGTAGAAAGTAGACATTTAACCGCGTTCATTGAAGCAATCGCTGTTAAATGTCTACTTTCTAAATAAGATAATATATCTTCGAGATATTCTATCAAACACATGACAAACATGTCTAACTCTAGCACATTTACAATAGAATCTATTAATCACCAATGACTTCAACTACATTCAACCTTAAAAGATTCCAATATTATAAAATAAAATAACATATGAGTAATGAGATCTTACGCAAATTGTTCATTCTTTCTCCTTCAATGTTCACCATAGCCAAAAACCTAAAACATCATAACTGCATAACTTCACAACAAATAAAGATCACACTAAGAGAGAAATAAATGAACTAAAATAAGATAACGATTTACCTTATGCTTGAAGAGAAAAACCAAAAATCGATAACTTCATCATAGCTGCATAACCTCACAACAAATAAAGATCACACTATTAGTGAAGATAGAAATAAATGAGCTAAAATAAGATAACAATTTACCCTATGCTTGAAGAGAAAAACAAAAAATCGATAACTTGCTTGAAGAGAGAAACTAAAAACAAAAGAAAGAAAAAATGTAACTTATGAAGAAGAAGAAAAGCAAGAGAAATAACAAACTGGGTGATATGTATTATCGTGTAAAGTTTTGTTTTTAAATTTGAAAAGATTCTCGCTCACTAAAACAAACGTTTAACAACGTTTATTGAAAAAGTGTTGTTAAATATATAAAATATGACGTTTAACAACGCTTGTTTCAAGTGATGTTAAAGATAACACATTTAACATCATTTCTTCAATAAATGATGTTAAAGATAACATCTTTAAATGCTTATTGAAAAAATACAGTTAAATGTCATACTTTATATATTTAATAACACTTTTTTAAGCATTGTTAAACGTTTATTTTAGTGAACTAAAAGCTCATATATACGCCCCCTTCATCCATGAAAATGATAAAAGTATATATATAAATCTGAATCTAAGAAAAATGACGAAAGAAGGGTTAGAAAAATAAATTATGGAAGAGGTTCAGAATTATATATCAACCATTCATATAAACGAGATGTATACATTATTTATATGAAAATATTTTTAAAAAATATGTTGAAATACTTAGGGGTCGCAATATGGGTCAGCCCAGCCTGGTCCGCCTTTGGCCCGTCAGAATATGGGCTGGCCCAGCCCGACCCTTATTGTTAAAAGGGCTCAAAATGTCAGTCCGTCCCATATTTGGCAGGGCGAGCTGGCCGGTGGGCTGGCCCGTTTTGTTTTTTTTCAAAACACACATTAAAGTTCTAGACAAAAATAAATAATTCAAACAATTCATAAATGTCTTTTAAAACAAAAAATCATAAACAAAAGACACAATCTCATAATAACATATTGCATTAGTACAAAACTTGTAAATTCTAAACAATAAACTATCATAGTCTTAAACTTTTAGACTCTCAGTTCACAATAGAGCTTATAACTCCTAAATTTTAAAAAGTGTATAAGAATCAGAACTTTATATTATAAATCAATCACAATAAAATATATATATTACTCAATTTAATTTGAATTCGACTACATTAAAAATATAAATTGAAACTCAGTCAAATTCAATTAATTTTCCAAAAGGAATCAAAATCAGTAGTTCTATTTGAGTTTCCAATTTTCCATTTCAATTAATTAAATGTTTAAATTTGATTCAAACACTCCTAATTGTCAGTGAAACTTTACCTTTATCTCATAACAAGTACAATAATTGGATAAGAGTGAAGATAATAGATAACTACATAATGAGATATTAAATGTTCATATTACAAAGAGAAAGAAGAATTATATGCTTAAGCATCCAAACATAAGTTAAAATTGTAAAAGTTTAATCTTAATTGCAATGAGCAAAATTATATACAAATGAACTTTAATCTTAATGTTGGCCCGCTGGGACAGCCCGGCCCGACCCTCCATAGCTCGTCTAAAAAACGGGCTTCCAAAACGGGTTGAATACAGGCTTTTGGGCTAAAACCCTCAGCCCGGCCCGCTAAAAACACATATCCGAATGGGCTGGCCCGTCGGGCCAAGCCCATTTTGCCATCCCTAGAAATACTTAGTTGAGAGAGGAGATGGTTTGAAAGAGTCAAGAGATAAAAAATAAGAATTATAGTTAATGTGTATCTGTTAAATATATGAAGTATGATTTTTAACCATGCTTGCTTTCAATAAGCGTTGTTAAAGATAACATTTTTCTCCAATAAGTGTTGTTAAAGTTAAAACTTTTAACAACACTTTCTTCCATAAACGTTGTTAATTCTCTTCCGCCTTATATTTAACAGCGTTCAACACATAATTGATGTTGAATGAGTTTTGTTAAATATCAATTCTTGCGTAACGTGTTAATGTTAAGATTATGAACAAAGAATGTGCTCGAGCAAAATTTTATATATTGAATAACAATAATAAGTGTGAAGAAGATCTTTGCTCCTGACCTTGGCAAAGTTTTGATGAAGACATCGACATCACCAAAAAGAAGAAAATGAATAATACTTATGAAGACAAAGAAGATTAAAGCATCAAGATAATTAGATTAAGTCTCTATAGGTACTTCTATCCTAAAACTCTTGAATATGCAAAGTAGTAATGCTCAAACTATTTTTAAAGAAAGTTGAAACACTTTAAAAATACTTAAAACAATTTTCAAAAATAGTGTGTAACGGGTTACTTCATCTAAGTAACAGATTACGTGTGTGAGAAAAGAGTTATCCAACTCAAAACTGTTCAGAGTAATCCATTACTGTTTTTGAGTAACATATTACCAGTTTTGAAAAGTTGAGTAACCGATTACCCAGTTTGTTGTAATCGATTACTCTAATTTAATTTTAAATGAACAATGGACAGAGAGTTTGGGTAATCGATTACCCACTACTAGTAATCGATTACTGAGAGCTGTTGCATGAGATTTCAGATTTCAAAATGAAATGTTTTCACTCCAAACGAAATATCTTCACTTCAAACAACTCCTACACTTTCAGTAAGGCACCATGGGTGTTTGGAAAGTCTATATAAAGACTCTAAACTCTCACAACACAAATAACAATAATACACAACAACACACAACTCTTATACAATTTCCAAAAGCTCTTAAACTTATTCTGAAGTTATTTCTCTACACTTTTTGCAACTAGTCCTTAACTTTCAAAGTTGTTTTTTCTGAAGTTTCAAGTGTTTCAAAGTTTTCTAAAGAGCATTATTACTTGGTATACATAAAGATTTGATTGGATTGCAAGTTATATTACTTTCATACTTGTAAAGGCAATCTGCCATTGTTGTAGGCAATCTGTCATTGTTGTACATTCTTCAATATTGTTGTAGAATACTTTCTTTCACGGGGTGTGAAAAAAAAGGGATTAGAATCATTTGGAAATGTGTTTTCCAAGAGTGAATAAGAATTAGGAAGTGTGTAAGGTACATAGAAATCTCGGGTGAGATATTGTAATTACAACTCATAATTCTTAGTAAAGAAATCTCTTGTGCTGCAAGAATACTGGACGTAGCCTTCGGTGGACTAGAAGGTGAACCAATATAAAAATCACCGTGTATTCTCTTCTCCCTTATCTCTTTCATTTTATCTTGATTATTTTTCTGCATATATTTTCCGCTGCACGTTAACTCTTGATTTTGCAGAAAAAGTGACCATAATTTGTAAGTCAACTAATTCACCCCCTCCTAGTTGCAACCTCGTTTTTACAATAAGATTTAACCGTAGTTATGTTAGCACAACAACAAATCAAAGAGTGGTAATACTAATGAATGAAAATGGTGTTTGAAAATGCATAATAAGACTTTCTTGAACTAATTTGAAGAAAGTATTGAAAAATATAGTATTGCTTATGATACATTAATATGTGTAGAAAAAGGGCCTAACTTTGATTTCATATGTTGGAGTGGTGAAATATTAATAAGTTTTCCTTCTATCCAAAATATCTAAATGAAAAAAGTATTGTACAAAATGTGGTTATACTCATTGTGGAGTCCATGTATTTATCTAATTCAAAAGATGCAAATCATATTATGGCATCTTTATTGTACTTTGGAGTCATTGAAGAAATATGAAATTTCAACCACACAAAATTTAGGGTGATTGTTTTTAAATGTAAGTGGATCAATAATAAAATGGTGTGCAAATTAATGAATTAGGTTTCACACTGGTGGACCTTCGTAAGGTAGGTTATAAAGAATATTCTTTCATCATGGCATCTCAAGTAAAACGAAGTTTTATATATGTGATCCTTTTAAAAAGATAGCCATTGGTTCTCAGGTGAAAATGTGTACAATGATAGCACAACAAAGGAAAATCAAGATTCAACTGTAGATATTTATGATATTCCTTCTTTTTCAATATGGGTTATGCAGCAACCCAATTTTTGATGGGTTATCGGTTTCACGACTTAGGAAGAGAGGATGAAGTTACATCCTCTTCCAATTATTTTGGAGTAGCTACTACATTTTCTGTGATTAAAACTTAGAAAAATTTATTTTATACCCAAACTGAAAAATATGGTCATCAAACTAAATTTTTGAGCTCGAGAGTCTATTATGGGTTGCGGAAGATATTAGCACATTGTCAAGTAGTATTAAAATGGTAACTTCATTAACTACATGAAAAAATTATACCCTTAATTTATTTATTAAAAATTTAATTATTAAAAATTTAATTATTAAAACAAAAAATAAATTTTTGCATTTCTGTGTGTGAAATAATTTATCTTACTCCTACAAAAAATATATCTAGATGCAATAAGAAATCACGACTATATGGTTCGACATTAAAAATTGATTAATAGATTTGTTTGTCTTTTATTAAAGAAATAATTTAATTAATTGAAGGACAATAAATAATAGAAGATATCTCATTCGTCATAAATCAATATCCCACTATTAGAGATAGTAAACACATTACTAATGATCATAACAATTTCTCAAGTTGGAGCAGAAAGTAAGACATGACACGAGTCCTAACCTTATCATTAAATTCCAACCTTTTTTATATAATTTTGTTTATTAAGAAAAAATTATTTTAATTAAAAGAGACTTAATAACTAAAGAGATTGCATTGGTCGTAAACCAACATCCCTCTTCTAGAGATAAATAAACAATAGTAATGATTATAAACTCCAAAATAAAGTAAGAATAAATACATATTTTATGATTATAAATAGCTGAATATTGTATAATGAATCAACAATATAAATATCTCTTACAATATAAATATATTTTTTACTCTTGATGCACAACACATTTTCTATATAAAAAATTGTTGGTATTAATATGATTCACCTTACGTTTTGATGTAAAAAGTGGCCCAGAAAAGTTTGGACTTATGATGGATTATCAGCCCAAAACAACCCTATGCATATATCAAAGATTTGAGTGAGGGAAGAAGAATTAATGGAATGTGCTCCACCAATTTATTCATTTCCTAAAATGCCCTTTTAAATCGGGATTTAAGTGAACAAATTGAAAAGAAATTCAACTCTATTACACCTTTAACTCGGGTGATTTTCAATTTCTTTAAATAATACATGAATGTCAAGTTCTACATTAAAATGTTGAACCAATCCACAATAAAAGAATTGAAGACCGATTATTGATAGAGAATAGGGAAATAATAAATTACAAGACTATCATCACATATAGTTAGGGGATAGTTGGACTCGACCCTACCTGCTCATTTAGTTTGATCTGATCATGATCGAACCCAAATACAATTGGGTCTATCGGGTCTAGGGTTGAGTTCAAGTTCAAAAATTACACAAACATTAGTCGGCTCAACCCAACCGATCTGATAGTCACTCATTCGTCATGTTTGTATGTGTCTCTATTCAATTGTTAATAGAGTAATGACAACTATTTGGTGAAAAGTATCATTGATTTTCTAATTTTTTATGTACATGATTAATAATATATACATATATCATTTTATATGTGAAATTACATATCTATAATAATAAGTAATATTCAGAAGATTTCATCTAAAATAAATATGCATTATATTTAATCAGATCTAAGGTCGGGTTAAGGTTCAAAAGTTGACCCAATCATCATTTAGAGTCGAATTAACTTCATATCTACATTCCGATTTAGAAAAGGATTCGATCAACATCTAATTATTAAGTATTACGTGAGTGGGGTATGGAGGTGAGATTAGATTTACTTAAAAAGGAAGTTTATGATGATAATTTAAGAAGTTAAAATGAAAATAAAGTGTACCTAATTAAAATAGTTTTTTCTTGTAGTGACATTGGTTTTTTTTTGTAAGACGGAGATTGCAACTA